>NC_086448.1:399310602-399643102 GCF_028390025.1 Pseudophryne corroboree
CCAGAAGTCCCACATACTTTGCGGAATCGCTCCGTCTTGGCTCCTCCTTCAATTTCTCCAGCTGCTTCTACAAAAGCCTGATGAGGGGAATGACCTGACTCAAGCTGGCAGTGTCTGAACTGACTTCACGTGTGGCAAGTTCGAAGGGTTGGAGAACCTTGCACAAGACGGAAATCATTCTCCACTGCGCTTGAGTCAGGTGCATTACTCCTTTGCCTAGATCGTAGGTGGATGTATAGGTTTGAATGGCCTTTTGCTGCTCCTCCATCCCCTGAAGCATATAGAGTGTTGAATTCCACCTCGTTACCACCTCTTGCTTCAGTTGATGGCAGTGCAGGTTCAGGAGTGTTTGCTGGTGCTCCAGTCTTCGGCACACAGTGGCAGAATGCCGAAAGTGGCCTGCAATTTTTCGGGCCTCCGACAGCATTTCCTGCACACCCATGTAATTTTTCAAAAAATTCTGCACCACCAAATTAATTGTATGTGCAAAACATGGGACATGCTGGAATCGGCCCAGATGTAATGCATGCACAATATTGGTGGCGTTGTCCAATATCACAAATCCCCAGGAGAGTCCAATTGGGGTAAGCCATTGCGCAATGATGTCCCTCAGTTTCCGTAAGAGGTTGTCAGCTATGTGCCGATTACGGAAAGCGGTGATACATAGCGTATCCTGCCTAAGAACGAGTAGGCGTTTGCGAGATGCTGCTACTGGTGCTGCTGCTGTTGTTGCTGCGGGAGGCCATACATCTACCCAGTGGGCTGTTACAGTCATATAGTACTTAGTATGCCCTGTTACACTTATCAACATGTCCGTGGTTAAGGGGACACTGGATACAACTGCATTTTGTAGGACACTGGTGACTCTTTTTCTGACGTCTGTGTACATTCTCGGTATCGCCTGCGTAAAGAAGTGGAACCTACATGGGATTTGATGCCGGGGACACAGTACCTCAAACAGTTCTCTAAGTCCCAGTGAACTAATGGCGGATATCGGACGCACGTCTAACACCAACAAAGCTATCAAGGTCTCAGTTATCCGCTTTGCAAAAGGATGACTGCTGTTATATTTCATCTTCCTCACAAAGGACTGTTGGACAGTCAATTGCTTACTGGAAGTAGTACAAGTGGTCTTCCGACTTCCCATCTGGGATGACAAGCGACTCCCAGCAGCAACAACAGCAGCGCCAGCAACAGCAGGCTTACCACTCAAGGATCCTACGGAAGAATCCTGGTTAGGAGTGGACTCCTCAGTCTTGACAGTGACATGGCCTGCAGGACTACTGACGTTCCTGACTGAGGAGGAAGTTGATGTTGAGGGAGTTGGTGGTGTAGCTTGAAGGGGTACAGGAGGATTTAGGCGTCAGTGGACTGCTTACGCTCATACCCAAAGTTTCACAACTTCACTTGAGTCCTGATGAATGTGCAGCAGGTAACGTATAAGGGAGGATGTTCCTAGGTGGTTAACATCCTTACCCCTACTTATTACAGATTGACAGAGGCAATAGATGGCTTGACACCTGTTGTCCAGATTTGTGGAGAAATAATTCCACACCGAAGAGGTGGCTTTTTTGGTAGTTTGCCCAGGCATCACAATGGGCTTCTTCGTCCCAAGGACAACAGGTGTCTCCCCCGATGCCTGACTTAACAGAATCCTCATCTTCAACTTCCTCCTCAGTGCCAGCAACACCCATATCCTCATCCTAGTGTACTTCAACACTGACAACTTCAATTTGAATATCAGGAACTGGACTGTGGGTGCTCCTTCCAGCACTTGCAGCGGGCGTGCAAATGGTGGAAGGAGCCACCTCTTTCCATCCAGTGTTGGGAAGGTCAGGCATCGCAACCGCCGACACACTTGGACTCTCCTTGGGGATTTGTGATACCATCTCAGAACGCACAGTTCTTTTCTGTGCTCTTTCCAGCTTAACTCTTAATTTTTCTAGCGGGAGGATGAGGGCTTCCATCGTCATATGAAGCTGAACCACTAGCCATGAACATAGGCCAGGGCCTCAGCCATTCCTTGCCACTCCGTGTCGTAAATGGCATATTGGCAAGTTTACATTTCTCCTTAGACTATTTAAATTAATTTTTTTGGTTTGGTTTTTACTGAACCTTGGCTTTTTGGATTTTACATGCCCTCTACTATCATCATTGGGCATCGGCCTTGGCAGACGACGTTGATGGCATTTCATCATCTATGTCATGGCTAGTGGCAGCATCATCAGCACTAGGAGGAAGTGGTTCTTCTTGATTTTTCCCTATTTTATCCTCAAAATTTTTGTTCTCCATTATTTTTTGGTAGTTATATGAGACAATATGTGGCACAGGAATAACTGGAATGACTGATGAGACAGGACACTACTACTGGTCTGAAGCAGCACAACACAACAACACTGTAAGGGACTTGTGGGGGTTGTTGTTATTATTATTATTATTATACAGCAGCAGTGGACATATAGCAGCAGCGTATATCGTCACTGGAATGACTGATGGACAGGACACTACCACTGGTCTGATGCAGCACAACACAACAACAACACTGTAAGGGACTTGTTGTTGTTATTATTATTATTATTATACGGCAGCAGTGGACATATAGCAGCAGCGTATACCACTGTGACTGCCTCATCACTGGAACGACTGATGGACAGGATACTACCACTGGTCTGATGCAGCACAACACAACACCACTTTATACAGCTACACTGGATATACAGTATGGCAGCAGAGAACACCAACACTGTGACTGGCTGGACTGATGCAGCACAATACACTGACTAAACTGGACTGGACAGCACAACACAGCACCAATTTATACAGCTAGCAGCTACACTGGATATATGGCAGCATGGGACACCAACACTGTGAGTGGCTGGACTGATGCAGCACAATACACTGACTACACTGGACAGGACAGCGCCACTTTATACAACTACACTGGATATATGGCAGCAGAGGACACCAACACTGTGACTGGCTGGACTGATGCAGCACAATACACTGACTACACTGGACAGTACAACACAGCACAAGACTCGCCACCCCACTTTCACGCCCTCACACAGACACTGAACACTGAGGACACGTCCTCTCAATACACTCTCCGAGACTGGAGTGAAAATTGTCAGGCGGGAATACCAGAGTCTGGCTCGGAACCGAACTCAAATGGCAAAGTCCGGTAGGGTTCGGTTCTCTGAGAACCGAACCCGGTCATCTCTAATTTGTACATATCAACTTGATTCTTAGTGGGAATTAAGATGGCTTACAGATAATCAAACTAGAACTGTGCTAATTTTATTATTATAAAATATGTGGTTGTAACTAGCGAAGGATGGGCCAAGGTGCAAAAGTTTGCAGGGCTGCCATCAGGGGGATACTGGGGGCACAGCTGTCCCGGGCCTGACCTGTCTGACAGAGAGGAAAGGCCTGCTCATTCCGTCTGTCCGCCTGCGGCACTCTTTTGAAACAGTCCATCTCAAAATGGCTGCCGTCTGAGAAGTGACAGTTATTAAAGATACTAGAGGAGACTCTAGTATCTTTAATAACTGTCTCCTCTGAAACAGTGGCCATTTTGTGAGGGACATTTTCAATAGTTTGAAGCAGGCAGGCACAAACAGTAACCCCCGCAGGGACGGCAGACATGCAGCAGCGGCTGGGTGGGGGTATCGCCTGACAATGAGCAGGACACCTGACAATGAGCAAGCACTGGCATAAATACTGTGTGGGCATAATATGGTCTCAAGTGCATAACTGTGGGGGCATAATACAATGTCAGGGATATTAATGTTAGGACTTAATATGATGCAAGGGGCATAATATGATGTTGCTCCATATGTGCATAGGATTTTTTTTTTTTTAAATATATATTTATTTTTATATATTTATATATATTTTTTAATTATTATTATTATTATTATTATTTATTATTATTTATTATTATTATTGGGGAGGTGGGGGCCCTGCCTATTTAGTCAGTCCTGGGCCCCACAATTTCTGATGGCAGTCCCTCAGAAAACAAAAATGCAGTTAGTGACTTGTGCACATACATATACTATGCTTTGCTGTAGAGAGAATATCTCAGTAATTCACATCAGTCCCTGCACCAGTGGAGCTTACAATCTATATTCCTAATCACATGAACACACATACACACTAGGGTGATTTATTTCAGGAGGCTATTATCATGCAGTACTGTATATATTTGGATTGTGGAAGGAAACTGTAGCAAATCTGGTGGATTGTGGTGGATGCTGGATAGACAGGCCGGGGTGTCAGAATGGGGTGCTGGAGAAATGGCTGGGGGTATCAGAGAATTGGGTGCTGATAGATGGCCAGGAGTGTATGAGACTGGGGGTGCTGGAGAAGGTAGTGTTGTTGGGGGTATCAGAATGGAGTGCCTGAGAGGACATGGCTGGCAGTATCAGAGTGGAATTCAAATGTTTGAATAGTTGGTTGGGTGTCTGTTTTTTCCTGTCCATTAGATAGGAAAAAACAGACTCCCAACTGACTTTTCAAACATTTGAATCTCCCCCATTGAATGAGGATTTAGGGCAGGGAGTGTGGTTGGGGGTATCAGAATGGAGTGCTGAGAGATGATAGGGTGTGTCAGAGAATGTGCTAATAACAGAGATGACTGGGGATGTCAGAATGGGATACTGGGGAGATGACTGGGGGTCTGACTAGGAGTGTCAGAACGGGGTGCTGCAGACATGGTGGTAGGTGTTGCAGAATGGGGTGCTGGAGCAGTGAGTGTGGTTATATCAGAATAAGGTGTTGGAGAGATGGCTTATTATAAAGATGGTTAAAAAACAATAATAATCTGTCCATAAAAAAAACGTTTTCCACTTACATGTAACCTGTCAGCTCCACACACTCTTCTATCACCATCTTTGACAGACACATCAGCTCTGCCCATAAACTTTGTCACTGCACCAGTGAACCAATTAACGCTTCACTGTCACCTCCTAGCTCATCACAGCCAGTCAATGCCCTGACTCCTTCCTCCCTGCTTATTACACAGCCTTACCTCCTGTTCACCAATTCTGTGGGGCTGCACATTTATCATCATCAGTATCATGGCGCTGCCCGAGTCCAGTGCAGATATTTGATGCTAGCTGGTGTGAGGTCAGTGGTTGGGCTGCCCGGCTCACGTCTCTGTCCTGTCTCATTGAGCGAAGCTTTTTTCATTTGGCTCTGGCTGACAGCTGCGTAAAGCGTTTTCATTTGCTTAGCACTTTATGCAGCTCCTTAACTAGAGTATTCGTTGGGCTGGCCATGTTCATATCGGCACGTAGTTGGCCCAAGTGTCTCAGCTGTCCTTCGTTTGCCCCTTCATCACAGTGGGCTAGTAGTTCTGATCCTGGTTTTACTTATTTGTAGTAATACATTATATTGTGGATTTAATATAGGCCTCTACATTTCTCATTCTGTGACAGTTGTAATGTTGGAGGGATTGTTACAAATTGCCTTACACAGCACTGTTCAATTTTTGTGTGTTGTAAAAATAGGATTTTAATTACCTACCGGTAAATCCTTTTCTTATAGACCGTAGAGGATGCTGGGGTCCATATTAGTACCATGGGGTATAGACTGGTCCACCAGTAGCCATGGGCACTTTAAGAGTTTGATAGTGTGTGCTGGCTCCTCCCTCTATGCCCCTCCTACCAGACTCAGTCTAGAAACTGTGCCCGAGTAGACGGACAACTTTGAGAGAAGGAATTTACACAGATAGTGGTGAGATTCACACCAGCTCACACCGAATTGAAAAAAAAACCATGCTGACCAGCATGCAATATGGAGAGACCATGCTAACCAGCATGCACCATGAAGAAATCATGCAAAACCTCATGAAACATGAAGAAACCATGTCAACAAGCAGGTAACATGAAGAAACCATGCTAACCATCATTCAACAAGAAAAAAAACATGTTATCCAGCATGAAACATGAAGCAACCATTCCAATCAGCAGGTAATCTGAAGAAACCAAGCTAACCATGCATAAAAGAGGAACAGTAACAGCTGAACTAATACTTA
Source organism: Pseudophryne corroboree (assembly GCF_028390025.1). Lineage (NCBI taxonomy): Eukaryota > Metazoa > Chordata > Amphibia > Anura > Myobatrachidae > Pseudophryne > Pseudophryne corroboree. The sequence continues at coordinate 399,316,640 of NC_086448.1, forward strand.
ATCAAGTAGTAATGCAGGAAAACAAAGCACTGGGCGGGCGCCCAGCATCCTCTACGGACTACGAGAAAAGGATTTACCGGTAGGTAATTAAAATCCTATTTTCTCTTACGTCCTAGAGGATGCTGGGGTCCATATTAGTACCATGGGGATGTACCAAAGCTCCCAGAACGGGAGGGAGAGCACGAAGGTTCCTGCAGAACTGATTGACCCAACTTTAGGTCCTCAGAGGCCAAAGTATTGAACTTCTAGAACTTAGCAAACGTGTTCAACCCCGACCAAGTAAACGCTCGGCAAAGTTGTAAAGCCGAGACACCGCGGGCAGCTGCCCATGAAGAACCCACCTCACGAGCAGAGTGGGCCTTAACCGATTATGGACACGAGAATCCCGCCGTAGAATACGCATGCTGGATAGTGAACCTGCTCCAGCGAGAAATCTTCTGCTAAGAAGCAGGACACCCAATTTTCTTGGGATCATACAGGACAAACAGAGTCCGATTATCTGTGATGAGCAGTACTCTTCACATAGATTTTCAGAGCCCTTATAACATCCAAGGATTTCGACGGAATTGAGGAGTCAGTAGCAACTGGCACCACAATAGGTCGGTTGATATGAAAAACCAACACAACCTTAGGAAGGAGCTGCGGACGCGTCCTGACCTCAGCTCTATCTTCATCGAAGATTAAGTAGGGGCTCGTACACGACAAAGCCCCCAATGCCGACACACGTCTAGCAGAAGCTAAGGCCAGCAATGTGACAGCCTTCCACGTGAGAGGCTCGAGCCAATCCGATTGTAGGAACTGGAACACCACATTAAGATCGCAGGGTGCCATAGGAGACAAAAAGGGAAGCTGGATGTGCAGAACCCCTGTCAAGAAAGTCTGACCCTTAGGGAGGGAAGCCAATGGTTTCTGGAGGAAAAAGGATAAGGCTGAAATCTGGATCTTAATGGATCCCAAACGCAGGCCCATAACAACACCTTCTTGCATGTAGAGGAGAAACCGACCATGTTGAAACTCCACCGTAGGAAACTTCTTGAATTCACACCAAGACACATACTTTTCCCAAATGCGATGGTAATGTTTAGACGTTACTCCCTTCCAAGCCTGAATCAGGGTAGGAATACCTTTGTTCAGAATGCCCTTCCGAGCCAAGATCTAGCGTTCAACTTCCATGCCGTCAACCATAGCCATGGTAACGGCCCCTGTTGCAGCAGGTTCTCTCGAAGAGGAAGAGGTCCCGGATCGTCCAGCAGTAACTCCAGAAGATCCGCGTACCAAGCTCTTCTTGGCCAGTCCAGAGCAATGAGGATTGCCTGAACTCTTGTTCTCTTTTTGGGCTTTCGAATCCTTGGGATGAGTGGAAATGGAGGGAACACGCACACTGACTTGAACACCCACGTAGTTACCAGGGCGTCCATCGCCACTGCTCGTGGGGAACAGTACCTCCGAAGCTTCTTGTTGAGTTGGGAGTCCATCATGTCTATTTGAGGAACACCCCAAAAACTTATCACCTCCGTGAACACCTCTGGATGGAGGCCCCACTGTCCTAGATGGAGATCATGCCTACTGAGGAAGTCCGCTTCCCAGTTGTCCACTCACGGAATGAAGATTGCTGACAGCACCACTGCGTGCCTTTCTGCTTAGAGGAGGATTCTAGTTACCTCTGCCATTGCAACTCTGCTCTTCGTTCTGCCCTGTCGGTTTATGTAGGGCACCACTAAGACATAGGTGGTCATTCCGAGTTGTTCGCGCGTTGCCGATTTTCGCTATGCTGCGATTTGTTGCTAAATGCGCATGCGCATGGTACGCAGAGCGCATGCGCTAAGTTATATTACATAAAACTTAGTAGATTTGCTGGTGTTCGTGCGGCGCTTTTCAGTCGCAATGCTGATCGGTGAATGATTGACAGGAAAGGGGCGTTTCTGGGTGGTAACTGTTTTCCGGGAGTGTGCTATAAAACGCAGGCTTGTCAGGGAAAAACGCGGGAGTGTCTGGAGAAACGGGGGAGTGGCTGGGAGAACGCAGGGCGTGTTTGTGATGTCAAACGAGGAACTAAACAGACCGAGCTGATCGCAATCTAGGAGTAGGTCTGGAGCTACTCAGAAACTGCAAGAAAATATATAGTAGCAGAACTGCTAATCTTTCGTTCACTATTCTGCTAAGCTAAGATACACTCCCAGAGGGCGGCGGCCTAGTGTGTGCAATGCTGCTAAAAGCAGCTAGCGAGCGAACAACTCGGAGTGACCACCATAGTCCGACTAAACCTGAAAGCCTTGATTTTGCAGAAGATATGCCACCTGTATAAGGCCGTTGTATATGGCCCCTAGTTCCAGAATGTTTACCAGAAAGATGCTTTCCTGACTTGACCACTTTCCGTGGGAGGTCTCCCTCATGGAGACTGCTCTACCACCTCCGAGACTCGCACTTATGCCTCGGAAGATCTCAAAAAAAATCCCGAACCTGCGGCCTTCGAGCAGTTGAGAAGTCTGCAGGCACCAGAGGAAGAAATTTCGGTTTACAGTTACAGGCGCATGTGCTGGATTGTTGAAGATGTGACCCAGACCACTAGTTCAAGAGATCCAGCTGGAAGAATCTTACATGGTATTTTCCGAGCTTCAAAGCCTCGCAGGAGACTATCAACTCCTTCTAGCAGGCAATACACTGACAAACTGATATCCGGGCTGGCTTTAGGACTTGCCGGACATAGGACTGTGTCAACACTCTTTCTCTACTGGTAGAAACCTCGAAAACCATCCTTCGAAAGGGCAAACTACTTTCTGCTCCAAAAGAGATTTAGGAAGATGCAGGATCCCTATGATCCTTGAGTAGTTAATAGATAGGAATACTGTGCAACAGTCTATCCCTAGAAGATGTTGGGGAACCTCCAGATACGATGTCTACTCCTTGCTTGCGGAGGAGGAGCATAAACTCTACCGTAGCCTTAGTGAATGCCCTCACGCCATTGGCAGTGCCTGTAACTGATAGTGACAGTCCCTTCTTAATAGGCCTGGTGAAGAGGACAGATCGGAGTGTGAAGGTACTGAGCCCTGACATCCAGGGATACTAAAAATTGTCCCTTCCCCTGATCTGAGATCACCGCTCTCAGAGAAACCATCATGAACTCAAATACCCTCAAGAAGGGTTCATGATATGTGTTTGTACCAAGTTCTGCATAGCTTCCTGAAGGATTGTACCTTCTGTCTAAGAACCCAATAAGCCTGATTTGAAGAAACTGTGAGGTGAGAGTTCTTGACAACTCCAGTCTGTACCCCTGGGCCCTGTATCGTTTATCCAGGGGACTAGGCAATATATTTCTCTGTCATGACTAAAGAATCATATATCCGCCCCCACCTCCCTCCCTGATCCCTACGCAGTGTTGACCCTGCAGCCCGAAGGAACTGCAGTGTAGGTGTAGGCTATAATCTCCTAGCCGGTGTAGGTGCAGAAAAAAGACATGTCGACTTACCCGCAGTTGTGTTGGCTCTCCCCGTATCCAGTGCGTCCCTAAACAGGGCCTTACCAGTGAAGGGCAGACTTTCCACACCTTCCTTGGATTCTGTATCTGCAGTCCACTGGCGTAGTTACAGCCCCCTGTGCGCCGAAACTGTCATAGTTGAGGTTCTTGCAGTTAAGCAGGCGAATTTTCTTCATGGTCTTCACCATGAAGTCTGCAGAATCCTGTATGTGACATGAAAACAAGTCAATGTCACTCCTATACATGGAATCTAAATCATCAAGTAAGGTGCCCGTACTGTACAAGGAATAGCGAGCCTCTGTCACGCATGTAGTAATGTACAGCGATTTGAGAGTAGTCTCAGTATGCGAATAGCTAATCCTTTAGGGAGGCTGTGCTAGGGACAGAGGACCACCTTCTTTGACAATATAGATACCTTTTAGGGATTTACTTCCTAGGGAGTTTAACTCCTTAGATGCCTGGAAGATATCAAGGATTTAAGATCCCTTATCCAGAATAGTCTTCTCAAATATTTGTAGAATATCCCTAATAGCCTCAATCATATGTTGCACCCCTCTACCAGGGCTGCATCACCCCTTCCCAATATATACCGTTACATGTCAGAGGTGATATCTGAGACTACCTGCATTATCTTGGCAAGTGCATTTTAAGGAATGAGGTGGAGTGCGAGGCACGGTTGTGGGGCTTGAATACTTATACTTCAAAACCACCCTGACTTTCACAGAAAATTCTGTCTTATTCTCAGCAGAAGATACTTCATTATATTATCCCCAATTAAGGTTACCCACAGAGGTTGGGCCCCAAAAACTGAGCATTTGTACGTCTTCAGAACATGGTATAGACTCCCTCTAACAAAATTATATATATATATATATATATATATATATATATATATATAATGTAGATACAGCAGGAGCACTCACCAGTCTTCTTAACTTGTTTAATGGATCAATATATCAGTATAACAGGAGTGGTCACATCAACGTTTCGGTCTCATATGAGACCTTTATCAAGCTCTTGATAAAGGTCTCATATGAGACCGAAACGTTGATGTGACCACTCCTGTTATGCCAATATTTTGAGCCATTAAACAAGTTAAGAAGACTGGTGAATGCTCCTGCTGTATCTACATTTATATTGCAAGAGACGTGTCATGGGGACTCAGTCTGTTTCCTACCCCAGCGATTGTTTGTAAAGTCAGAGTGTGGACTATTATGGATTTATATATATATATATATATACACATACACACATACATATACACACATACATATACACACATACATATACAGCACACAGGACATAGTTCCTGGACATGGTAAATTGGTAATTTACACATACACAGCGTTCTACTGAGATCTGCAGGGAGGGAGAAATGGCGCTAGTGAATTCTGTATCCCTTGTGAGGAGAAGCCCCGCCACCTGTAATGGCGCAGCTCTCCCGCGTTTTTTATTGTTTATACTGGCCTGAGGTATTGGGTCTAACAGTGGGGATTAACCCCTGTTAGTTAGCTGACCAGTTTTAGGGTGATCTTATGCCGGCTCAGAGCGCCCCTCACGCGCCTGTGCGACTGTGCACTGCCGGAGCGCAGCGTGTTTCAGCTGCGCTCCCACCCTTGTGCCGCCATATGCACCGGCTACCCGCTTATCGGGCCACCGATGTAGTACTCACCACTCTTTTTTCTTCTGGCTCTGTTAGGGGGTGGCGGCCGTGCTGCGGGAGTGAGCGGTCGCCTCATGGGGCTTGCGATCATTTCCCTCAGGAGCTCAGTGTCCTGTCAGCAGAGATAGTGGCCATTAACCTCAGAGGGTTGGACACTACTCCCCCCCCCCCCCCCCCCCCCAAAGTCCCACGAAGCAGGGAGGCTGTTGCCAGCAGCCTCCCCTGTAAAATAATAAACTCTTAGAAAACTTTTACTAGAGAAACTCTGGAGAGCTCCCCTAGCTGTGACCGGCTCCTCCGGGCACATTTTCTAAACTGAGTCTGGTAGGAGGGGCATAGAGGGAGGAGCCGGCCGACACCATCAAACTCTTAAAAATCCCATGGCTTCTGGTGGACCCATCTACACCCCATGGTACTAATATGGACCCCAGCACATACCCTCCAACATGACCCGCCCCACTAGGCACAAAATGCTATGTTTCTGGACTTCCCTCTTAATTTATTATTGCCATCACCTGTGAAGAAACAACTTTCTTATCGTTTAACTAGTTCAACACAGGTGATGAAAATCATAAATTAAGAGGGAAGTCCAGAAACAGAGTATTTTGTACCTAGTGGGGCAGGTCATGTTGGAGGGTCTGCCAGCATCCTCTAGGACAGGCATTCCCAACCACAGTCCTCAAGGCACATCAACAGTGCAGGTTTTAGTGATATCCAGGCTGCAGCACAAATGGTTAAATCAAAATAACTGAGCTACTAATTAAGTCACCTGTGCTGAAGCCTGGATATCACTAAAACCTGCACTGTTAGTGTGTCTTGAGGACCGTGGTTGAGAATGCCTGCTCTAGGACGTAAGAGAAATCATTTCAATACAGTACATTCTGGGGTCTATTCATGAAGCAGTGAAACGTAAAGAGAAGAGAGCCAGTGGAGAAGCTTACCATGGCAACCAATCAGCATTGAAGTAACATTTATAATTTGCATACTATACAATTGTACGGAGCAGCTAATTGGTTGCCATGGGAAACTTCTTCACAGGCTCACTTCTCCACTGTTTTCACTGCTTCATGAACAGGCCCCTCTGTTCTAAAGCACAAGTGATAAACATTGGATAAACTATTAAAAAATCATACAAGACATCAATCATTACCCAATCATGATTTCTATCAGGAAAATAAGATCAGCTAAATAGAATTTCAATAACAGTAACACTAAATAATAATAATGATAAAAATACAACAATACAAAAAAGTATTACCTTGTTTGATCCTGCTGTAATGTGTTGGGGTCTGGTATGAAAAATCTCACTCTGAAGAGAAGACAGCATGGAAAACCTAAATTGAGAATTTAGAACAAGAAAAAAACAGTTTAAATGATGTTAAATATGTTACAAAATATATGTATGCCATTTTCATCTCAAAAATATTTCTGGTAATAGACCAGGTTTGCCTACCCGCTCCCCTTTTTTGATTGAGGCTCCCTCTACCCTGCAATCCTTGCCAGCCCTCCCGGTTTTTACGGGTACCTCTGAAAATCTGAACTGTGCATGCGCAAGTCCAGAAATTCCTGGGGGCGGTGCCTGCAGGGGAGATGTCATTGCCGTTGTTGTTGGTAGTGGTGAGTGTCGGACTCAATGAGGGACAGGAGTTGCAGGCAGAAACTGCACCCTGCCACAGATCTGCCAGGTGAATTTCTGTCATCGGGATGTACACTGTGTGAGGCCCGAAGAGGGTGCGGGGTTGGTTAGCAATGCAGGGAGGCGCCGTGTTGGAGAGGCACTCTTCCTGCTCCACAGCTATCAGCTGTTGCAGAACAGCAGTTCCGTTCCTTATGGCCGGGTCTTCCCCCATCTCAGAGATGGGAAAAGTTTTGTCTCTGGGTACAGCGGCGGCAGCCATCCCACAGCTGAGGCCGCCCCTTGCATAGGCCCCACCCCTTGCACGGTCCAGGATTCCCCTCCACCCCTCAGAGACAGGAAAAAAAATAGTTTCCTGATACAGCAAATGCACCATCTAGAAGCAAAGGCCTCGCCCCTCTCACAGGCTCCGCCCCCTCCGAAGACCCACAATATTTCCCTCCTTCACCCCAACTATGAGGATCCAGCACACTAGCACTGAGCTCCTACAGGTAAGAGCACTGTGTGGTCACCATCTGAATGCTCACCCACCAATATGACAACTCTAAAAAGCATCATATTGTCACTGCATGTGCCCAATACTTACCCGATCAGTAAACAATAGCTAAAACATATTTTTGATGACTCATCAGAAATGACATATCCTTGCTGTTTTCATAACGATTTATAGTGATAGGGATGCACGCCGTGTGCAGCAGAGGATCATGGAACTATTATAAAGATAGATAGATAGATAGATAGATAGATAGATAGATAGATAGATAGATAGATAGATAGATAGATAGATAGATAGATAGATAGATGGTCAGGTGTACACGGCGGCACCGGATTGGTAGCTTAGGGGTATATAGTAGGAAACTTGAGATTGATTTACCACACATTGATGGACCTTGAAAGAGAGCAGGGGTATAAATGCGTTGGCCTGCAGCAGAGGAAACCAGGTGGTGTGACTGGGACGAGATCTGGTAGTCAACAACTCAGCTTGCATCAGCTGAGCTCTCTGGCCTTTTACCGAGAGAAGCGCTCTTTGACCTGCCTTCTGACTGTTCACATTATGTCACGATTCGGGTTATTAGCCCCCATTATTTACCTGCCAAGTACCTTCTGAGACTGGCCCGGCGTTCCAGGCCCGGATTCCACCTGCGCTGTCTGCGGGCAGCGCGCTGCACGTCTGAATCTAAAGGTGCTCCTCTGTGAGCGCTGCAGCGCTGACATGGCAACATTACAGTAAGCATTCATCTGTTTAAAGTATGGCATCTCCTGCCCTCTGCGGCCTCCGCCGCCATTACTGCCGATTCTCACATGTTGTTCCTATCCGCTGCAGTCTGGACTCTGTGTAATTATCCAGCCAATCCCTGCTCACCAGCTGGGATAAATATCCTGCTCAAGGGCTGGATAATCGTTTGTGCTTTGGTTGTCAATCCTGCATACGTGTCTCTCCTGTTTGGTGAATACTCAGCTTGACTTCCCAGGTATTCCAGCTCCTGTGATACAGCTTCTCCAAGAGACTGGCACCAATTGTCATTCTGCGGTGCAGCCTGACTCCTGCAGTGTTCCAGCCCTGCTTCCTGGCTTTCTACTGCGATCCTGATACCGGCTTCCAGCGCAGGTTCTATTCTGCCTCCAGCTTCCAGCGGTATCCTGGCATCATTATTGTTTACAGTCATCTACAGCATCGCACTCTAGCTTCTGTGGTAAAGTGTCACTGGCTTCCAGCTTGTCATTCACATCGCTTTCAGCTTCCAGCAGTGATTGATCTTACCATCTGCCTACAGTGTTGCTTCATATCACCTTCAGCGGTATTCCTGTATCGCTCTGCACTACTGCATCGCTCTCTAGCTTCATTTGTCACTGGCTTCCAGCTTCCAGCGTTCCATCGCTTCCAGCAGTGTTGGGTGTTACCATCTGTCTTCAGCAGTGCCTCATCTCCTCTCCAGCGGTATACATACATCGCCCTGTATACCATACCACACAACATCAGACCAAAGTATCCATCGATGCTCGCCATCGAACTGTTGCTCTAGTGGTGAGTTCAGCACATCTCTCCTCACACCGGTTCCGTCCGATAGTCTCTGGCAATCCTATCTACAATATTTCAACCTCCGTGTATCAGTGCCTATTCCAATCTCCTGGTTACCATCTACTGTGCAGTACTGCCCGTTCCTTATTACAGCAGTTAGCTGTGGCAAAGGACTTTCCAAATCCAGATATTAGCAAGGACTTTATTATCTTGTTCTGCTTAGCCACAGTCTCAAATACCAGTTGCATTCCCAGGAACTGTACTGCATTTTTATTCTGCACTCCCTGTTGAAGATATCTCAATGCCAAGAGTTACTGTATACTGTGTGTTCAATAAAATGACTATTTATAATTTTACTCCGTTGTTGTGGTCACGCCTTCGGCTCATGGTGATATAATCGTACTGCATTTCTAGGAACCTAATCTCCCCTCCACGGTTCATTTACACACCAGTCCCTACAACTGAGGCTTCCCTCGGACAGCCTCAGCCCTCAGTTGTGACACATTACATCCAGTAATTGGCACAAGTTTAAACACTTGGGATCATCTGACTTTTGTGTGGAATTTTTATGTGTTTTATGTGATGTTAATTGCATTTTAATGTGATAAATAGTAATTCACTATATTTGCATTATTATCTTCTCTCCACTGGGTAATTACAGATGAACCCAAAATTAAGAAAGGAGAGTGTAATAAGAGACGACAACTCCTGCATGACCATCATATGCAGTAGCGCTGGTTAAGTTCTATTCAATTCTTTGTTTGCATGTGATTTGGTGAAGGTGTGAGGAAACTTTTGTATAGAATACAGAACTTGCCTGACCGCTGGTTCTATTTATTTGAGTGTACTCTTAGGATTTCATATACACTTTGGTGCAGCTGTGGATGGGTACACTCACTCATTGCTAGTGCAGACCCTGGGATGCAGCCATGAGGGAGCTGCCTGGTCTTCCCAGAGAGTATACACACCCATGCACATACACTACTGCTGTTTACCTCTGATATAATCCAGGCGCATACACTTCTGTTCTCTCTAGAGTAACCCAGGAGTATATACTACTATTCTCTCCAGGTGTGATACAGGCAGGATCCCCTCATTCTGTTATTTGGTGGCAGAGCCACAGAAAATATATTAGAAGGATAGTCCAGTACATTTTCTAACTTTCTACTACATACAGTATAAATATTATATATATATATATATATATATATATATATTGCATAAACGGTTGTAACGTTTCAGTCCTTGGTCTAGTTTCTTTCTTTAAAATATTTTGCCCATGAGTGCCGTCCTACCGCCTTTGACATATATATATATATATATATATATATACTGTATATGTGTGTGTTTATACAAACACACAATAACGCACCAGTGTACTGTATATAGATTTTCTACTTTTCCGTATCTTCTAACAAATGTACACAGTACATAACATACAGTGCACCTATATTAATACTTTTTTTTTCTTTATTGCTGCTTTAAGTACTAGGACACACCCCTGAGTGTCAATAAATATGCCCATAGGTGGAGCATAACACCCCCCCCCCCCCCTCCCCGCAATGGCGCTCCATTTTGCTACCACCTGTAAACTAGTTTTTAAAAGTAGGCAAGTATGGATCAGACCCTTTCTCACCCAGGATGCTACTAGACCCTTATCCACTCACTGGTCACCTTCAGACTAGACTACTGTAATCTCCTCCTGACTGGCATTCCTGACAAATACCTCTCTCCACTCTAATCTATCCTCAATGCTACAGCCGGGCTCATCTTCCTCACCAAATCCACCACATCCACCTCCCCTCTCCTACAAGCCCTACACTCACTTCACTTCCCTTTCAGAATCCAATTCAAGCTTCTAACACTCGCCTACAAATCCCTCACCCATTCCTCTTCCATTTACATCTCGGATTTATCTCCCTTCAATCTCCCACACGTCCTGTTTACTCTAATGCACAGCGCCTCTCCAACCAACTTATTACTTTCTCCCACTCTTACCTCCAAGATTTTGCATGTGCTGCTCCCTTTCTCTGGAATTCTCTACCTCTCCCCCTTAGACTCTTCACCTCTCTACAAAACTTTAAACGGGCTCTCAAGACCCACTTCTTCACTAAACCCATCCTAATCTCATCCTAACCTTCTGTTCAATGCTACTAAGGGCCCATACACATTATGCAATATTGTACATGATTGTAATGATTTAGTTCAGTTCAGTACAATATTGTACAATGTATACACGTGATCTGTCGTAAGATGCTCACTCCTGTGCATCTTATGAGACATCGTCTGCTAGTCCTTAATGCATGCTTGATGATGAGATATTGGGTGATGCTCTGCACATATTGTATAGTGTGTACATACGACCATAAGATCATAAGGTATCATATACAATTGGATGCCAGCCTGGCCCCTCCTCTTCCTTGCTGTGAGACAGGAGGTGTGTAGAGAGGAGAGCAGCAAGTACAGGAAGCAAGCAAGCCAGTGTTTCTTAGAATATGTATAAAGCTTTGAAGGCTATTTCCAGCGTTTTTTGGCATGTTTTTAAATGATAAAAAGAGTCTTTTGCTGCAGCTTACCACTGTAATGTTTGTAATGCGTCTCTGTCCAGGTCTGTGCATGCATTGTTTGTGCAGCTGCTGTGAAACTACAAGCCCCAGCATGATCTGACACAGATGTGCTGTCAGGGAGAGCACAACTGTACAGACCTAAAATAATGGTCACTTCATATAACATTAGAATAGTGCAGCCCCTTACATGAAAAATTCCAGCCCCTTATTTTAATTAGTATGTGGTTGTTTTGGTTTTGTGTACGAGGTATACAATGTAAGATATCTTATGATCTTAGGTCACATCATATAAGGTGTACAGAAGATATCACATGTCCGGGAGAGCAAGGGAAATTGTACACAATATCTTATTGTATCCCATCGTTCTAATGTGTACATAGCCCTACTGTCTACACCCATCTGTGTCACCCAAGTCTGTCTGCCCCTCCGTTTAGAATGTAAAGGGCAGACAGATGTGTGCTGAGCGATCTGTCACTGACTGCTCAGCACACATCTCTCCCCCCACTCAGCACAGCGCGATGTGTGCTGAGCGAGAAGGGGTAGAGGGGCCGCTCATTTCACCCAACGGGTGAAATTAGCGATGTGCTAGATAGTGCATGCATGCAGGCCAATCTAGCACCGGAGATAGCGACGTGTGGGACCGTGCACCGCTATCGTTGGGGGCATACACACGAGAGAGCCGTGCGTACACTCTTTAAGCTTTCACGAGTAGGGCCTTCTTCCCTCATGTGCTTATCCTTTTCTCACTTTAATAATCTTGAAATGCACTAAATCAAGCGGTTTTCTGCCACCCTGATACTTCTGTCAGTGTCATCTGCTGATGTAGCTATGTTTATATATTTGTCCTATAATGTCTTCAACTATAAGTCACTGTTTTCATGTCTTGATTATTTATTTACTCTGTAATTGGGTGCTGCGGAACCCTTGTGGCGCCATATAAAGACTAATAATAATAATAATAATGTATGTAGCCTAAAATTACTACTATAAAAGTCAGTTGAGTTATTTGCACTGAATGCAACTGCCTAATACATGGGTATAGCCTATAACATGGGTATTAAACATGTGCCCTCTAGCTGCTGTGGAACACATGCCAGCATGTCCTGCCACAGTTTTTGCATGCCCTAATGTGTAGTTCCACGGCAGCTGGAGAGCTGCATGTTGAATATATGTCTATAACCTATATTCCAAGGTGTTGCGAGGGCTAGATAGATAATAAAGTTTAGACAGTATATCCATAAACCTTGAAAGGTGGACAGTAGGGCACAGCAAATGATACTCCAAAAACTGTGGAGCTTGATTTGTCAGAAATACCTTTCAGTTGTTTTCTAATTGGTTTGCTGGGTTCAAGCCATCTCTGAAACAAAGACACAGGCAAATAATTGATGGTTCATATTAGTAACAGACACACACAAATTTATTGATAAGTTATAGACATGGGATCCGGTGAAGATCACAGCGTTTGGGATCCTGGCAGTTGGAATAACGACACTGGAATCTCGACATGGATCGCAATGCCGGTGCAGGGACTCCAAATGAAGGACTGCCAGCTTTGCAGTGAGGTAAGCCGCAGAAGGGTGAGGGGGTTAGGTTTAGGCTACGGAGAGGGAGGGTTAGGGTTAGGCACCTCAGGAAAAGTTAGGGGTAGGCTGTGAAAAAATAAAATTTTACTTACCGGTAAATGTATTTCTCGTAGTCCGTAGTGGATGCTGGGGACTCCGTAAGGACCATGGGGAATAGACGGACTCCGCAGGAGACATGGGCACTTCAAGAAAGAATTTAGATTCTGGTGTGCTCTGGCTCCTCCCTCTATGTCCCTCCTCCAGACCTCAGTTAGAGAAACTGTGCCCGGAAGAGCTGACAGTACAAGGAAAGGATTTTGGAAATCCAGGGCAAGACTCACACCAGCCACACCAATCACACCATATAACTTGTGATAAACTTACCCAGTCAACAGTATGAACAACAACAGAGCATCAGTTCAACCCTGATGTAACAATAACATAGCCCTTATTGCAGCAATAACTATATACAAGTATTGCAGAAGAAGTCCGCACTTGGGACGGGCGCCCAGCATCCACTACGGACTACGAGAAATAGATTTACCGGTAAGTAAAATCTTATTTTCTCTAACGTCCTAGTGGATGCTGGGGACTCCGTAAGGACCATGGGGATTATACCAAAGCTCCCAAACGGGCGGGAGAGTGCGGATGACTCTGCAGCACTGAATGAGCAAACACAAGGTCCTCCTCAGCCAGGGTATCAAACTTGTAGAACTTTGCAAAAGTGTTTGAACCTGACCAAGTAGCCGCTCGGCACAGCTGTAATGCCGAGACCCCTCGGGCTGCCGTCCAAGAAGAGCCCACCTTCTTAGTGGAATGGGCCTTAACTGATTTTGGCAGTGGCAATCCAGCCGCAGAATGAGCCTGCTGAATCGTATTACAGATCCAGCGAGCAATAGTTTGCTTTGAAGCAGGAGCACCAAGCTTGTTTGAAGCATACAGTATAAACAAAGATTCTGTTTTGCTGACCCTAGCCATTCTGGCTACATAAACCTTCAAAGCTCTGACCACATCAAGTAACTCGGAATCCTCCAAGTCAGTAGTAGCCACAGGCAACACAATAGGTTGGTTTATATGAAAGGATGAAACCACTTTTGGCAGAAATTGTGAACAGGTCCGCAATTCTGCTCTATCCGCATGGAAAACCAGATAGGGGCTTTTATGTGACAAAGCCGCTAATTCTAAAACATGCCTAGCCGAAGCCAATGCTAGTAGCATGACCACCTTCCACGTGAGATATTTCAATTCCACCATTTTGAGTGGCTCAAACCAGTGGGATTTCAGGAAACTCAACACCACGTTAAGATCCGAAGGTGCCACCGGGGGCACAAAAGGAGGCTGAATATGCAGCACTCCCTTCACAAACGTCTGAACTTCAGGTAGAGAAGCCAGCTCTTTTTGAAAGAAAATGAATAGGGCAGAAATCTGGACCTTAATGGAACCCAATTTCAGGCCCAAAGTCACTTCTGACTGTAGGAAGTGAAGGAAACGGCCCAGCTGGAATTCCTCCGTAGGGGCATTCCTGACCTCACACCAAGCAACATATTTTCGCCATATACGGTGATAATGTTGAGCTGTCACGTCCTTCCTAGCCTTTATCAGCGTAGGAATAACCTCATCTGGAATGCCTTTTTCCGCTAGGATCCAAAGTTCAACCGCCATGCCGTCAAACGCAGCCGCGGTAAGTCTTGGAACAGACAGGGCCCTTGTTGCAACAAGTCCTGTCTTAGAGGAAGAGGCCACGGGTCCTCTGTGAGCATTTCTTGCAGATCTGGATACCAAGTCCTTCTTGGCCAATCCGGAACAATGAGTATTGTTCTCACTCCTCTTTTTCTTATGATACTCAACACCTTGGGTATCAGAGGAAGAGGAGGAAATACATAGACCGATTGGAACACCCACGGTGTCACCAGGGCGTCTACAGCTATCGCCTGAGGGTCTCTTGACCTGGCGCAATACCTCTGTAGTTTCTTGTTGAGGCGGGATGCCATCATGTCCACCTGAGGCAGTTCCCACCGAATTGCAAGCTGTGCGAAGACTTCTTGATGAAGTCCCCACTCCCCCGGGTGGAGGTCGTGCCTGCTGAGGAAGTCTGCTTCCCAGTTGTCTACCCCCGGGATGAACACTGCTGACAGTGCGCTTACATGATTCTCCGCCCAGCGAAGAATTCTGGTGGCTTCCGCCATCGCCACCCTGCTCCTTGTGCCACCCTGTCGGTTTACATGAGCCACAGCGGTGATGTTGTCTGACTGAATCAGAACTGGTTGACCGCGAAGCAGGGCCTCTGCTTGACGTAGGGCGTTGTAAATGGCCCTTAGTTCCAGGATGTTGATGTGAAGGCAAGTTGTGACCGGAGAGACACACGTGTAATGGCAGCCGCGGCACTGAAGGGGTTAACCCCTAGTGCCCGGCGCCATTAGGAGGACAATGGGCTCTTGGCGCCACTTTTAAACTGTGCACTGGCGCTAGTTGCCATCTTTAAATGTATTGTGGGTGCTAGGCACCGGGTATTTAAAGTATGTTTAATAAGGGGTCATATGTTCTATCGCTGTGCAGTGCGCCGTTGGAGAATGATGAACTGGTGGACAGGGCACTTATGAGGAAAGTACAAGGTATTTTGTTTCTAAAAGACCTTGACAATTGTTGTTCAGCAACTTGTACATAGCCAGTCATATGTTAATTGTCCTAGCTAAAGCAGGGTGTCGATTAGCAGGCCTTTTGGTCGGCAAATGTTTTCTTTCAGGTACAAATGAAGGTTTGGAAAGAAGACTGTGCCTTCAGCATCACCTGTGGTGTGATGACTCAAAACTGGTTTTGCATGGAGACACAAGGGGCTGCTAAATCAGATTGTGTTTTATGAATGCAAACTAGTGGGTTTCGTTTACCAACAGTTTGATGTAAGATTTCTTAGGCTGCATTATGTGTGATGCAGATTATGTTTAATTTACAGTATAAGAACGTTGTCTATGTGTGAGAGGGTGAATGCAATTGAAATGCAAGTTACATTTACATTTGTGAAAGAGATAGGAACATGATAATCAGATTGTGTTTGGGAAAGCACACTGGTTTGGTTATATATGAAGAGGAGCAGGAATGTGCTTTATCTAATTCTTAACTTTTGAAATGTAACTTGTATTTCTTTATATTTTCTGCGAAAACCTGATTGGTTGGAAAAGACAGGGAGGGCTTACCCCCCTGTGGTACTGTGTGTAGAACTGAGATAAAAAGAGGATGCCTGTGAGCCTCCAGGTTGTATTGTAGTTGTACCATCTTATTCTGCTGGAACATCTTGCTGTATGCTGTTGCCCCTAGCAATAGGGAAGAGTTCTCTTTAGAACTATTGAGCAAATAAAATATCATTGCCTCAAGAAGATTGCTTCATCTTGTGACCTACAGGGTTATGCCAACCATAGCCCCGTCCTCCGGCTGTCCAGGGAAGCACCTAACGTATCCAAGTTCCGCCTTCCGCCAGCTACCGGTAGAGGCCTAGCAAGTGGCTAGTGGGGATTCGTCAGCACCACACAGGTGTGGTAAGGCAGTGCGTCGGCACATACAGAGCAGAACCGTGGTTCCAAACGCCACGGCAGGTTAGGAGTTTGGTGGTGGCAGCATAAACCCGCCCACAACGCAGTGGGTGGAGTCAGTAACAGGCGGTTACTGACGGTAAGCGGGAATCCCCTATGTGGTCAGGCCTCGTGTAACTTGACCTTCCATTCTGTGCGCAGCCAACGGGACGCGAAAGCGGTAAGTGCTTTCGTACAGGACCGTCCTGTCACAGAAATTGTTGGCATAGCGGTGGGATATTCCCAGGCGGCTTTTCCTCACCCGATTGGAGAAGCCGAGTTACTCAGGAGAGGAGTAACTGCAGCGCAGGAGAACGCACAAGATGGCGGAATTCAGCGGAATGTCCAAGGATGATCTGGAGATCGTATGCCAGGAGAAGGGTGTGGATATCCCTTTCAACGCGTCCAGAAGCGTCATGCAGGCGGCGCTCAGGAGCTGGGAGGAGTCCCATCGGGGGGAGGTGGAAAGCACTAACGGCGTCAGCATCGCAGAGGACGGCCCACCAGTGGACCTTCGTACAGAACCGGTGAGATCCACAAGCCCCGCCCTCTCTCACAGCAGCAATGTTTCCCAGCAATCCCTAGCAGGGCCAGGATCCCAACGTCTCAGGGGGGGCGGCCCGGATACCCTAGCAGATCGGCTAGCGGAATTGGGGGAAAGGGCAACGGAGCAAGAGCGCTTGATCATCATCCATATGTGGCGTGATGAGCGGGCACCACAGGCCGTGGTACCCCGGGAGCCGTTGTCAGCTGTTGTACACAGATCGGGACGCATTCAGTTTGCCAAGTTTGCAGACAGTGATGGGAACATTGATGGACATTTGCAAGTTTTTGAAAGGACTTGTAAACTACACGATCTACCCAAGTCAGAGAGGGTGAGACACCTTGTGCCCACTCTGCATGGAGAGGCCTTGGAGGCCTATCGAGGAGTGGCCACGGAGGACTGTGGGGATTACGACGAAGTCGCGAAGGCCCTCCTCCAGCGATTCTTCATCACTCCAGAGTCTTACAGGAAGAAGTTCAGAGACTTGCCCAAGAATCCTAGCAGCACTCATGGGCAGTTCGCCACCCAGCTGCGGCAGTACGTGGTGAAGTGGGTGAAGGATTCGGAAGCCACTACATGGGACGCACTGATTGACCTGATCTGCAGGGAGCAGTTCTACCGCAGGTGCGCCCCAGAAGTGAAGGAGTGGGTGCTAGATCGGGAGCCACCCAGTTTAAAGATGGCTGCCCAGTTAGCAGACAAGTATGTGGCAATTCGGCCACAGGGGCAGAAGCGCCCAGCCAGCAGCCAGCTCCAAAAGACTGCACCACCAAGGGAACCCCCCTCTTCTGCTCATCACCCCCAAAGACAAGCATCTTCCAACCCGGGTGCTCTTGGCCAGCAAGCGCACCGCAGCGTCCCTGCAACTGATCAGAGATCATTGGTGCCACGACTGGAGAAGAAGTGCTACGGCTGTGGGAAAATCGGACATCTGAGGATGAACTGTTCTGCATCCCAAGCATCCCAGACTTGTGCCCCAAATCCGAGTGCTGGAGCCCGGCTCGCTAGTTTGATGAGAGGAGATGAGCCTACAGAGACTGTTTCCCCTCCAGTCAGTTCGATGGAGTGTGGCGAGAGACAGGTGCACTCTGCGGAGAGAGTCACCTGCATGGCCAAACAGCCCCTACACAACATGTGGAGGCACCTGCAGCCGGTCCACGTGGGACCCCTGCAGGGGGAAGGCCTAAGAGACTCTGGGGCCTCAATCACTGTGGTGAGCCCCCACCTTATAGATCCTGCTGCAGTATTGCAGGGTCGCACTGCCAAGGTCACCCTGGCAGATGGAATAGAGAAAGCGGTTTCCATGGCAAGAGTCTACCTGGACTGGGGAGCTGGACCAGAGTTGCGAGAAGTTGCCGTCATGGATGGTCTCCCAACTGATGTGGTCCTAGGAAATGATCTGGGTGGTGGGATCGTCACTACGTTTGTTGGCGCCATTTTCTGGAGTCAAGTTCCACAACCACCGTTGACATCAGCTACTCCAGCACAGCCCAGCCCAGAGGAAAAGACTACAGCTGCTAGACAAATGCCAGCACAGCCAACCACAGCATCAACCAGCCCAGAGGAAAAGATTACAGCGGCTAGATCGGCACATCGACCCCGCCTGCCTTTTGCCTCTGGTATGCCTACGTCCCCTAGCAACGCAGAGGATGTCGGTTCCAGCTCGATTGATCCTGTGGGGGTGCCCAATGATGCTCCTGACCCAAGTGGTTTGCCAACTCCGGCGGTGAGTATGAGAAACCACACTGACTTTTCCATGACTGACCCCTACCAGACTGACCCTAGTAGTCCCCACCAAGATCCCCCTGTAGAATGTCCCAATTTAGGAGAGATTGAGGGCCACAGGCAGGAGTTTAGGGAGGCTCAACTCTCTGACCCATCCCGGAAAGGCATGAGGTGCCACTCTGGCAGCGGCCTTGACAGGGTTGGGGCAGGAAGTTTGACCTGGCGGGAAGGGTTAAAGGTACAGGGTAGACAGGAAAGTGGGAGGGGATAGACCAGATAGGGAATGTGTCCAACTGGTCCCCCCAGGGAACATTCCTGCGCAACCGGTGTCGGTTGCCAGCGAAACCCCTTTGGACAGTAACCTGGAGACAGACCGTGCCCTGAAGTGCCTGACACAGAGCTTACCCTGGTCTGGAATGTCGGATGACGCCCAGACCAACTGTAAGGCTGGTGCCAAGCGTTGGCAGCTGGGGCACTCCAGCGGTTGTGTTGTCTCTGGGCCTCTGCCCATAGGAGAACCCTTGCAGCAAGTTGCTGTGGACATAGCAGGTCCCTTGCCTGTGCACAGTAGATCGGGGAAGACACGCAGCCTTCCTGTAGTGAATGCCACCCAGGATCCAGAGGCTGGTGGTCTGGCCGCCATCACTGTGGCACAGGTAGCGGACGAGGAGGGAAGAGTAGGCCTAGGTGACAGGGTAGGTTTCCCGAGTCATAGGTCGACAGAAGAGGATTGGAGGGCAGGTCTGACAGTTCGGGCAGACAGTTGCCAGATAGGTATGATGGAGGTGCAGTGCCTGGGGCACCATGCGGGAGGAGACAGGGGTAGGCCCAAACCAGAGGGGGTGGAGGCAACCAGAGGCTGTCCCCGACCCACATTACCCAGCCCCGTACTGACCTTAGAACCTGTAAGGCCCTACGGACATGTTGTCATTGACTTTAGTCCTGTAGTGAACCCCTTGACAGAGATGGCTAGGAAGGGCATTCCCAAGTCAGTGGACTTTGCACCCGCTTGCGAGTTGGCATTCCAGTCATTGAAGGAGGCTCGGGTACCCGCTCCAGTGCTGATGGCGCACATTCTTGACCAGGACTGTGTGTTACGAACTACTGCGCCACTGCACGGACTGGGAGCAGTACCGAGCCAGAAAGAGCCATATGGGCAGGAGCACCCTGTGGCCTGTTTGAGCAGAAAACTGCTATGGTGGGAGGTGGGGTATGCCACAATTAGGACACCGTGGGTGGCACTTGTGTGTAACTGGCCCCCCACCGTGGTGACTTACCACCCACCTGTTAGGTGGCTGCAACCTACCTTGGGGAAATTGGACAGACTTTTGTGGTGGAGCCTTGAACTTGGACTTCAGGTGGACTATTTGAACATTGTGCACCCACGAAGAGAGGCCCACTACACTATGGATGAACTGTCTAGGCCGGAGCCTACACTACCCAGGTAGCGTCCCCTTCAACTCAACAGACTGCGGGACCAGGAGTCAAATCGTTGGGACATGGCTCCCTGGTTTCCCGCTTGAATTGGGGGGGGGGGGGGGGGAGAGTGTGACCGGAGAGACTAACCAGCCACACGTGTAATGGCAGCCGCGGCACTGAAGGGGTTAACCCCTAGTGCCCGGCGCCATTAGGAGGACAATGGGCTCTTGGCGCCACTTTTAAACTGTGCACTGGCGCTAGTTGCCATCTTTAAATGTATTGTGGGTGCTAGGCACCGGGTATTTAAAGTATGTTTAATAAGGTGTCATATGTTCTATCGCTGCGCAGTGCGCCGTTGGAGAATGATGAACTGGTGGACAGGGCACTTATGAGGAAAGTACAAGGTATTTTGTTTCTAAAAGACCTTGACAATTGTTGTTCAGCAACTTGTACATAGCCAGTCATATGTTAATTGTCCTAGCTAAAGCAGGGTGTCGATTAGCAGGCCTTTTGGTCGGCAAATGTTTTCTTTCAGGTACAAATTAAGGTTTGGAAAGAAGACTGTGCCTTCAGCATCTCCTGTGGTGTGATGACTCAAAACTGGTTTTGCATGGAGACACAAGGGGCTGCTAAATCAGATTGTGTTTTATGAATGCAAACTAGTGGGTTTCGTTTACCAACAGTTTGATGTAAGATTTCTTAGGCTGCATTATGTGTGATGCAGATTATGTTTAATTTACAGTATAAGAACGTTGTCTATGTGTGAGAGGGTGAATGCAATTGAAATGCAAGTTACATTTACATTTGTGAAAGAGACAGGAACATGATAATCAGATTGTGTTTGGGAAAGCACACTGGTTTGGTTATATATGAAGAGGAGCAGGAATGTGCTTTATCTAATTCTTAACTTTTGAAATGTAACTTGTATTTCTTTATATTTTCTGCGAAAACCTGATTGGTTGGAAAAGACAGGGAGGGCTTACCCCCCTGTGGTACTGTGTGTAGAACTGAGATAAAAAGAGGATGCCTGTGAGCCTCCAGGTTGTATTGTAGTTGTACCATCTTATTCTGCTGGAACATCTTGCTGTATGCTGTTGCCCCTAGCAATAGGGAAGAGTTCTCTTTAGAACTATTGAGCAAATAAAATATCATTGCCTCAAGAAGATTGCTTCATCTTGTGACCTACAGGGTTATGCAAACCATAGCCCCGTCCTCCGGCTGTCCAGGGAAGCACCTAACGTCTCCAAGTTCCGCCTTCCGCCAGCTACCGGTAGAGGCCTAGCAAGTGGCTAGTGGGGATTCGTCAGCACCACACAGGTGTGGTAAGGCAGTGCGTCGGCACATACAGAGCATAACCGTGGTTCCAAACGCCACGGCAGGTTAGGAGTTTGGTGGTGGCAGCATAAACCCGCCCACAACGCAGTGGGTGGAGTCAGTAACAGGCGGTTACTGACGGTAAGCGGGAATCCCCTATGTGGTCAGGCCTCGTGTGACTTGACCTTCCATTCTGTGCGCAGCCAACGGGACGCGAAAGCGGCGAGTGCTTTCGTACGGGACCGTCCTGTCACACAAGTCTCCTGACTTAACCACAGACCTTGGAAATTTCTTCCCTGTGTGACTGCACCCCAACCTCGGAGGCTTGCATCCGTGGTCACCAGGACCCAGTCCTGAATGCCAAATCTGCGGCCCTCAAGAAGGTGAGCACTCTGCAGCCACCACAGGAGAGACACCCTGGCCCTGGGGGATAGGGTGATAAACCGATGCATCTGAAGATGTGATCCGGACCATTTGTCCAGTAAAGGTCCTCGCATGGAACATGCGAAAGGGAATGGCCTCGTACGTTGCCACCATCTTTCCCAGGACTCGAGTGCAGTGATGTACTGACACCCGTTTTGGTTTTAATAGGTCCCTGACCAGTGTCATGAGTTCCTGAACCTTCTCTATCGGGAGATAAACCCTTTTCTGGACTGTGTCCAGAATCATGCCCAGGAAAGGAAGACGAGTCGTAGGAACCAACTGCGACTTTGGAATATTCAGAATCCAGCCGTGTTGCCGTAACACTTCCAGAGAACGTGCTACGCTGATCAGCAACTGCTCTCTTGACCTCGCTTTTATGAGGAGATCGTCCAAGTATGGAATAATTGCGACCCCTTGCTTCCGCAGGAGTACCATAATTTCCGGCATTACCTTTGTAAATATTCTCGGAGCCGTGGAGAGACCAAACGGCAATGTCTGAAATTGGTAATGACAATCCTGTACCACAAACCTAAGGTACGCCTGATGAGGTGGAAAAATGGGGACATGAAGGTATGCATCCTTTATGTCCAGAGACACCATAAAATCCCCCCCTCCAGGCTTGCAATGACCGCTCTCAGCGATTCCATCTTGAACCGGAACCTTTTTAGGTACACGTTCAGGGATTTTAAACTCAATATGGGTCTGACCGAACCGTCCGGTTTTGGTACCACAAACATGGTCGAATAATAACCCTTTCCTTGTTGAAGGAGGGGAACCTTGACCACCACCTCTTGAAGATACAATTTGTGAATTGCAGTTAACACTATTTCCCTCTCTAAGGGGGAAGCTGGCAGGGCCGACTTGAGGTATCGGTGAGGGGGCATCTCTTCGAATTCCAGCTTGTATCCCTGAGACACAACATCTATTGCCCAGGGATCCAACTGTGAGTGAACCCACTTGTGGCTGAAATTTCAGAGACGCGCCCCCACCGGGCCTAGCTCCGCCTGTGGAGCCCCAGCGTCATGCGGTGGATTTAGTGGAAGCCGGGAAGGACTTCTGTTCCTGGGAACTAGCTGTGTTGTGCAGCTTCTTTCCTCTGCCCCTGCCTCTGGCAAGAAAGGACGCACCTCGGACTTTCTTGTTTTTCTGTGATCGAAAGGACTGCATTTGGTAATACGGTGCTTTCTTAGGTTGTGAGGAAACATATGGCAAAAAATTTGACTTCCCAGCCGTAGCTGTGGAGACCAGGTCCGAGAGACCCTCCCCAAACAATTCCTCACCCTTGTAAGGTAAAACCTCCATGTGCCTTTTTGAGTCGGCATCACCTGTCCATTGCCGAGTCCACAGGACCCTTCTGGCAGAAATTGACATAGCATTTATTCTAGAACCTAGTAGGCTAATGTCTCTCTGAGCATCTCTCATATAAAGGACAGCGTCTTTAATATGCCCCAGGGTCATTAATATAGTATCCTTGTCTAAGGTATCAAGTTCCTCAGATAAGGTATCCGTCCAAGCTGCTACAGAACTACACACCCAAGCCGACGCGATTGCCGGCCTCAGTAAGGTACCTGAATGTGTATAAATGGACTTCGGGGTAACCTCCTGTTTGCGATCTGCAGCATCTTTGAGGGTAGCCGTATCCTGTGATACCTTCTTGGATAAGCGTGTCAAAGCTTTTTCCACCCTAGGGGAGGATTCCCAGCGTAACCTGTCCGCTGGGGGGAAAGGATACGCCATAAGAATCTTTTTGGAAATCTGCAGTTTATCATCTGGAGATTCTCAAGCCTTTTCACATAACTCATTGAGCTCGTGTGAGGGGGAAAAAGTTACCTGCGGCTTCTTTTCCCCATACATATGAACCCTCCTGTCAGGGACTGGGGTTTCCTCTGTGATGTGCAACACATCCTTAATAGCTATAATCATATAACGGATGGATTTAGCCAATTTTGGTTGTAACTTTGCATCATCGTAATCGACACTGGAGTCAGAATCCATGTCGGTATCCATGCCAATAATTTGGGATAGTGAGCGCTTCTGAGACCCTGTCGGCCTCTGCGACATAGGATCAGGCATGGGTTGGGACCCGGACTGTCCTGAGGTTTCAGCTTTTTCTAACCTTTTATGCAAGGAATTAACATTATCATTTAAAACCTTCCACATATCCATCCAATCAGGTGTCGGCGCCGTCAGCGGAGACACCACATTCATTTGCTCCCGCTCTGCTTCCACATAGCCTTCCTCATCAGACATGTCGACACAAGCGTACCGACACACCACACACACAGGGAATGCCCTTTTTGAAGACAGTTCCCCCACAAGGCCCTTTGGTGAGACAGAGAGAGAGTATGCCAGCACACACCCCAGCGCTATATAACCCAGGAATAACACAGTAACTTAATGTTAACCCAGTAGCTGCTGTATTTGTGTTTTTAGCGCCTAATTATGTGCCCCCCCTCTCTTTTTACCCTTTTTCTACCGTGATCTGCAGGGGAGAGCCTGGGGAGCTTCTTCTCAGCGGAGCTGTGGAGAAAAAATGGCGCTGGTGAGTGCTGAGGGAGAAGCCCCGCCCCCTCGATGGTGGGCTTCTGTCCCGCTAAAATACATATCTTTATGGCAGGGGCTCATACATATATACAGTGCCCAACTGTATATATGCTTACTTTTGCCAACAGAGGTCCATATGTATGTGAGGTGTGTATGGAGCAATGGCGCACAGCTGCAGTGCTGTGCGTTACCTCATGTGAAGTCTTCTGCCGCCGATTTCGAAGTCTTCTTTGCTTCTCATACTCACCCGGCTTCTGTCTTCCGGCTCTGCGAGGGGGATGGCGGCGCGGCTCTGGGATCGGACGGCGAGGGTGAGATCCTGTGTACGTTCCCTCTAGAGCTAATGGTGTCCAGTAGCCTAAGAAGCAGGACCTAGCTTCAGAGAGTAGGGCTGCTTCTCTCCCCTCTGTCTCACGATGCAGGGAGTCTGTTGCCAGCAGAGCTCCCTGAAAATAAAAAACCTTACAAAATACTTTCTTACAGCAAGCTCAGGAGAGCTCACTGAACAGCACCCAGCTCGTCCGGGCACAGATTCAAACTGAGGTCTGGAGGAGGGACATAGAGGGAGGAGCCAGAGCACACCAGAATCTAAATTCTTTCTTGAAGTGCCCATGTCTCCTGCGGAGCCCGTCTATTCCCCATGGTCCTTACGGAGTCCCCAGCATCCACTAGGATGTTAGAGAAAGGAGAGTTAGGCTGCAGGATAGGAAGGTTAGGGTTAGGCTGCAGGAAAGGAGGTTAGGGTTAGGTATTAGGGGTAGCATAGGTACCTTGTAGGTGTCGGGATACTAAGCATCGGGATGCCGTTGTTGGTATTCTGACTAACGGCATCCCGAGTGCCGGGATACCGATACCATCTCATAGATACACCATTACACCAGTAATGATGTAGGTAAAAGTATGATGGTACTACAATAATATGTTATCATTTTTCTTTGCTATATTGTGTCAGGGTGATAGGGTTCACAGAGTTGTGCTGGGTAATTGGATTTTTTTTTTTTTTAATTTAGGCACAGTGAATGGACACATTGAAAAAAAAAAATCAAAATCCAATCCATTTAGCGTAGAAAGAAAATGCAATGTGTGTCACCCCATGGCCTCCATTAGAGTTTACAAGTTAACTGTACAGCCCAAATATTGAAAGAGGAACAAAAGCTCACTTTTATATCTGCATTAAAATACTTATTGTACATATTTATTTAGTGGGTATGAATTGTGTACAGTGATCAGGCATGTTTTGGGTCTATAATATCTAATAAATTATGTACCCTACTGTTCCAATTTCTACTGCTGCGCTTCTTTCTAACTTTAAAATTGCTAGTATTTGCTTTTTCACTGACTAGATCAATAACTAAATTAGAAAGTGAGGCTTCCTTCCAGTGTTCACTTCATAACTGCGGTAAAGGCTTTCCTCACATCAGGAAAAAAAAGCTCATCTAATGTTCTACAGGAGAGAATGGGTTGGGTTTGGGTGACTGGCGTTTGGGATCTCTCCGGTCACAATACCGATGCCAGGATCCCGAGCCTTAGATTGCTGGCTGGGGGTGAGCGCAACGAAGACCCTTGCAGGTTTGTTGCGCTCACCACGCAGTGGGCTTCGGGGCTCGCCACAGGCTCTATTCCCACCCTATGGGTGACGTAAACACCCACGAGTGGGAAAAGTCTGTTAGTCGGCATGCCGACTGTGGGACTTTCAATTGCTCCGGTTACCGGCGTCGGTATAGTGACAACTACATCCAGAGAACATATATGTTTTGCACTTGAAAATCCCACTTCCTTTAGGATTACAGCATATCACGAAATTGAAAAGTTCTTCTTTCCCAGTATTCAGACCACTATATTGTAATAACACAATGCTGTACAGCAGATACTATCACATTATAGGACATTATAATGAAATATACATTATATCCGACAGGAGTGTCACCACATTAATGCAGTAATCATAGCAGTTTACAACCAGAGAAAGTTAGAATTGCCCAGCATTCTCTGGTAATAGTCAGTAGCAGAAGTAATAACAGCTGCGAATACAGTATGCATTAGAACTTAAGGTCTCAAGGAGGGTGGTGACATTTCTTTCTAAAGTGATTATCAACTTCAAGTAAATTTCTACTATTGTCAAATTATCTGAATTGATTCCGTTCTTTCTTAAAGTTAACCAACTAAAAATGTTTCAGTTAAATTCACTCACATGCAAATCTAACGAGTCTTCATTATGTTGGAGTCCAAAATATTCTCTCTCTTTTACACTTAAGTGATGGAAGACCAAGTCCAGCAATGTTTGGCCAGTGTCTTGTTTCTAGGATCAAAATAAAGTTTATTTTTCAGTTTATAAGTAATAATCTGTATAAGTAAAACACAAAAACACATCAATCCGTTTATATTAAGAGGATTCTGGAGGCTTGGGTGCCACTGCAATTTAGCAAAGCAATCAAAAATATCACCTTTGTTAGTTCAAAATTTGCAGACTGCAGTTCCCAACATTTTTCTGACCAGATTGAACAAACTTCAAAAGGTTGGACCAATTCACTATCTTCAAAGGGTGTTAGCTGCAACTCTATGAAAGAATTATCGCAGCATAGGGATCTTTCTCCACAGCAGCCACCCTGATGATCCTAATTGGTCAGATATTGTAATGGGCACATTCATGGTCTCATGGGTGTGTATGCACAGTGTCAGAGCCTGCAGGAGCTATAGCTCTCACTTTGCTGCCACCATGTCATGTTACTAGCAACTACCACTCACTGTAAAGCCAATGGTTTTTGTTAACTAGCCCTGAAAAATCATTCCTTATTGCCAAAATAGAATTATATTTTACGGGGCCGCACATTCTCTTTTACACTTAAGTGATGGAAGACCAAGTCCAGCAATGTTTAGCCAGTGTCTTGTTTCAGAATTGCAAATATAGAGGTGGGGGGAATAAATTAAAAGCAGAAAACGTAAAAAAAACAAAAACATTTTTGCGGTTAGATTAGAGAGGAAATGAGTTGCAGGGATTTCTATAGCAGTCACTGCGTGTTTTATCTCGCATCTCCAGAACATGCCTGATTTGTCCAAAAATCTTTATTTTTAAGAATGTTCACGTAGACTTGTTCTTGACCTCGGCGACCAACCCCCACGAGGACTAATAAAGCTATTGGAAGTTTCCAATTAGTGTGTATGTGACCCCTGTTGTGTGTGTGTGTGACCTCTCCCATGTAGTGTCATCCCCACCAGAGACAGCAGCTGGGAGAACTACATCTAGAGTACATACAGCAATCCTTGAGCCTTCCAGCTGTCCTTGGTAAGATGGAGACCTGGGCCTATATTTACTAAAAATCCGAGTTTGTCCGATTTGTGGGGGGTTTTTTCTAAGTCCCAACACGGGAATTCACTAAGCACAAATCTCGGCAGTGTTTGGGCTATTCGTAATGGTTTTCAAGGCTAAGTTCAGAAATACGAATGAATAGACCATCGGTCACTCTTGTGGTTGGCCCCACTTAACCTCACGGTCTACCGCAGACCGCAAAGTTCCCACCATTGGATACAATGGAGCGCCTATGTGCTACATTGTATCTTCAGTGTGCAGCCTGACTGACAGCTCAGGAGCGCACAGCCAATCAGGAGAGTGCCATGACGTGGTGCTCCCTGATTGGCTGAAGGGACCCTCTTTGACAGCAGTCACGGGGGTTCCGTCAGTCGGGGAAAGGGGTCCCATGTCTAAACATGGGACCCCTTTCAGTGCGTGGTCTGGGTTATTCGTTTTTTTTATTTTGACAAGTACGTGGATTACAAGCAGAAGAGGACCGATCTACACTGGATTATTAGGAGTATAATTTTATTTACAGGTACCCCGTGGATTCTACGTGGAGAAGGGGACCGACTCTTCGTGTCAACATAGGTAAGTATGTGTGTATGTGGGTGTGCATGTATGTAATAAAGTTATACTGTCACGGTGTGTGTGTTTTGTTTTTATTTGGGTATTTTTTTGTAGTAGAACTACAGGTACCAGCGGGCCCGTTTCCCCCCCGCATGCTGGTACTTGTGGTTCTCCAAGTACCAGCTTGCGGGGGAGGCTTGCTGGGACTTGTAGTACTGCTACAAAAAAACAATATTCTTTTTTTGACACTATGGGTATCAGCCCCCCATCCGCCGCCCTAGGATGGGGGGGGACAGCCTTGGGCTTCACCCCACCCCTGGCCCTTCAAGTGGCTGGAGGGGGGGACCCCTTGATTTAAGGGGTCCCCACTCCTCCAGGGTACCTCAGCCAGGGGTGACTAATTGGTGATGTAATGCCAGGGCCGCAGGGACCAATATAAAAATGTCCCCCGGTTGTGGCATTATCTCTCTGACTCGTGGAGCCCAGTGCTGGTGTGAAAAATATGTCTTTTGTCCCCCGTATTTTTAACACCAGGACCAGGCGCAGAGCCCGATGCTAGTTGTTAAAATATGGGGGATCCCCTGTCAATTTTTTCCCCGTATTTTTACAACCAGGACCGGCTCAAAGAGCCCAAAGCTGGTTATGCTTAGGAGGGGGGACCCCACACAATTTTTACCAGAATTTTTAACACTTTAAAAACTTTTTTTTAAGGTACACAATGAAGCCCTGCACGGATCTCACAGATCCGGCCGGGATTCCTTGTGTTTTGTCAGGCAGTGTTTTACTCATCACTCCCGTAAAACACTGCCTGACATTACGAATCACATCGACATCGGAAAAAACGAATGAGGAAAACTCGTCAGCTTAGTAAATGACCGTATCAAAATTCAAAAAGTTGCAGTAAAATGCACTTGATACCATTCGAGATCAAACACCCTTAAAAACGGCTAAAACATGAATATTAGTAAATATATCCCCTGGAGTCACGAAGTCCACCGGAGAGGTTAGCACTGTATCTTTTCATTTACTTCCTTTTTTTTCACATGAGGTGAAGAGGTGAAAACCCTACAACCATTTTTAATAAATTGGATACCGCAGGTAAAGGGACTACATATACTCGCGGTAATCCAACAGTGGGCGCGAGGTACGCAAGGTTTTGTTTTTTTACATCGCACCCAACTGAATTCCCCCCCATAGATTAAAAATGCTGATTTTATAGGTTCTATTCGCAATGTTATATGATACTTTAATCAGTAAATACAAATGTGATTCAGTGGAAATTTATCCTGTCGTTGACGACATTACCATAATGCTGCCAGGCACCCATGTTGGTGGTTCCAAGTAAACTTGGCAGATTCCTACAAAAAGTGGGCATCCTTTTTAAAGCATACCATAAAGTCAGATTTAGAAACTAGTGTTTTACCCAAGCAAAGGTACTATTCCATATTTGTTTGTTCATCAAACATGTCACATCTACGTATTGAAAACAAAGAATATTTCTATTCAAGGAATGAATTAATTTAAATCTGTTTAAAAACAAATGAATTATTCAGCTTTATAATTTTGTTGACCAGCTGAAAGTCTGCTTAAAAAAAATCAAGACCTAGAAAATGTTCAAAACATTTGAAAGCTGATAAATACAGAGGGAAAAATAAATAAAGTCAAGTGTCAGTTTAGTTGATGTTTATTTTGATTGGCAATGTATTTCTGCGTCATTTAACAATACTGAAAAATAACTTCAATACTTGCAGATATAAAAACACATTCATATTAGTCAGTTATAAATTCAAGAAATTAACATTAATGTGCAACTAAATATACTGCCTAATGAAGCAGTCATCCACCATGAAATGCGCTGTAGATCCACATGAGACTCGTTTTGAATCTTTATTTATGATTTAGGATTTATTTTTTCTGTACTCATATTTATTTTTACAGAGACCTAAAGATTAAATAACGTCATAATCTATTTTAAAGTTTTCACTGAAACTGAAGTGAATATTCTTCTTACTTGGACTTTAAAAACACTATATTGACTGCTATAAGAGCATTAAAAATAAACTCCACTACCACTGTTCAAAACAACAATACAGGTATTAAATAAATGTTTTGTCTTTAATAAAAAATAATCATGAATGGGCATTCCTTCATCTTATATACAGCTCAGATAGAGATAAAACTTCCTTATATAAACGGTTTACAATACATGTCCCAAATCAGTGGTGAAATCTGTTATGATTATATACAGTGTATATATATTATATATATATATATATATATATATACACACACATATACGTACACACACACACACACACACACATACACTGCTCAAAAAAATAAAGGGAACACTTAAACAATACATCCTAGATGTGAATGAATGAAATATTCTTATTAAATACCTTGGGGGTCATTCCGAGTTGTTCGCTGGGCAAAAATCTTCGCATCGCAGCGATTTTCCGCTTAATGCGCATGCGCAATGTCCGCACTGCGACTGCGCCAAGTAAATTTGCTATGCACTTAGGAATTTTACTCACGGCTTTTTCATCGTTCTGGCGATCGTAATGTGATTGACAGGAAATGGGTGTTACTGGGCGGAAACAGGCCGTTTTATGGGCGTGTGGGAAAAAACGCTACCGTTTCCAGAAAAAACTAAGGAGTGGCCGGAGAAACGGAGGAGTGTCTGGGCGAACGCTGGGTGTGTTTGTGACGTCAAACCAGGAACGACAAGCACTGAAATGATCGCAGATGCCGAGTAAGTCTGGAGCTACTCAGAAACTGCTACGAGGTGTGTAATCGCAATATTGCGAATACATCGTTCGCAATTTTAAGATGCTAAGATTCACTCCCAGTAGGCGGCGGCTTAGCATGAGCAAATCTGCTAAAATCCGCTTGCGAGCGAACAACTCGGAATGACCCCCCTTGTTCTTTACATAGTTGAATGTGCTGACAACAAAATCGCACAAAAAATATCAATGGAAATTAAAATTATTAACCCATGGAGGTCTGGATTTGGAGTCACACTCAAAATTAAAGTGGAAAAACACATTACAGGCTGATCCAACTTTGATGTAATGTCCTTAAAACAAGTCAAAATGAGGCTCAGTAGTGTGTGTGGCCTCCACGTGCCTTTATAACCTCCCTACAATGCCTGGGCATGCTCCTGATGAGGTGGCGGATGGTCTCCTGAGGGATCTCCTCCCAGACCTGGACTAAAGCATCCGCCAACTCCTGGACAGTCTGTGGTGGATGGAGCGAGACATGATGTCCCAGATGTGCTCAATTGGATTCAGGTCTGGGGAACGGGCGGGACAGTCCCTAGCATCAATGCCTTCGTCTTGCAGGAACTGCTGACACACTCCAGCCACATGAGGTCTAGCATTGTCTTGCATTAGGAGGAACCCAGGGCCAACCGCACCAGCATATGGTCTCACAAGGGGTCTGAGGATCTCATCTCGGTACCTAATGGCAGTCAGGCTACCTCTGGCGAGCACATGGAGGGCTGTGCGGCCCCCCAAAGAAATGCCAACCCACACCATTACTGTGCCACTGCCAAACCGGTCATGCTGGAGGATATTGCAAGCAGCAGAATGTTCTCCTTGGCGTCTCCAGACTCTGTCACATCTATCACATGTACTCAGTGAGAACCTGCTTTCATCTGTGAAGAGCACAGGGCGCCAGTGGCGAATTTGCCAATCTTGGTGTTCTCTGGCAAATGCCAAACATCCTGCACGGTGTTTGGCTGTAAGCACAATCCCCACCTCTGGACGTCGGGCCCTCATACCAGCCTCATGGAGTCTGTTTCTGATAGTTTGAGTAGACACATGCACATTTGTGGCTTGCTCGAGGTCATTTTGCAGGGCTCTGGCAGTGCTCCTCCTGTTCCTTCTTGCACAAAGGCGGAGGTAGCGGTCCTGCTGCTGGATTGTTGCCCTCCTACGGCCTCCTCCACGTCTCCTGATGTACTGGCCTGTCTCCTGGTAGCGCCTCCATGCTCTGGACACTACACTGACAGACACAGCAAACCTTCTTGCCACAGCTCGCATTGATGTGCCATCCTGGATGAGCTGCACTACCTGAGCCACTTGTGTGGGTTGTAGACTCTGTCTCATGCTACCACTAGAGTGAAAGCACCGCCAGTTTTCAAAAGTGACCAAAACATCAGCCAGAAAGCATAGGAGCTGAGAAGTGGTCTGTGGTCACCACCTGCAGAACAACTCCTTTATTGGGGGTGTCTTGCTACTAATTGCCTATAAATTTCCACCTGTTGTCTATTCCATTTGCACAACAGCATGTGAAATTGATTGTCAATCAGTGTTGATTCCTAAGTGGACAGTTTGATTTCCCAGAAGTGTGATTGACTTGGAGTTACATTGTGTTGTTTAAGTGTTCCCTATATTTTTTAGAGCAGTGTGTGTATATATATATATATATATATATATATATATATATATATATATACACACACACCGTTTATATATACTGTTTGCCTTCAAACAACCTTGAGATTTAGGGGCATATTTATCAATCATCCTTTTTTAAACCCGAACATATTATTACTTCTTAGCAAGAGACAGGATGGGGATTAACCCCTGGTGTCCCCCAGCACACCAAACTATATGGGTAACATGACTTGAAAACCTACATATAATGAGAGGTCTTCGTTACATATATCTGCAGAAATATGGCAAAGCCACCAGGCCTCGACAAGGCTCCTCTGATGCTGGTGGTCCTAAACCTAATACTATATCTGGGCCTGGGGTGCAGAACCCCACAAACCGGCACAGGCCAGCCACCCCAGGGCAGCACACATGTGAGAAGGTAAAGTGTTAGTATGTGTTAATTAAAGGGAACGCAAAATCTGTATACAAAAAGTGATACACTAGTGACGGTGTAATTAAAAGACCTAAAGGATTAATAACAGTGTTAAGGGGGGTGCTAAATAAATATAATAGTGTGCTACCCCACAGCAGCCCAGCCACTCCAATCAGGGGGAACTGCACCCCAGACCCATTTCCAATAATAATAATAATAATAATAATAATAATAATAATAATATGAGAGGCATAGATGGGACCAGTGTTTGGAGGGCATGCTGGTTCCTACAGTGCCATATGGAGATCCCAGGGGTGGCTCCAGATAAGTTAGCTCTCAATTTGGGTATATCTGTTAGGTGCCATTATCATGTGGCACTATATTTAGTATGACCCAGAAGGGCTATTATTATTATTATTATTATTATTGGAAATGGGTCTGGGGTGCAGTTCCCCCTGATTGGAGTGGCTGGGCTGCTGTGGGGTAGCATACTATTATATTTATTTAGCACCCCCCTTAACACTGTTATTAATCCTTTAGGTCTTTTAATTACACCGTCACTAGTGTATCACTTTTTGTATACAGATTTTGCGTTCCCTTTAATTAACACATACTAACACTTTACCTTCTCACATGTGTGCTGCCCTGGGGTGGCTGGCCTGTGCCGGTTTGTGGGGTTCTGCACCCCAGGCCCAGATATAGTATTAGGTTTAGGACCACCAGCATCAGAGGAGCCTTGTCGAGGCCTGGTGGCTTTGCCATATTTCTGCAGATATATGTAACGAAGACCTCTGGATTTCTATTATATGTAGGTTTTCAAGTCATGTTACCCATATAGTTTGGTGTGCTGGGGGACACCAGGGGTTAATCCCCATCCTGTCTCTTGCTTAGAATTACCCCTCCCTTTCAATCACCTGAAGTATATTGTCAAATTGATATGAGCAACTTGCATTCTGTTTTGATATTATTACTTCTTGCCACAAATAGACACTATGGGGAATATTCAATTGTCACGTAGCGAGAGATGCCTGGCGTGAGTGAGCCGACAAGACCCGTGCAGCTCCATTAGCGTTGGGCATAATTTTTTGCCAAAAATTCATCTTACTCGCATTGTTATGCGAGTAGGACACACAACCAGACTCTGTTGAATAAAAATAGGATTTATATTACCCACCGGTAAATCCTTTTCTCGTAGTCCGTAGGGGATACTGGGAATCCATTTAGTACCATGGGGTAATGACGGGTCCACTAAGAGCCATGGGCACTTTAAGAATTTTATAGTGTGCGCTAGCTCCTCCCTCTATGCCCCTCCTACCAGACTCAATCTAGGAAACTGTGCCCGAGGAGACGGACATACTTTGAGAGAAGGATATAGAAAAGGAAAGTGGTGAGATTACGAACCAGCACACACAAAACAAGAGGAAAGCCATGCTAACCAAACTTGAAACCAGGAACAGCAACTGCTGAACCAAACAACATTACTGAACCAAGTAACAATGCAGGAAGAATGAAGCATCGGGCGGGCGTCCAGTGTGCCCTATGGACTACGAGAAAAGGATTTACCGGTATGTAATTAAAATCCTATTTTCTCTTACGTCCTAGGGGATACTGGGAATCCATTTAGAACCATGGGGAAGTACCAAAGCTCCCAAACCGGAGTGTGCCTAGGTTGCTGCAGAACTGACTGACCAAACTGAAGGTCCTCAGAGGCCAAAGTATTGAACTTTGAAGTATTGAAATTTGCAAATGTGTTCGGACCTGACCAAGTACAGTAGCTGATCGGCAGAGCTGTAAAGCCGAGACACCCCAAGCAGCTGCCAAAGAAGAACCCACCGACCTAGTAGAGTGGCCCTGTACAGATTTTGGAACCGGCAAGCCTGCCGTGGAATAAGCATGCTGGATAGTGTGCTTGATCCAGCGTGCAATTGACTGCTTTGAAGCAGGACACGCAATTTTTTGGACCTCAGAGAGATAAGCCAATTATTTTTGAAAGTAAATAGACAAGACCGAAATCTGCACTTTCTAGACGTAGGCCCACATCCACTCCCGACTGCAGAAAAAGCAGAAAACGTCCCAGATGAAATTCCACCGCAGAATATTGTCTGCTTTCACACCAAGAGACATACTTCTTCCATATACGGTGGTATTGTTTAGACGTTACCCCTTTCCTGGCTTGGATCATAGTTGGAATGACCTTGTCAGGAATACCTCTCCTGGCTAGAATCAGCCGTTCAACTTCCATGCCGTTAAACGTAGCCGCGGTAAGTCTTGATAGATGAAAGGGCCCTGTTGCAGAAGATCCACGCGAACAGGTAGAGGCCACGGATCTTTGATCAGCATCTCGAGAAGATACGCATACCAGGCCCTTCGCGGTCAATCCGGAGCAAAGAGTATTGCTTGAACCTTTTCCCTTTTTATTCTCTTTAAAATTCTTGGGATCAGAGAAAGTGGAGGAAACACGTACACCAGCTGGTAGACCCACGGAGTTGTAAGAACATCTACCGCCACTGCTTGTGGGTCTCTCAACCTGGAACAATATTGCTTGAGCTTCTTGTTGAGTCGAATGGCCATCAAGTTGATTTGTGGATATCCCCACCGCCGTGTCTACCACTGGTTCATATCCGGGTGTAGGCCCCACTCACCTGGGTGCAGATCGTGTCTGCTGAGGAAGTTTTCTTCCCAGTTGTCTACTCCCGGAATGAAGACCGCCAACAATGCCACCCAGTGGAGAATTCTTGACACCTCTGACATTGCTGCTTTCCTTTTTGTTCCGCCATGTCAGTTTATGTACATTACCGCCGTTTCATTGTCTGACTGGACTAGACTGGCCTGACTCCAAATTAGATAAGAGGTTTGCAGAAGGGTTGCGTTGTCGATAGCCCTTAGTTCCAGGATGTTTATTGGAAGGACAACTTCCTGACTTGACAATTTAACTTGAAACTGCACCCCCAGGGTGACTGCCCCCCAACCTAAGAGGCTTGTGGCTGTGGTAAGCAGAATCCAATTGTGAATCCCGAACCTTCGACCCGCGACGAGGTGAGAAGTCTGTAGCCGCGACAGAAGGGAGCGCTGGCTCTTGGTGACAGACGGATCCTCTGGTGCATGTGAAGAAGCAATACGGACAACTTGTCCAATAGAACTAGCTGGAAGGGCCTTGCATGAAACCTTTCATACTGAAGCGCCTCGTAATAGGCCACCATTTTCCTCAGAAGGTGAATGCACAGATGCACAGAGATCCGGGTTGGCTTCAGGACAGCCCGAACCATCGACTGGATTACCATAGCCTTCTCCAAGGGAAGGAGCATTCTCTTAGACTCTGTGTCAAGTATCATTCCCAGGAAAGGAAGCCTCTGTGTCAGTTCCAGGTGAGATTTTGGTAAGTTCAGAATCCACCCATGAACCAGGAGTAGTCTGGTTGAGAGGCCAATGCTTCCCAACAACCGCTCCCTGGATAGTGCCTTTATTAGAAGGTCGTCCTGGTATGGAATTGTTGACTCCCAGTTGCGGAGTAGAAACATAATCTCTGTCATCACTTTGGTGTACACTCCCGATGCCGTGGAGAGACCAAATGGCAGGGCCTGGAACTGGTAGTGACAGTCCCTCAGTGCAAACCGTAGATAAGGACAGAAAAAGATGCTGGCGCCGGCTGGATCTCAAAATAAAGAACGGATACAAATTTATCAAATAAAAAATTAATCATACATTTATTAAAATTAATCTAAAAATAGGACATGTGTATTGTCAGGAGGGTAATCAGTAATAAAAGTTGAGAGTCTCTCAAATTATCCTAGGACCACTTATGTTTCCATTAAGGCAATATGCACTGGTATTCTGGATAGGACTCAGTCCTCCAAGGTATCCTCATAGAGTTTCAGATATAGATATTACCATGGTCTCAGAAAGAAGTCCCCTTGGTTCTCAATTGCAGATCGAGATCCAATAGCAGCAGGGGAATATGCAGAGACTCCAGATGGATAATGCTGGTAGGGATCCAGGAGGATTTAAAGTCCAGAAATTGCCAGATGGTTCAAGATAACAAGTGCAGTGCCCGTGGTCAGAAAGAAAAAGGGCTCAACGCGTTTCGCTGGTCTTGGTCACCGCCAGCTTCCTCAGGAGCATATGACCAAGGGGACTTCTTTCTGAGACCATGGTAATATCTATATCTGAAACTCTATGAGGATACCTTGGAGGACTGAGTCCTAGCCAGAATACCAGTGCATATTGCCTTAATGGAAACATAAGTGGTCCTAGGATAATTTGAGAGACTCTCAACTTTTATTACTGATTACCCTCCTGACAATACACATGTCCTATTTTTAGATTAATTTTAATAAATGTATGATTAATTTTTTATTTGATAAATTTGTATCCGTTCTTTATTTTGAGATCCAGCCGGCGCCAGTATCTTTTTCTGTCCTGTACTCACCTCTTAGGGACTAACCATCCCTATACAGGCTGCCGATGACAGCGCACTCACCAATTGTTTTCTCAAACCGTAGATAAGCCTGATGAGGCGGCCAGATCGGAATGTGAAGGTAAGCATCCTTGATATCCAGAGACACTAGGAATTCCCCTTCCTCCAGACCTGAGATCACCGCTCTTAGATACTCCAACTTGAATTTGAACACTCGTAAGTACGGGTTCAGCGACTTGAGGTTCAGAATCGGTCTTACCAAAACGTCCTGTTTCAGTACTACAAACCAGAAAGGACTGTAAATTGGGACCCGAGTAAGCCTTCCTAGCTGGGAGAGCTGCAGATGGAAGATATGTGGACTTACCCGCAGTAGCTTTGGAGATCCATTTGTCTAGTTCATCCATTTGTCTAGTTCCTCTCCAAATAAGGCCTCTCCTGTGAATGGTAGGCCTTCCAAGCCTTTCCTGGAGTCTGCGTCAGCCATAAGCCCCTGCGTGCCGACACTGCCATAGCTGTGGTGCGTGCATTAAGCAAGCCTATTTCTTTTATGGCTTCCACCATAAAGTTCGCAGAGTCCTGTGTATGTTGCAGGAGTAAAATAATCTCCCATTGAGGCAAGGTATCTAACTCCTCAATTAGGTTACACAACCATTTGGCAATGGCTCTTGTAATCCACACACATGCTATAATGGGCCTCTGGGCCAACCCAGCAGCTGTATACAAGGATTTGAGTGTGGTCTTAATTTTACGATCAGCTGCATCTTTCAGGAAAGCTGCACCCGGGACAGGCAATACCATTTTTCGTGACAGCCTGGATGCTGACGCATCCAATATCTGTGGAGTTTCCCATTTTTTCCTATCCCCAGGAGGAAAAGGAAAAGATGATAGGAAATTTCAAATCCCTAAAAG
This sequence comes from Pseudophryne corroboree, assembly GCF_028390025.1. Lineage (NCBI taxonomy): Eukaryota > Metazoa > Chordata > Amphibia > Anura > Myobatrachidae > Pseudophryne > Pseudophryne corroboree. Next base: position 399,355,092 of record NC_086448.1, read on the forward strand.
GTTGCTATCAGGACGGTTCTTCAAACAGGGTATTTAGCTCCTTTAACACAGGAAAAGTCGCTGAGGATTTCTTTTTTATATTAAAATAAGATTCCTCACTCTCCTCTGTCACTTTATCAGGGATATGCAGAACTTCTCTTATAGCCTCTATTCCCTGTGACAGAGTACACTCCCCCCCCCTCTGAGTCCACCTCCTCCCTCCTCCATGTCTGACCCCACATCATTATAGTCAGACTGCAGGATATGGGCTAAGGTACGTTTTTGCAGACAAATAGCAAGGGACTGAGATGCTGGTTTGGGTACTGAGTCTCTTTTCATAAACTCATTGCAGGACAGTTTAGTAGAAATGTTGGAAGTCATTCCCTAATGCAGTCCAGCCATGCTGGTTATGCCCCGCTAGCCTGGGAAGGGACACTACACTGAGTACACACTAGTGAACCCCCTGGAGAAGAGGAACACTGTGCCTTACATGAAACACACTCTTTCCCTGACATACTGTACAGTGACAGCACACACACACAGGAAAAAGGTTAAATGCACAAGTAACCCGCAAAGAGCCCTTCCGGGGAGACAGAGAGAGATTATGGAGCCAGCACACTGCGCCCTTACAACTAATGCCAAGTTTAGCCGGGTCGCAGACTAATTACCTAGATTAGGGACTATGGTGGTCATTCTGACCTGATCGCACACTAGCTATTTTTTGCAGCGCTACAATCAGGTCAATACTCGGCAAAACTGTGCATGTGTATGCACCGCAATGCGCAGGCATGTCGTACGGGTACAAAGCGGATCGGTGCTGGGCGATGGATTTAACAAAGAATACATTTGCACAGCCGATCGCAAGAAGACTGACAGGAAGGCGGCGTTTATGGGTGTCAACTGACCATTTTCAGGGAGTGCTTGGACAAACGCAGGCATATCCAATCGTTTGCAGGGTGGGTGTCTGACGTCAATTCCAGGACCGGACAGGCTGAAGTGATCGCAGCGGCTAAGTAAGTTCAGACCTACTCAGAAACTGCACAAATCTTTTTTGTACCGCTCGGCTGCACAAGCATTTGACCACTTGCAAAGCGAAAATACACTTCCACATAGGTGGCGATTAATTGATCGCAGCGCTGAAAAATAATAGCTAGCAAGCGATCAACTCCGAATGACCCCCCTTGTACACTAATAACTGCTCTCCCCCCCTCCCCCCCTGCTATGACCCCCTGGTACCACTGAGGTAATCAGGAGTCTCTCCGGAGGAGCTGCGCATCCCTGTCAGTCAGCGTCTGTGTCAGCTGCAGAAGGAATATGGCGCTGGTGAGCTGCTGGATCCACTCATAGTGAAGCCCCGCCTCCCCAATGGCATGCGGTCTTCCTGCTCTTTTTTATACTGGCTGTTTGTGTCTGAGTGCATAAAATGGAGACAGACTCTTTTTATGTCTTTGTTGCCAGTCTGGGTACTGTGTCCGCTGTTCAGCCTCTGTGTCTTTACACAGTGGGAGACGCAGTCCGCCCCGTTCAGAGGCCATGCCTCCATACCCGCATGGCGCCACAATTGCCGGCGACACGCTAACCGGGACGCCAGCTTAATACTCACCACTCTTCTTTCTTCTGGCACTGTTAGGGGTGGCGGCGTGCTGCGGGGACCCTCAGGAGCCAGTGTCCTGTCAGTGGGGAATGGGGCCATTCACCCTTCAAGAGGTTGGGCCGTTATCCCCACCCCCCCACCCCAAAAAATCCCACGAAGCAGGCAGGCTGGTGCCATCCAGTCCTGCCTGAAAATAACAAACATATAAAATAAATGCAGAAAACTCTTCAGGAGCTTCCAGAGACATGACCGGCTCCTCCGGGCACATTTTCTAAACTGAGTCTGGTAGGAGGGGCATAGAGGGAGGAGCCAGCCCACACTATCAAATTCTTAAAGTGCCCAAGGCTGCTAGTGGATCTGTCTATACCCCATGGTACTAAATGGATTCCTAGTATCCCCTAGGACGCAAGAGAAAAATAAGAATTTACTTACCGATAATTCTATTTCTCATAGTCCGTAGTGGATGCTGGGACTTCCGTAAGGACCATGGGGAATAGCGGCTCCGCAGGAGACTGGGCACAAAAAGTAAAAGCTTTAGACTAGCTGGTGTGCACTGGCTCCTCCCCCTATGACCCTCCTCCAAGCCTCAGTTAGGATACTGTGCCCGGACGAGCGTACATAATAAGGAAGGATTTTGAATCCCGGGTAAGACTCATACCAGCCACACCAATCACACTGTACAACCTGTGATCTGAACCCAGTTAACAGTATGATAAACGTAGGAGCCTCTGAAAAGATGGCTCACAACAATAAACAACCCGATTTTTTGTAACAATAACTATATACAAGTATTGCAGACAATCCGCACTTGGGATGGGCGCCCAGCATCCACTACGGACTATGAGAAATAGAATTATCGGTAAGTAAATTCTTATTTTCTCTGACGTCCTAGTGGATGCTGGGACTTATGTAAGGACCATGGGGATTATACCAAAGCTCCCAAACGGGCGGGAGAGTGCGGATGACTCTGCAGCACCGAATGAGAGAACTCCAGGTCCTCCTCAGCCAGGGTATCGAATTTGTAAAATTTTGCAAACGTGTTTGCCCCTGACCAAGTAGCTGCTCGGCAAAGTTGTAAAGCCGAGACCCCTCGGGCAGCCGCCCAAGATGAGCCCACTTTTCTTGTGGAATGGGCTTTAACAGATTTTGGCTGTGGCAGTCCTGCCACAGAATGTGCAAGCTGAATTGTACTACAAATCCAACGAGCAATCGTCTGCTTAGAAGCAGGAGCACCCAGCTTGTTGGGTGCATACAGGATAAACAGCGAGTCAGATTTTCTGACTCCAGCCGTCCTGGAAACATATATTTTCAGGGCCCTGACTACGTCCAACAACTTGGAGTCCTCCAAGTCCCTAGTAGCCGCAGGCACCACAATAGGTTGGTTCATGTGAAACGCTGAAACCACCTTAGGGAGAAATTGAGGACGAGTCCTCAATTCTGCCCTGTCTGAATGAAAAATTAGGTAAGGGCTTTTATATGACAAAGCCGCCATTTCTGAGACACGCCTGGCTGACGCCAGAGCTAACAGCATGACCACCTTCCATGTGAGATATTTTAATTCCACAGTGGTGAGTGGTTCAAACCAATGTGATTTTAGGAACCCTAAAACTACATTGAGATCCCAAGGTGCCACTGGTGGCACAAAAGGAGGTTGTATATGCAGTACCCACTTGACAAACGTCTGAACTTCAGGCAATGAAGCCAGTTCTTTCTGGAAGAAGATCGACAGGGCCGAAATTTGAACCTTAATGGATCCTAATTTTAGGCCCATAGACAGTCCTGCTTGCAGGAAATGCAGGAAACGACCCAGTTGAAATTCCTCTGTGGGGGCCTTCTTAGCCTCACACCAGGAAACATATTTTCGCCAAATGCGGTGATAATGTTTCGCAGTTACATCCTTCCTGGCTTTGATCAGGGTAGGGATGACTTCATCTGGAATGCCTTTTTCCATCAGGATCCGGCGTTCAACCGCCATGCCGTCAAACGCAGCCGCGGTAAGTCTTGGAACAGACAAGGTCCCTGCTGGAGCAGGTCCTTTCTTAGAGGTAGAGGCCACGGGTCCTCCGTGAGCATCTCTTGCAGTTCCGGGTACCAAGTTCTTCTTGGCCAATCCGGAGCCACGAGTATAGTCTTCACTCCTCTCCTTCTTATGATTCTCAGTACTTTTGGAATAAGAGGCAGAGGAGGGAACACATACACCGACTGGTACACCCACGGTGTTACCAGAGCGTCCACCGCTATTGCCTGAGGGTCCCTTGACCTGGCGCAATATCTGTCCAGTTTTTTGTTGAGACGGGACGCCATCATGTCCACCTTTGGTTTTTCCCAACGGTTTACAATCACTTGAAAGACTTCTGGGTGAAGTCCCCACTCCCCCGGGTGGAGGTCGTGTCTGCTGAGGAAGTCTGCTTCCCAGTTGTCCACTCCCGGAATGAACACTGCTGACAGTGCCACCACATGATTTTCCGCCCAGCGAAGAATCCTTGCAGCTTCTGCCATTGCCCTCCTGCTTCTTGTGCCGCCCTGTCTGTTGACGTGGTGTTATGATTCCAGCACTCTGGTCTGAGGAGGTCCTATTGCAAGGACCGGAGCACTGGAACGTAATGCTGGGGAAGGAAGCGGGAATAGAAAGTAGCCCCTGGCGCCCTAACTCCGTTGTCTCGCCCGTGCTGTCAGAAATCCCCTGCGAGACTATGGTTGCTTGAGCCCATGGCAGCCGCGTTTGAAGGGCGGATTATGTCTGCCCAACTCCGATGCCCCCTCAGGTCTTAATGGGAGACAAAGGGAAATCCGAGACAGGGTGATAACAAGGGGCCCTCTGACTAAACAACCAGGCCAGGGGCTACAAGCTAACTGACAAAAGCTGAGGTATGTGCGGAAACCCGCCAGGGAAAAGGACAACCAAAATCCACTAGTCCGTTACTCCTACCCAGGACCGCTGGATACCAGAGTGGATCTGTGGGAGCGGAATCCTCCGCAAAAGCTCCGAAACACAAATAATAAATAATAAATGATAAAGCGGCCAAGCCGCAACACACGGCTATGCCGTGACTCACGAACACCACTGGATGTTCAAAGGTGCTCAGTCAGGACTCCAGGAACAGATGACGACTTCCGAGTACAGGACAACTGAGAACAGGAACGACCGGATACAGCAGGACTGGAAACACTCTCAGCAAACAGATACAGCATGCAAGAAGCTATTACCGGCGTCTGTGAGAAGCCCAGGAAGTGTTTTTAACAGGGAGTCCTCCAATCAGCTGTTTAGAGGCTGATTGGATTAGATGCCATACAGCTGCCTAGCTGCATGGCCAGGAAACAGGTGTCCTATTAATTAAAATGGACCCAGCAACGGGGAACGCGGTCCGTCAGTGGCGTCCCCGTTGCTAGGGTCCGTGCGGCTCCGTGCGCCCGGCGTCTAGCGTTGCCAGGGAGCCGGCGGCTGTACGCGCACGGCGTCCCTGGTTGCTAGGCGCCGGGCCGCACCGACGAGCGGACCCCGGCGCCTAACAGTACCCCCCCCTTGAGGAGGGGTCAAGGAACCCCTAAAGCCAGGTTTCCGAGGAAATTCCCGAAAAAATGCCCTCTTGAGCCTCGGGGCATGGAGATCCTTATCCAGGACCCAAGACCTTTCCTCTGGACCATAGCCTCTCCAGTGCACCAGAAAATAAAGCCGACCCCGGGACAATTTGGAATCGAGAACCTTCTCCATCAAGAACTCCTGATGACCCTGTACATCTACTGGTGATTTCCCCCGAGAGATCTTCCGAGGAAATCTACTGGAAGAAACGTATGGTTTCAACAGGGAGCAATGGAACGTATTTCCGATCCGGAGAGCTCTTGGTAAACGTAACCGGAAAGCAACTGGATTGATTTTTTTAATAATATGAAATGGTCCAATAAATTTGGGGCCCAATCTAGCTGAGGTTTGTCGAAGTTTAATGTTACGAGTCGACAACCATACCCTATATCTCCCACCTTAAAAGTGCAAGGACGCCGGAGCCTGTCAGAAAAATTTTTCTCTCGAAATGCCGCTTTTCTGAGAGCAAGGTGCACTTTTTTCCAAATGACTCTGAGATGAGAGGTTAAGGTTAGCGAGGAAACAGAGGAATGTTGAAAAAAAGAATTAGCTCTGGGGTGAAAACCAAAAACTGAAAAGAATGGAGACACATTAGTGGAGGAATGACAAGAATTGTTGTAAGCAAACTCCGCCAAAGGAAGAAACTCTGACCAATCATTCTGGAGTTTGGCTGAGTACAAACGCAAATACTGTTTTAATGATTGATTAACTCGCTCGGTCTGCCCGTTGGATTGGGGATGGTAGCCGGATGTTAAAGACAATTTCATCTTTAATGAGGCACAAAAAGACTTCCAGAATTGTGCAATGAATTGTGGACCCCGATCAGAAACAATATCAGTGGGCAACCCATGAAGTCTGAAAACATGGCGGAGAAACAAAACTGCCAATCCCTGGGCAGATAGCAGTCGGGGAAGAGCAATGAAATGGGCCATCTTGCTAAAACGGTCCACTACCACCCATATGACTCGGAATCCGGCTGACAGAGGGAGGTCTACCACAAAATCCATGGAAATATGAGACCATGGCCTGAGAGGAACATTTAAGGGCATAAGTTGCCCGATAGGCAAGGAACGGGGAACCTTATGCTGTGCACAGACCTGACAAGAAAAAACAAACGCCTTAATGTCTTTAGAAAGACCAGGCCACCATACTGAGCGGGAGACTAATTCCAAAGTCTTAGAGATCCCCGGATGCCCGGCAACTTTGCTATCATGAAACTCAGTCAAAACAGTAGCTCTCAAAAACTCAGGGACGTAAAGACGACCAGCAGGAGTATTTCCAGGAGCTTGATGTTGAAGCTGCTTTAACTGGGTAAATAAATCTTGTGTGAGGCCTGCCCAAATGACTGAAGACGGAAGTATGGAAGTAACAGGACTGTTATTATGAACTGGAAGAAAACTGCGTGACAGGGCATCCGCCTTGGTATTCTTGGAACCTGGCCTAAAGGTGATAATAAACTTGAAACGAGTAAAAAATAAAGCCCAACGAGCCTGCCGGGCATTCAGCCGCTTAGCTGATTCGATGTACTGAAGATTTTTGTGGTCAGTCAATACTGAAATGGTATGTGTTGCTCCCTCAAGCCAATGCCTCCACTCCTCGAAAGCCCATTTAATAGCCAGTAACTCCCGGTTACCAACATCGTAGTTGGATTCAGCGGATGAGAATTTCCTGGACATAAAGGCACAAGGATGTAGTTCTAGAGAGTCCGGATCCTTCTGAGATAGGATAGCCCCCACTCCAACCTCCGAGGCATCAACCTCAACAATGAAGGGCAATTCAGGGTTGGGATGTCTGAGGACTGGGGCTGAGACAAAAGCTTGTTTCAAGGCCTGAAAGGATAACTCAGCTTCACGTGACCAGTTGGTAGGATCCGCTCCCTTCTTAGTCAGTGCCACAATGGGAGCAACCAGGTCGGAAAAAGCATGAATAAATCTTCTATAATAATTCGCAAACCCTAAAAAGCGCTGAATTGCTTTTAAGTTGGTGGGTTGCGCCCAACTAAGGATGGCTTGGAGCTTCTTAGGTTCCATACAGAATCCCCGAGGGGAAATAATGTACCCTAAAAAGGATACCTCCGTGACATGAAACTCACACTTCTCCAGCTTGGCATATAGGTGATTTTCACGTAATTTTTGAAGAACCTGACGCACCTGGGTAACATGTTGTTCAATAGAGTCAGAATAGATCAGGATGTCGTCTAAGTAAACGACCACGAATCTTCCTAGAAAATCACGGAGCACATCGTTAATGAGATCCTGGAAAACTGCCGGAGCGTTAGACAAGCCGAACGGCATCACCAGATACTCGTAGTGACCCGACTGAGTACTGAACGCCGTCTTCCATTCATCTCCCGACTTGATTCGGATGAGGTTATACGCTCCCCTCAGGTCAATTTTAGAAAAAATCACAGCCGAACGCAGCTGATCAAAGAGGACAGAAATCAGCGGCAGAGGGTAAGCATTTTTAACTGAGATCTTATTCAGGGCTCTAAAGTCAATGCAAGGTCTGAGTGATCCATCTTTCTTCTCCACAAAGAAGAAGCCTGCACTTAAAGGGGATTTAGATGGCCTGATAAATCCTTTCCCTAGGCTCTCCTTAACATACTCATTCATGGCCGCAGTTTTTGGCCCGGACAATGCATATAACCTTCCCTTTGGCAATGTGGCACCAGGAATTAGCTCAATAGCACAATCATAAGTCCGATGGGGAGGCAGAATGTCCGCATTGCCCTTGGAAAATACATCAACAAAGTCCTGGTATTCCACGGGAATAGGTTCGGGAATGGCAGCAGCTATTCTGACGGGAAATGTAATACATTCCTTATTACAGATGGTACCCCATTGTGAGATCTCCCCCGACTGCCAATCAATGATGGGATTATGAAAGGCCAGCCAAGGGTGACCCAGAACCACTGGAACTGCTGGGCAATGGGTAAGGAAAAACTCAATTTTTTCGGAATGAAGAGCTCCTACCGTAAGTAGTACAGGGGGTGTACAGAGGGAAATAACCCCATTGGACAAGGGACTCGCATCTAAACCATGCATGGTGATACACCTACCCAAAGCTAACTGAGGAATACCCAAGGCCTTGGCCCACGTTAAGTCCATAAAGTTCCCTGCAGCTCCACTGTCAACAAAAGCCGACACCGAAGAACAGAGGCCAAAGGAAACTTTAGCTGGGACTAAAAGGGAGTTATTCGAGGAGATAAGCTGCAGACCAAAGTGAACCCCCTCACAATTCACTTGGTCGAGGCGTTTCCCGACTTATTTGGACAATTACGGGCAAAATGTCCCTTACCCCCACAGTACAAACAAAGACCAGAGTTTTGCCTTCTGGCTCTTTCTTCTGGAGACAGCCGGGAGAGACCCATCTGCATGGGCTCCTCTATGTCCTCAGGAATGGAAAATACACATGGAGTAGACCTGACAGGTGCTCCTTTTTCAGCCCTCCGCTCTCTGAGACGACGATCAATCTTAATAGAAAGCTCCATGAGTTTATCGAGAGTCTCAGGAGCGGGATACTGAAGGAGACTGTCTTTTATAGACTCAGATAAGCCGAGGCGAAACTGACTGCGCAGGGCTGGGTCATTCCAGCCACAGTCGTTCGACCAACGGCGAAACTCCGTAGAATAAACCTCTGCAGGATTTCTACCCTGTCTGAGAGCGCGTAACTGACTCTCAGCGGATGCCTCTCTATCAGGGTCATCATACAAAAGCCCTAAAGACCCCGAAAGGCGTCTACTGACAACAATGCCGGATCCTCTGCTTTTAAACCAAAAGCCCAGGTCTGAGGATCCCCCTGGAGCAAAGAAATAATAATTCCGACCCGCTGAGATTCAGTACCTGAGGAGATTGGTCTTAAACGAAAATAAAGTTTACAGGACTCTTTAAAATTAAAAAAACTCCTTCCTATCACCAGAAAAGCGGTCAGGCAAGTGCATTTTTGGTTCAGGGACTACCCTCGGGGAAGTTCGTAAAAGATCTTCCTGCGACTTCACCCGAAAGGAAAGATCCTGAACCATCTGAGTAAGTTCTTGAATCTGGCTAACTAGGAGCTGGCCAGGATTTGGCCCTAAACCAGTGGGATTCATGAGGCCGATAAATCTTACAAAACTGAATAAGGAAAAAATCAAACCCTGTTTAATTTTAAGTTTGGGTGTGGCCGGTAATAATGTTATGATTCCAGCACTCTGGTCTGAGGAGGTCCTATTGCAAGGACCGGAGCACTGGAACGTAATGCTGGGGAAGGAAGCGGGAATAGAAAGTAGCCCCTGGCGCCCTAACTCCGTTGTCTCGCCCGTGCTGTCAGAAATCCCCTGCGAGACTATGGTTGCTTGAGCCCATGGCAGCCGCGTTTGAAGGGCGGATTATGTCTGCCCAACTCCGATGCCCCCTCAGGTCTTAATGGGAGACAAAGGGAAATCCGAGACAGGGTGATAACAAGGGGCCCTCTGACTAAACAACCAGGCCAGGGGCTACAAGCTAACTGACAAAAGCTGAGGTATGTGCGGAAACCCGCCAGGGAAAAGGACAACCAAAATCCACTAGTCCGTTACTCCTACCCAGCACCGCTGGATACCAGAGTGGATCTGTGGGAGCGGAATCCTCCGCAAAAGCTCCGAAACACAAATAATAAATAATAAATGATAAAGCGGCCAAGCCGCAACACACGGCTACGCCGTGACTCACGAACACCACTGGATGTTCAAAGGTGCTCAGTCAGGACTCCAGGAACAGATGACGACTTCCGAGTACAGGACAACTGAGAACAGGAACGACCGGATACAGCAGGACTGGAAACACTCTCAGCAAACAGATACAGCATGCAAGAAGTTATTACCGGCGTCTGTGAGAAGCCCAGGAAGTGTATTTAACAGGGAGTCCTCCAATCAGCTGTTTAGAGGCTGATTGGATTAGATGCCATACAGCTGCCTAGCTGCATGGCCAGGAAACAGGTGTCCTATTAATTAAAATGGACCCAGCAACGGGGAACGCGGTCCGTCAGTGGCGTCCCCGTTGCTAGGGTCCGTGCGGCTCCGTGCGCCCGGCGTCTAGCGTTGCCAGGGAGCCGGCGGCTGTACGCGCACGGCGTCCCTGGTTGCTAGGCGCCGGGCCGCACCGACGAGCGGACCCCGGCGCCTAACACGTGGGCGACTGCCGTGATGTTGTCCGATTGGATCAATACCGACTGACCCTGAAGCAGAGGCCTTGCTTGACTTAGGGCATTGTAAATGGCCCTTAGTTCCAGGATATTTATGTGAAGAGACGTTTCCATGCTTGACCACAAGCCCTGGAAATTTTTTCCCTGTGTGACTGCTCCCCAGCCTCTCAGGCTGGCATCGGTGGTCACCAGCATCCAATCCTGAATGCCGAATCTGCGGCCCTCTAGAAGATGAGCACTCTGTAACCACCACAGGAGAGACACCCTTGTCCTTGGAGATAGGGTTATCCGCTGATGCATCTGAAGATGCGATCCGGACCATTTGTCCAGCAGATCCCACTGAAAAGTTCTTGCATGGAATCTTCCGAATGGAATCGCTTCGTAAGAAGCCACCATTTTTCCCAGGACTCTCGTGCATTGATGCACTGACACTTGGCCTGGTTTTAGGAGTTTCCTGACTAGCTCGGATAACTCCCTGGCCTTCTCCTCCGGGAGAAAAACCTTTTTCTGGATTGTGTCCAGAATCATCCCCAGGAACAGTAGACGTGTTGTTGGAATCAGCTGTGATTTTGGGATATTTAGGATCCACCCGTGCTGACGTAGCACTACCTGAGATAGTGCTACTCCGACCTCTAACTGTTCCCTGGACCTTGCCCTTATCAGGAGATCGTCCAAGTAAAGGATAATTAAGACGCCTTTTCTTCGAAGAAGAATCATCATTTCGGCCATTACCTTGGTAAAGATCCGTGGTGCCGTGGACAATCCAAACGGCAGCGTCTGAAACTGATAATGACAGTTTTGTACCACAAACCTGAGGTACCCTTGGTGAGAAGGGTAGATTGGGACATGGAGATAAGCATCTTTGATGTCCAGAGACACCATATAGTCCCCTTCTTCCAGGTTCGCTATCACTGCTCTGAGTGACTCCATCTTGAATTTGAACCTTTTTATGTAAGTGTTCAAGGATTTTAGATTTAAAATTGGTCTCACCGAGCCGTCCGGCTTCGGTACCACAAACAGCGTGGAATAATACACCTTTCCCTGTTGTAGGAGGGGTACCTTGATTATCACCTGCTGGGAATACAGCTTGTGAATAGCTTCCACTACCGCCTCCCTGTCGGAGGGAGACGTTGGTAGAGCAGACTTCAGGAACCGGCGAGGGTGAGACGTCTCGAATTCCAATTTGTACCCCTATGATACTACCTGCAGGATCCAGGAGACCACTTGCGAGTGAGCACACTGCGCGCTGAAATTCTTGAGACGGCCCCCCACCGTGCCTGAGTCCGCTTGTAAGGCCCCAGCGTCATGCTGAAGACTTGGCAGAAGCGGGGGAGGGCTTCTGCTCCTGGGAAGAGGCTGCCTGGTGCAGTCTTTTTCCCCTTCCTCTGCCCCGGGGCAGAAATGAGTGGCCTTTTGCCCGCTTGCCCTTATGGGAATGAAAGGACTGAGTTTGAAAAGACGGTGTCTTTTTCTGCTGAGAGGTGACCTGGGGTAAAAAGGTGGATTTTCCAGCCGTTGCTGTGGCCACCAGGTCCGATAGACCGACCCCAAATAACTCCTCCCCTTTATACGGCAATACTTCCATAGGTCGTTTGGAATCCGCATCACCTGACCACTGTCGCGTCCATAACGCTCTTCTGGCAGAAATGGACATCGCACTCACTCTAGATGCCAGGGTGCAAATATCCCTCTGTGCATCTCGCATATATAGTAATGCATCCTTTAAATGCTCTATAGTTAATAATATACTGTCCCTGTCCAGGGTATCAATATTTTCAGTCAGGGAATCCGACCAAGCCACTCCAGCACTGCACATCCAGGCTGAGGCGAATGCTGGTCGCAGTATAACACCAGTATGTGTGTATATACCTTTTAGGATATTTTCCAGCCTTCTATCAGCTGGTTCCTTAAGGACGGCCGTATCGGGAGACGGTAACGCCACTTGTTTTGATAAGCGTGTGAGCGCCTTATCTACCCTAGGGGGTGTTTCCCAACGCGCCCTAACCTCTGGCGGGAAAGGGTATAGTGCCAATAATTTATTAGAAATCAGCAGTTTTTTATCGGGGGAAAACCACGCTTTATCACACACCTCATTTAATTCATCTGATTCAGGAAAAACTACTGGTAGTTTTTTCACACCCCACATAATACCCTTTTTTGTGGTACTTGTAGTGTCAGAAATATTCAATGCCTCCTTCATTGCCGTGATCATGTAACGTGTGGCCCTACTGGACATTACGTTTGTCTCCTCACCGTCGACACTGGATTCAGTATCCGTGTCTGGGTCTGTGTCGACCATCTGAGGTAACGGGCGTTTTAGCGCCCCCGACGGTGTCTGAGACGCCTGTTGATTTGCCGGCTGTCTCATGTCGTCAACAGTTTTTTGCAAAGTGCTGACACTGTCACGTAATTCTTTAAATACGACCATCCAGTCAGGTGTCGACTCCCTAGGGGGTGACATCAATAACACAGGCAATTGCTCTGCTTCCACATCATTTTCCTCCTCATACATGTCGACACAATCGTACCGACACCCAGCACACACACAGGGAATGCTCTGAAAGAGGACAGGACCCCACGAGCCCTTTGGGGAGACAGAGGGAGAGTTTGCCAGCACACACCAGAGCGCTATATATATACAGGGATAACCTTATGTAAGTGTTACTCCCTTTATAGCTGCTGTTTTATATTAGCTGCCAATAGTGCCCCCCCTCTCTTGTTTTACCCTGATTCTGTAGCAGGACTGCAGGGGAGAGTCTGGAAGCCTTCCTTCCAGCGGTACTGTGAGGGAAAATGGCGCTTGTGTGCTGAGGAGATAGGCTCCGCCCCCTTCACGGCGGCCTTTTCTCCCGCTTTTTTTAGGAAAACTGGCAGGGGTGAAATGCATCCATATAGCCCAGGAGCTATATGTGATGTATTTCTTTAGCCATATAAGGTTTAAACATGTTTTATTGCGTCTCAGGGCGCTCCCCCCCAGCGCCCTGCACCCTCAGTGACCGGAGTGTGAAGTGTGCTGAGAGCAATGGCGCACAGCTGCAGTGCTGTGCGCTACCTTATCTGAAGACAGGAACGTCTTCTGCCGCCGATTTCTAAGGACCTCTTCGCTCTTCTGGCTCTGTAAGGGGGCCGGCGGCGCGGCTCCGGGACCCATCCAGGCTGAACCTGTGATCGTCCCTCTGGAGCTAATGTCCAGTAGCCAAGAAGCCCAATCCACTCTGCACGCAGGTGAGTTAGCTTCTTCTCCCCTTAGTCCCACGATGCAGTGAGCCTGTTGCCAGCAGGACTCACTGAAAATAAAAAACCTATTTAAACTTTTACTTCTAAGCAGCTCAGGAGAGCCACCTAGCATGCACCCTTCTCGTTCGGGCACAAAAATCTAACTGAGGCTTGGAGGAGGGTCATAGGGGGAGGAGCCAGTGCACACCAGCTAGTCTAAAGCTTTTACTTTTTGTGCCCAGTCTCCTGCGGAGCCGCTATTCCCCATGGTCCTTACGGAAGTCCCAGCACCCACTAGGACGTCAGAGAAATATATATGGCATATTCTCTGTGTGTCTGTGAAACTGTTTTCTAGGAAAACATTGTAATGTACCATTTCGTATGCAGACAAAGAGGTAGGGGGCATATAGTGTGTCATACATGGGAGGGGGAGCAGTAATCGCAAAATACGTGCTATGGCGCGTTTTCACGCGCTACGAGCAGTGAGGGACTTAGATTTTAAAAGTGAGTAGGTCCCACAGGACGCGCTGTTTCTTGCTGACCGCCGCCTGACAGCCAATACAAATCCCCAAGCCCTTCCTCACCAGCCAATAGCCGCCGGCAGCTTCTCAACATCAAATCGCTGCCAGCAGCGTCTCCCAATCCAAGCGCCGCCTCCCTATGCTGTCTCCAACCCATTGAATGTGCTGGCAACCGGGCGGGGACATCACGATGACCAGAGGTATGGCAGACGCAGGAGGGAGCCGAACTATGCTGCAGCCGAGGAGCGTGAAATAGGAGACTTCCACCACGCTCACTCTGGCTGTCTGCAGAGAGGAGGCACAGTGCGCTTCCTGTTATGCCGGATCTTATTCCCCCAGCGTCCGATCCACTCCCAACTACTAGAGCACCCATCCTGCCCCCTGCTTCCACTACTGCTCCCATCCTGCCTCCTGCTACTACTACTACTACTGCTCCCATCCTGCCCCCTGCTACCACTACTACTCCCATCCTGCCTCCTGCTTCGCTTCCACCACTACTGCACATATCCTGCCCCTACTACTACTGCTCCCATCCTGCCCCCTGCTACCACTACTGCACCTATCCTGCCCCCTACCACTACTGCACCCATCCTGCCTCCTGCTACCACCACTTCTGCACCTATCCTGCCCCCTGCTACCACTATTGCACCTATCCTGCCCCCTGCTACCACTACTGCACCCACCGTGCCTCCTGCTACCACCACTACTGCACCTATCCTGCCCCCTGCTACCACATCTGCACCATGCTACCACCACTACTGCACCTATCCTGCCCCCTGCTACCACTACTGCACCTATCCGGCCTCCTGCTACCACCACTACTGCACCTATCCTGCCCCCTGCTACCACTATACTGCACCTATCCTGCTCCCTGCTACCATCCTGCCTCTTGCTACCACCACTACTGCACCCATCCTGCCCCCTGCTACCACTACTGCTCCCATACTGCCTCCTGCTAATACTACAGCTCTCATCCTGCCCCCTTCCACCTCTACTGCACCCATCCTACCCCTCACATACACAAACAGTTCCCATTATATACCCGCCATACTGACAAAATGTCCATAATATCCACATCCCCATACCCACACAGTGCCCCTTATAAACACCCCCATACCCACACAGTGCTCAATATTCACACCCCCACAGGGCATATAACACCCTCCACACTCACACACTGCCCAGAATACACCTCCACTGTGACCATCATACACACACCCCATTCCCACACAGTGCTCATTATACACCCCCCAGAGCTCGTAAAACCTTCTAAACCCACACAATGCCCAGTATACACCCTCCCATAGTGACCATCATACGCACACTCATACCACACAGCGCCCATCATATGCGCACCCCTATACCACATAGTGCCCATTATACATCCTCCACAGCTCTCATTACACTCTATACCCACAGTACTCATTATACACACTCTTACAGTGCTCATAGCACCCTCTATACCCACACACCCGCACAGTGGCCATCATACGCACAAACCATACCCACACAGTGCTCATTATACACCCCCCCCCCACAGTGCCTAGCATATGGGTACTCCATACCCACAGTGCCCAGCATACATCCCCTTATACACAGTGACCAGCATACATCAACTCCCATATACACACACAGTGCTCAGCATACACATAACTGCCACACCCACACAGTGCTCAGCTTACACATAAACAATCCCCAAACCAACTCAGTGCCCAGCATACGCACACACCTCGTGTTATAGCGGTAGGGCTTCAACAAGGACACAGAGAAGCAAATCCTAAAAGTTGACGGGCGAGAAGGAAGCACCGAATACTGGGTAATGATGCCTCCCTACCCCCTGCCTACAGCACTACCTGCACTTAACCCCCTATTTGCCCCCCAATACAGCCATAACTGCTATCTACCATGTGGGGTGGTCTAATGCTATGTGGGGAGGCATAAGGGGTGCTCAACAGCATACATTGAAATGGGACACAGAAACTGTGAAGTAGGACCCCAATTTTTTAAAGTGAGGGGTCCCCGGGACTCACAATTTTTTCTGCTCAGTGCGATGACTGGGGAGGTACAGGATGTAAAACACACAGTGGTAAGAGGTATACAGTGTCTCATGCATGGAGGGGGGGGGGGGGGGGGGGGAGATAGAGTATCACACACATAGGGGTACGTGGTGTACAATGGGTCATACACATGTGGTACAGAATGTCATACACACAGGGGTAGGGGGTACAGGGTGTCAAACACAGAGGTGGGAAGTACCAGATGTCAAACACCAGGGGGGGGAGGGGAGGATGCTAGGGGGATACTAGGTGCCACACACACATACAGGGGTAGGGGGGTACCCTCTGGCCACACACCAGGGTGTCGGGTTGTAGATGGGGGTCACATGACAGGGGTAGGGTTTAAGTGGGTACAGGGCTCCCCGGACACTCACCATGCTGTGTCCAATCAACCTCAGGGTGAGCTGCAGGGTCAATGAGCGAGGGCCGCAAACCCAGGTACAGGTCAAAGATGATGCGGATGGCAGGAGAATCCCGGCTGGACGCGAAACTCACAGACCGCCAGCAGCTACACAGCCCCGTGGTGCTGCCTAGCCGATGTGAGGCCAGAGGTACAGCCGAGTCATCTGAGGAATAGAGGACACTCCAGAAACTGTGCACGGTAGCAAAAGGCCGACCTCTGCTTGACCTCCACCATGGGGCGGCTGTTGGAGGAGGGACGGTGCCGAGGTTGCTCAGATCTCTGGCATTTAGCTACAGTGAAGTGTCCGGGGCTCTTGGCAGTCGTATCCCCTGCACCCACAGTAGTCACACCACTATCTGTACCCTCGCTGCTCTGTAATAGGAGCCAGATGGAGCATTTCACACACATCCCTCATACTATGCTGCTGAGCCAGGAAACCGGAAAACAGTGACTTACAGTTGAAGACAATATAGGACAAGTACAGGATAAATAAACATGGCTACATCAGCCGACGACACTGAAATAATAAGATTTTACTTACCGATAAATCTATTTCTCATAGTCCGTAGTGGATGCTGGGGACTCCGTCAGGACCATGGGGATTAGCGGCTCCGCAGGCGACAGGGCACAAAAAGTAAGCTTTTAGGATCACATGGTGTGTACTGGCTCCTCCCCCTATGACCCTCCTCCAAGCCTCAGTTAGGTACTGTGCCCGGACGAGCGTACACAATAAGGAAGGATCTTGAATCCCGGGTAAGACTCATACCAGCCACACCAATCACACCGTACAACCTGTGATTTGAACCCAGTTAACAGTATGATAACAACGAAGGAGCCTCTGAAAAGATGGCCCACAACAATAATAACCCGATTTTTGTAACAATAATTATGTACAAGTAATGCAGACAATCCGCACTTGGGATGGGCGCCCAGCATCCACTACGGACTATGCGAAATAGATTTATCGGTAAGTAAAATCTTATTTTCTCTAACGTCCTAGTGGATGCTGGGGACTCCGTCAGGACCATGGGGATTATACCAAAGCTCCCAAACGGGCGGGAGAGTGCGGATGACTCTGCAGCACCGAATGAGAGAACTCCAGGTCCTCCTCAGCCAGGGTATCAAATTTGTAGAATTTTACAAACGTGTTCCCGCCTGACCACGTAGCAGCTCGGCAAAGTTGTAAAGCCGAGACCCCTCGGGCAGCCGCCCAAGATGAGCCCACCTTCCTTGTGGAATGGGCATTTACAGATTTTGGCTGTGGCAGGCCTGCCACAGAATGTGCAAGTTGAATTGTACTACAAATCCAACGAGCAATAGTCTGCTTAGAAGCAGGAGCACCCAGCTTTTTGGGTGCATACAATATAAACAGCAAGTCAGACTTTCTGACTCCAGCCGTCCTGGAATTATATATATATATATATATATATATATATATATATATATATATATATATATTTTCAGGGCCCTGACAACGTCTAGCAACTTGGAGTCCTCCAAGTCCCTAGTAGCCGCAGGCACCACAATAGGTTGTTTCAGGTGAAACGCTGACACCACCTTAGGAAGAAACTGGGGACGAGTCCCAGTTCTGCCCCGTCCGAATGGAAAATCAAATATGGGCTTTTGTAAGACAAAGCCGCCAATTCTGACAATCGCCTGGCCGAGGCCAGGGCCAACAGCATGGTCACTTTCCATGTGAGATATTTCAAATCCACAGATTTGAGCGGTTCAAACCAATATGATTTGAGGAATCCCAACACTACTTTGAGATCCCACGGTGCCACTGGAGGCACAAAAGGGGCTGTATATGCAATACTCCCTTGACAAATGTCTGGACTTCAGGAACTGAAGCCAATTCTTTCTGGAAGAAAATCTACAGGGCCGAAACTTGAACCTTAATGGACCCCAATTTGAGGCTCATAGACACTCCTGTTTTCAGGAAGTGCAGAAATCGACCTAGTTGAAATTTCTTCGTGGGGCCTTCCTGGCCTCACCCACGCAACATATTTTCACCACATGTGGTGATAACGTTGTGCGGTCACCTCCTTCCTGGCTTTGACCAGGGTAGGTATGACCTCTTCCGGAATGCCTTTTCCCTTAGAATCCGGCGTTCAACCGCCATGCCGTCAAACGCAGCCGCGGTAAGTCTTGGAACAGACATGGTACTTGCTGAAGCAAGTCCCTTCTTAGCTCCTGAGGCCATTAGTCCTCTATGAGCATCTCTTGAAGTTCCGGGTACCAAGTCCCTCTTGGCCAATCCGGAGCCACGAGTATAGTTCTTACTCCTCTACGTCTTATAATTCTCAATACCTTGGTTATGAGAAGCAGAGGAGGGAACACATACACCGACTGTTACACCCACGGTGTTACCAGGACATCCACAGCTATAGCCTGAAGGTCTCGTGACCTGGCGCAATACCTGTCCCGTTTTTTGTTCGGGCGGGACGCCATCATGTCCACCTTTGGTCTTTCCCAACGGTTCACAATCATGCGGAAAACTTCCCTATGAAGTTCCCACTCTCCCGGGTGGAGGTCGTGCCTGCTGAGGAAGTCTGCTTCCCAGTCGTCCACTCCCGGAATGAACACTGCTGACAGTGCTATCACATGATTTTCCGCCTAGCGAAAAATCCTTGCAGTTTTGCCACTGCCCTCCTGCTTCTTGTGCCGCCCTTTCTGTTTACGTGGGCGACTGCCGTGATGTTATCCCACTGGATCAATACCGGCTGACCTTGAAGCAGAGGTCTTGCTAAGTTTAGAGCATTATAAATTTGCTCTTAGCTCCAGTATATTTATGTGGAGAGAATTCTCCAGACTTGATCACACTCCCTGGAAATTTTTTCCCTGTGTGACTGCTCCCCAGCCTCTCAGGCTGGCCTCCGTGGTCACCAGCATCCAATCCTGAATGCCGAATCTACGGCCCTCTAGAAGATGAGCACTCTGTAATCACCACAGGAGAGACACCCTTGTCCTTGGATATAGGGTTATCCGCTGATGCATCTGAAGATGCGATCCGGACCATTTGTCCAGCAGATCCCACTGAAGAGTTCTTGCGTGAAATCTGCCGAATGGAATCGCTTCGTAATAAGCCACCATTTTTACCAGGACTCTTGTGCAATGATGCACTGACACTTTTCCTGGTTTTAGGAGGATCCCGATTAGCTCGGATAACTCCCTGGCTTTCTCCTCTGGGAGAAACACCTTTTTCTGGACTGTGTCCAGAATCATCCCTAGGACCAGCAGACGTGTCGTCGGAACAACTGCGGTTTTGGAATATTTAGAATCCACCCGTGTTGTCGTAGAACTACTTGAGATAGTGCTACTCCGACCTCCAACTGTTCTCTGGACCTTGTTCTTATCAGGAGGTCGTCCATTTTCTTTGAAGACGAATCCTCATTTCGGTCATTACCTTGGTAAGGACCCGGGGTGCCTTGGACAATCCAACGGCATCGTCTGAAACTGATAGTGACAGTTCTGTACCACGAACCTGAGATACCCTTGGTGAGAAAGGCAAATTTTGGGACATGGAGGTAAGCATCCCTGATGTCCCGGGACACCATATAGTCCCCTTCTTCCCGGTTCGCTATCACTGCTCTGAGTGACTCCATCTGGATTTGAACCTTTGTAAGTGTTCAAATATTTCAGATTTAGAATAGGTCTCACCTAGCCTTCTGGCTTCAGTACCACAATATAGTGTGGAATAATACCCCTTTCCCTGTTGTAGGAGGGGTAATTTTATTATCACCTGCTGGGAATACAGCTTGTGAATTGTTTTCAATACTGCCTCCCTGTCGGAGGGAGACATTGGTACAGCAGACTACAGGAACCTGCGAGGGGGAAACGTCTCGACATTCCAATCTGTACCCCTTGGATACTACTTGTAGGATCCAGGGGTCCTGTACGGTCCTAGCGTCATGCTGAGAACTTGGTAGAAGCGGTGGAGGGCTTCTGTTCCTGGGAATGGGCTGCCTGCTGCAGTCTTCTTCCCTTTCCTCTATCCCTGGGCAGATATGACTCTTATAGGGACGAAAGGACTGAGGCTGAAAAGACGGTGTCTTTTTCTGCAGAGATGTGACTTAGGGTAAAAACCGGTGGATTTTCCAGCAGTTGCCGTGGCCACCAGGTCCCATGGACCGACCCCAAATAACTCCTCCCCTTTATACGGCAATACATCTTTGTGCCGTTTGGAATCTGCATCACCTGACCACTGTCGTGTCCATAAACATCTTCTTGCAGATATGGACATCGCATTTACTCTTGATGCCAGAGTGCAAATATCCCTCTGCGCATCTCGCATATATAGAAATGCATCCTTTAAATGCTCTATAGTCAATAAAATACTGTCCCTGTCAAGGGTATCAATATTTTTAGTCACGGAATCCGACCAAGCCACCTCAGCTCTGCACATCCAGGCTGAGGCGATCGCTGGTCGCAGTATAACACCAGCATGTGTGTGTATACTTTTTAGGATATTTTCCAGCCTCCTATCAGCTGGCTCCTTAAGTACGGCCCTATCTGTAGATGGTACCGCCACTTGTTCTGATAAGCATGTGAGCGCCTTATCCACCCTAAGGGGTGTTTCCCAACGCGCCCTAACTTCTGGCGGGAAAGGGTATACCGCCAATAATTTTCTATCGGGGGAAACCCACGCATCATCACACACTTCATTTAATTTATCTGATTCAGGAAAAACTACAGGTAGTTTTTTCACATCCCACATAATACCCTTTTTTGTGGTACTTGTAGTATCAGAAATATGTAACACCTCCTTCATTGCCCTTAACGTGTGGCCCTAAAGGAAAATACGTTTGTTTCTTCACCGTCGACACTGAAATCAGTGTCCGTGAGGTAAATGGGCGTTTTACAGCCCCTGACGATGTTTGAGACGCCTGGACAGGTACTAATTTGATCGCCGGCCGTCTCATGTCGTCAACCGGCTTGCAGCGTGTTGACATTATCACGTAATTCCATAAATAAGCCATCCATTCCGGTGTCGACTCCCTAGAGAGTGACATCACCATTACAGGCAATTTGCTCCGCCTCCTCACCAACATTTTCCTCATACATGTCGACACACACGTACCGACATACAGCACACACATAGGGAATGCTCTGATAGAGGACAGGACCCACTAGCCCTTTGGGGAGACAGAGGGAGAGTTTGCCAGCACACACCAAAACGCTATAATTATACAGGGACAACCTTTATATAAGTGTTCCTCCCTTATAGCATTTAATATATATTCATATCGCCAAATCAGTGCCCCCCCTCTCTGTTTTAACCCTGTTTCTGTAGTGCAGTGCAGGGGAGAGCATGGGAGCCTTCCCACCAGCATTTCTGTGAGGGAAAATGGCGCTGTGTGCTGAGGAGAATAGGCCCCGCCCCCTTTTCGGCGGGCTTCTTCTCCGGAGTTTGTGATATCTTGCAGGGGTTAAATACATCCATATAGCCTCAAGGGCTATATGTGATGTATTTTTCGCCATACAGGTATTATACATTGCTGCCCAGGGCGCCCCCCCCCCCCGCGCCCTGCACCCTCCGTGACCGCTGTGTGAAGTGTGCTGACAACAATGGCGCACAGCTGCAGTGCTGTGCGCTACCTGATGAAGACTGAAAGTCTTCTGCCGCCTGGTTCCGGACCTCTTCAATCTTCAGCATCTGCAAGGGGGGTCGGCGGCGCGGCTCCGGGACGAACCCCAGGGCGAGACCTGTGTTCCGACTCCCTCTGGAGCTAATGGTGTCCAGTAGCCTAAGAAGCCAATCCATCCTGCACGCAGGTGAGTTCACTTCTCTCTCCTAAGTCCCTCGTAGCAGTGAGCCTGTTGCCAGCAGGACTCACTGAAAATAAAGAACCTAAAAACTTTTTTTTTTTAAGCAACTCTTTAAGAGAGCCACCTAGATTGCACCCTGCTCGGACGGGCACAAAAACCTAACTGGGGCTTGGAGGAGGGTCATAGGGGGAGGAGCCAGTACACACCATGTGATCCTAAAAGCTTACTTTTTGTGCCCATTGTTTTATTTCCAATGGTTTGCTGTTTCGGTATTGTCTGTTAATTGTTTTGATATGAATATTTTTTCATCTCCTGTTCTTCTTATCTCCATTTTTCTTTTTCTTTCCCTATCCTTTTTTCTTCTCTGCCTCTTTTCTCATACAACCACTTTACCGCGTGGGGTGGGGGTTCATATTGTATTTGCAGCATATGTTTGCTCATTTGGAGTTATCCAGGAACTGCCGACAGGTATTATTTGTAGTTACTTGATGATGGATGTCTCTGCCATTCATGGACACATTGCTGTCTTTATGTACTCTTATATTGACTATATAGATGTCTCAACTTAACTTATTTTCTTGGAATATTAGGGGTATTAATTCCCCTGTCAAACAAAGATGCTTTCTTACCTATCTAAATAAAATTAAAACAGATGTAACGATGCTACAGAAATGTATCTAACCCCTTCTGAACATGTTAAATTTGGTATGCTTTGGCATGAGGTTCTTGCCTCTTCTTCTCATACTCATTCGCAAGAGTATTAAATTTGACATCCATCATCAGGTTATTGATACTTTATGTAGATACATTAGATAGATATTACCTTAGAGGGTTCTAGGCTAAGTTTGTGCACTGTCTACGCCCCCGGCTGTATATGATAAATAATTTTATTTGGAGATAACGAATCTTCTTCGACCATACTCGCATACCTCTCTTATTTTGAGTGGAGATTATGAATCTGGTGTCTTCTTTGGTTTTGGATAGGAAGGGAACCTCTTCTCAGAGAACCCAGCTCCCCAAAGTCAATTTAGACTAAGTGTCTGACCAACTAGGCCTGGTCGATATATGGAGTTTACGTAACCCTGTTGAATTGGAATATACTTGCTACTCTGCAACCCATAATTTTTTTTCAAGTATTGATAATTTTTTTGTGTTTACTGATTTGTCTCCCAGGATCACTGAAGCAAAAATTTACCCCATAAGTCTTTCGGATCATGCTCCCATTTCAATTCTACTACAGGGAAAATTCACACTGGGAACTAATTCCCATTGGAGGCTTCCCGTCAAATTGGTGGCCTCTAAAGGCTTCCAATCTACAGTATGTTGATAGCATCCTGGGACTCTTATTGAATTAATAACTCATCATTTGTGAGATCCTACCTTGTTTTGGCACGCTGCTAAGGCTGTCCTGTGGGGGGACATAATTGCATATAAGACTAAACATAGGAGAGAGCAGGATGCTACTTATAAGGCGGTACAATCTACACTTACTTCTTCCTTCCAATCTTTTAAGGCCTCACCCACCTTAGCTAATAAGCAGAACTATAGGGAAGCTAAAATACATTTTGACCACACTCTCACGCAGATGGATAATAGGTACCTTATGGCGGGCAAATATAATTTTTTTCAATATAAGCCTAGCCGTTTGCTCTCAGTCTTCTTAAATCCGATGGGGGCCCCCACCATATAACGGCTCTGAAAAACTCTGCTGCTACTGTACAATATAGCGGGAAGGTGGTGACTGATATTTTTTATTCTTTTTATTAACGATCTTTATTTACACAGGGATATTGATCAAGATAACAAACTATTTTTTTGGAAGACACTTCAGCTGCCTCAAATATACTCTGCTCAATCGGACTCCCTTACTGTGCCTTTTACTGTTACTGAAACTGTAGATGCTATTAAGGCCCTCAAAGCTATAAAATTCCCGGGCCCTGATGGTCTTTAAATGACTCTCCCCTGAAATAGCTTATTCTCTGACCGTCTTCTTTAACTATATTAATCCAACTCTTTCTATCCCGCATCATTTCAATTCGACTCTGATTCGTGTCTTACCCAAACCAGGTAAAGATCCTCTTCTCTCTTCCCTCATACCGACCTATTTCTTTACTTAACGTGGATTACAAACTGTTTACCAAGCTACTGGCTGACAGATTGAAATCTATTTTGTCAGGGATAATGCATACAGACCAGACCTGCTTTATCTGGGGCAGACAATCGGTGACTGGGGCGGGTGATCCCACTTTATTATTATCACTTGATGCAAAAAATAAGAATTTACTTACCGATAATTCTATTTCTCGTAGTCCGTAGTGGATGCTGGGACTCCGTCAGGACCATGGGGATTAGCGGCTCCGCAGGAGACAGGGCACAAAAGTAAAAGCTTTAGGATCAGGTGGTGTGCACTGGCTCCTCCCCCTATGACCTTCCTCCAAGCCTCAGTTAGGATACTGTGCCCGGACGAGCGTACGCAATAAGGAAGGATTTTGAATCCCGGGTAAGACTCATACCAGCCACACCAATCACACCGTACAACTTGTGATCTGAACCCAGTTAACAGCATGATAACAGCGGAGCCTCTGAAAAGATGGCTCACAACAATAATAACCCGATTTTTGTAACAATAACTATGTACAAGTATTGCAGACAATCCGCACTTGGGATGGGCGCCCAGCATCCACTACGGACTACGAGAAATAGAATTACCGGTAAGTAAATTCTTATTTTCTCTGACGTCCTAGTGGATGCTGGGACTCCGTCAGGACCATAGGGATTATACCAAAGCTCCCAAACGGGCGGGAGAGTGCGGATGACTCTGCAGCACCGAATGAGAGAACTCCAGGTCCTCCTCAGCCAGGGTATCAAATTTGTAGAATTTTGCAAACGTGTTTGCTCCTGACCAAGTAGCAGCTCGGCAAAGTTGTAAAGCCGAGACCCCTCGGGCAGCCGCCCAAGATGAGCCCACCTTCCTTGTGAAATGGGCATTTACATATTTTGGCTGTGGCAGACCTGCCACAGAATGTGCAAGCTGAATTGTACTACACATCCAACTAGCAATCGTCTGTTTAGAAGCAAGAGCACCCAGTTTGTTGGGTGCATACAGGATAACAGCAAGTCAGTTTTCCTGACTCCAGCCGTCCTGGAAACCTATATTTTCAGGGCCCTGACAACATCTAGCAACTTGGAGTCCTCCAAGTCCCTAATAGCCGCAGGTACCACAATAAACTGGTTCAGTTGAAACGCTGACACCACCTTAGGGAGAAACTGGGGACGAGTCCGTAGCTCTGCCCTGTCCGAATGGACTATCAGATATGGGCTTTTGTGAGACAAAGCCACCAATTCTGACACTCGCCTGGCCGAGGCCAGGGCCAACCGCATGGTCACTTTTCATGTGAGATATTTCAAATCCACAGATTTGAGCGGTTTAAAATGTGATTTGAGGAATCCCAGAACTACGTTGAGATCCCACAGTGCCACTGGAGGCACAAAAGGGGGTTGTATATGCAGTACTCCCTTGACAAACTTCTGGACTTCAGGAAGTGAAGCCAATTTTTTCTGGAAGAAAATTGACAGGGCCGAAATTTGAACCTTAATGGACCCCAATTTGAGGCCCATAGACACTCCCGTTTGCAGGAAATGCAGGAATCGACCGAGTTGAAATTTCTTCGTGGGGCCTTCCTGGCCTCACACCACGCAACATATTTTCGCCACATGTGGTGATAATGTTGTGCGGTCACCTCCTTCCTGGCTTTGACCAGGGTAGGAATGACCTCCTCCAGAATGCCTTTTTCCCTTAGGATCCGGCGTTCCACCGCCATGCCGTCAAACGCAGCCGCGGTAAGTCTTGGAACAGACATGGTACTTGCTGAAGCAAGTCCCTTCTTAGCGGCAGAGGCCATGAGTCCTCTGTGAGCATTTCTTGAAGTTCCGGTTACCAAGTCCTTCTTGGGCAATCCGGAGCCACGAGTATAGTTCTTACTCCTCTACGTCTTATAATTCTCAGTACCTTGGGTATGAGAAGCAGAGGAGGGAACACATACACCGACTGGTACACCCACTGTGTTACCAGAACGTCCACAGCTATTGCCTGAGGGTTTCTTGACCTGGCGCAATACCTGTCCAGTTTTTTGTTCAGGCGGGACGCCATCATGTCACCTTTGGTCTTTCCCAACGGTTCACAATCATGTGGAAGACTTCCCGATGAAGTCCCCACTCTCCCGGGTGGAGGTCGTGCCTGCTGAGGAAGTCTGCTTCCCAGTTGTCCACTCCCGGAATGAACACTGCTGACAGTGCTATCCCATGATTTTCCGCCCAGCGAAGAATCTTTGCAGTTTCTGCCATTTCCCTCCTGCTTCTTGTGCCGCCCTGTCTGTTTACGTGGGCGACTGCCGTGATGTTGTCCCACTGGATCAATACCGGCTGACCTTGAAGCAGAGGTCTTGCTAAGCTTAGAGCATTGTTTTATGTGGAGAGAAGTCTCCAGACTTGATCACACTCCCTGGAAATTTTTTCCCTGTGTGACTGCTCCCCAGCCTCTCCGGGTGGCATCCGTGGTCACCAGGACCCAGTCCTGAATGCCGAATCTGCGGCCTTTTAGTAGATGAGCACTCTGCAGCCACCGCAGAAGAAACACCCTTGTCCTTGGAGACAGGGTTATCCGCTGATGCATCTGAAGATGCGATCCGGACCATTTTCCCAGCAGATCCCACTGAAAAGTTCTTGCGTGAAATCTGCCGAATGGAATCGCTTCGTAAGAAGCCACCATTTTTCCCAGGACCCTTGTGCAATGATGCACTGACACTTTTCCTGGTTTTAGGAGGTTCCTGACTAGCTCGGATAACTCCCTTGCTTTCTTCTCCGGGAGAAACACCCTTTTCTGGACTGTGTCCAGAATCATCCCTAGGAACAGCAAATTGTCGTCGGAAACAGCTGCGGTTTTGGAATATTTAGAATCCACCCATGCTGTCGTAGAACTACTTGAGATAGTGCTACTCCGACCTCCAACTGTTCTCTGGACCTTGCCCTTATCAGGATATCGTCCATTTTCTTTGAAGAAGAATCATCATTTCGGCCATTACCTTGGTAAAGACCCGGGGTGCCGTGGACAATCCAACCGGCATCGTCTGAAACTGATAGTGACAGTTCTGTACCACGAACCTGAGGTACCCTTGGTGAGAAGGGCAAATTGGGACATGGAGGAAGCATCCCTGATGTCCCGGGACACCATATAGTCCCCTTCTTCCTGGTTCGCTATCACTGCTCTGAGCGACTCCATCTTGATTTGAACCTTTGTATGTAAGTGTTCAAATATTTCAGATTTAGAATAGGTCTCACCGAGCCGTCTGGCTTCAGTACCACAATATAGTGTGGAATAATACCCCTTTCCTTGTTGTAGGAGGAGTACTTTGATTATCACCTGCTGGGAATACAGCTTGTGAATTGTTTCCAATACTGCCTCCCTGTCGGAGGGAGACGTTGGTAAAGCAGACTTCAGGAACCTGCGAGGGGAAGACGTCTCGAATTTCCAATCAGTACCCCTGGGATACTACTTGCAGGATCCAGGGGTCCTGTACGGCCCCAGCGTCATGCTAAGGACTTGGCAGAAGCGGTGGAGGGCTTCTGTTCTTGGGAATGGGCTGCCTGCTGCAGTCTTCTTCCCTTTCCTCTATCCCTGGGCAGATATGACTGGCCTTTTGCCCGCTTGCCCTTATGGGGACGAAAGGACTGAGGCTGAAAAGACGGTGTCTTTTTCTGCTTAGATGTGACTTAGGGTAAAAAAGGTGGATTTTCCAGCTGTTGCCGTGGCCACCAGGTCCGATGGACCGACCCCAAATAACTCCTCCCCTTTATACGGCAATACTTCCATGTGCCGTTTGGAATCTGCATCACCTGACCACTGTCGTGTCCATAAACATCTTCTGGCAGATATGGACATCGCACTTACTCTTGATGCCAGAGTGCAAATATCTCTCTGTGCTCTGTAGTCAATAAAATACTGTCCCTGTCAAGGGTATCAATATTTTCAGTCAGGGAATCCGACCAAGCCACCCCAGCGCTGCACATCCAGGCTGAGGCGATAGCTGGTCGCAGTATAACACCAGTATGTGTGTATATACTTTTTAGGATATTTTCCAGCCTCCTATCAGCTGGCTCCTTGAGGGCGGCCGTATCTGGAGACGGCAACGCCACTTGTTTTGATAAGCGTGTGAGCGCCTTATCCACCCTAAGGGGTGTTTCCCAACGCGCCCTAACTTCTGGCGGGAAAAGGTATACCGCCAATAATTTTCTATCGGGGGAAACCCACGCATCATCACACACTTCATTTAATTAATCTGATTCAGGAAAAACTACATGTAGTTTTTTCACACCCACATAATACCCTTTTTTGTGGTACTTGTAGTATCAGAAATATGTAACACCTCCTTCATTGCCCTTAACATGTAACGTGTGGCCCTAAAGGAAAATACGTTTGTTTCTTCACCGTCGACACTGGAGTCAGTGTCCGTGTCTGTGTCTATGTCGACCGACTGAGGTAAATGGGCGTTTTAAAGCCCCTGACGGTGTTTGAGACGCCTGGACAGGTACTAATTTGTTTGCCGGCCGTCTCATGTCGTCAACCGACCTTGAAGCGTGTTGACATTATCACGTAATTCCTTAAATAAGCCATCCATTCCGGTGTCGACTCCCTAGAGAGAGTGACATCACCATTACAGGCAATTGCTCCGCCTCCTCACCAACATCGTCCTCATACATGTCGACACACACGTACCGACACACAGCACACACACAGGGAATGCTCTGATAGAGGACAGGACCCCACTAGCCCTTTGGGGAGACAGAGGGAGAGTTTGCCAGCACACACCAAAACGCTATAATTATACAGGGACAACCTTTATATAAGTGTTTTCCCTTATAGCATCTTAATATATAATCATATCGCCAAATAAGTGCCCCCCCCCCCCCTCTCTGTTTTAACCCTGTTTCTGTAGTGCAGTGCAGGGGAGAGCCTGGGAGCCTTCCCACCAGCAGTTCTGTGAGGGAAAATGGCGCTGTGTGCTGAGGAGATAGGCCCCGCCTCCTATTCCGGCGGGCTCTTCTCCCGGTTTTTCTGAGACCTGGCAGGGGTGAAATACATCCATATAGCCTCAGGGACTATATGTGATGTATTCTTTTTAGCCAGAAAGGTATTAACATTGCTGCCCAGGGCGCCCCCCCCAGCGCCCTGCACCCTCAGTGACCGCCGGTGTGAAGTGTGCCTGAGCGCAATGGCGCACAGCTGCAGTGCTGTGTGCTACCTCATGAAGACTGAAAAGCCTTCAGCCGCCGGTTTCTGGACCTCTTCTTACTTCGGAATCTGCAAGGGGGTCGGCGGCGCGGCTCCGGTGACCCATCCAGGCTGTACCTGTGATCGTCCCTCTGGAGCTAGTGTCCAGTAGCCTAAGAAGCAAATCCATCCTGCACGCAGGTGAGTTCACTCCTTCTCCCCTAGGTCCCTCGTTGCAGTGAGCCTGTTGCCAGCAGGACTCACTGAAAATAAGAAACCTATCAAAACTTTTACTCTAAGCAGCTCTTTATGAGAGCCACCTAGATTGCACCCTGCTCGGACGGGCACAAAAACCTAACTGAGGCTTGGAGGAGGGTCATAGGGGGAGGAGCCAGTGCACACCACCTGATCCTAAAGCTTTTACTTTTGTGCCCTGTCTCCTGCGGAGCCGCTAATCCCCATGGTCCTGACGGAGTCCCAGCATCCACTAGGACGTCAGAGAAAAGCATTTGATTTAGTGATGTGGGATCACCTGTTTTGGATTTCCTGAACGATTTGTAAACATCATACATACCATTTATCATAATGCTTCTACTCAAATTCTCACTAATAGATTTCTCTCCTAACCCCTCATGATCCATAGAGGGACTCGGCAGGCTTGCCCTTTTTCTCCATTACTCTTCTGTGTTGGAACCACTGGCTGTGGCCCTGAGACAACTATCGGCTTTTTCTGGGATCTCGGTGAGAGGGAGGTTAAGCTTGGATTATTTGCGGATGACATGATTTTATTTGTATCTGATCCTTGTACTTCTATCCCGGCTATTTTTGACACTATACACTGTTTTAGTACCTTTGCTGGTTATCACATAAATGTCCATAAATCAGAATTGCTCCCCCTGACTAACTGTACCTTTCTTTACGCTGACTTCTCTTGCCAATTCACATAGACTCCCACAAAATTTAAATACTTAGGTATTTATATCCCCTCACAACTTTCTCGGTTATATTCGTTTAATTATACTCCCATTATTTAAAAGATTAAAACACGTTTGGAGAATTGAAAAGATCTGAAACTTTCTCTATTATGTAGTATTTTAGTGATAAAAGCCATTATCTTCCCCAAACTAGCCTATTTGCTTCAAATGCTCCCCGTCACGATTACTAAACATGATTCTTTAATTTGCTCACAAATATTTTCAAAATTAATTTGGAAAAATGCTAAACCTTGTATGCCCAGAGCACAAATTTATGTAAATAAACGAAAAGGAGGTTTGAGTGTGCCCAATGTAACAATGTTTGCCAGATCGGCACTTTTTACATTTGCTTCAGACTGGCTTCTTCAATCAGGTCTATTCACAAACCTGGAACTGAAAGAGGCCTTACTCTCCCTATATTTGCCAGTGGCATTGCTTCACACACCCCTATCTAAACTCCCACACGCCACACGCAGTCAAGACTAATATTTTGTTCAGGGATACTTATAAGGCCTGGATCTCTAATCATAAGACATTTCGCAGTAACCCCTTTGAGTCACCATATATACCTTTATGGGGCAAACCTGATTTTCCCTCGTCATTAGATAACCAACACTTTTACACATGGAAATGCTGGGGAATAATTGCAATTAAAGACGTCTTTGATCCTGGTGGACAGATGTTCTCTTTCACTCAACTGCAGGATAGGTTTTCCTTGCCTCGCTCTCATTTCTTTATATATCTTTAGACACGCCATTATACTAGGTCCCTCACGGATCCACTGTTTAAGGCGATTCCCACTTGTGTAGTGCTTGATACCCTCACGTTTTGTAGATGTAATCCATTCAAGATTTGTTATCTCTATAGTGACTTGATTGATGTGTCCGCCCCCTCTTGGCCTTCTTTCTCCTCTACCTAGAAAAAAGAAATCCCGGATGCACCAACTATGGACGAGATATCTGCAAATTCTGAATCAGTCCTGAAAGCTTTAAAATCCGCTAAATTGCAGGAAGTACATCTACGGGTTATCAAAAGGATATATGTGTCCCCCTCTCACATTAAACACTTCCATCCTGAGGAATTAGGCCTGTGTCCTAAATGTGGAGTGATTGGAGCGTCTCAACTTCAATTTAAATTTTACTTTCCTTATAGAATTGATGTTTGTTTGTTCCTCCACCCCCCCCCCACCCCCCGGCAATATTTTGTTTCTCTCTTCTCCTTTTTTCTACTTCTTCTGTCTCTCTTTCTTCTTCTTTCTCAGTTGTATTAATTAATCTGTATTTCATATTTTTTGTCTTGAGGTAGACGGGGTGGTTAGATGCCCCGGTGTACTATATTTTACTGTTTTATTCTTATTTAACTGTGTTTGAATTACTTTTTTTTTTTTTCTCAAAAAAATAAATAAATAAAACCATTGTACAGCCATTATTACTTTGTGATATTGTATTATGACTTTGATTGTATGTCATTGATGTGTGTTTTTCATGTATACTTTGTCATTTTTCTTGTTTTATGGCTGTCTAATAAAAAGTTTTATAAAAAAAAAAATGTAAGCCACCAACTGTAATTGCCCTAAGTATTGCTATATTTTAGCAAGAGCCAATTTACTTATTGATCTAAGTCAGTTAACTAGGATTTCACATTCATAGAATATGCTAGTGACCAAATGATAATACAAAAAGAACAAAACACAAGGACATTTAAACAAAGTCAGACATTCTCCTTTCTTTTATACTAATTTCTTACTTTCTTCTCCACAAATCACAAAATATTTTTGGTGGTTTCAGTTCACAGTAATAGATTTTGTTCTTTTGTTTACAAACTAGTACTAATATCTTAATACACAGAAATGTGTATATTTAAGCGGAATCAGTATGATTTACAGTCGGCCAGGATGCCGGCCGTCAGTATAACGACAACGGCATCCCAGACGTCAGTATGTCGGCAGCGGGGCGAGCACTAGAAAGCCCCTTGCGGACTCGGTTTCTCGCTGCGCTCGCCACAGGTTCTATTCCCACTCAATGGGTGTCAGACACCCACGAGTGGGAATAGCACCTGTGATCCTGCTGGCAGTATTGTCAGCAGTCGGTATTCCGGCATCAGTATCCTGACCACCGGGATCCCGAATGTCAGCAATTTAACTGCATCCCATTTAAGTATATAAAAGTATATAAATAGGAAATAAAAAGCACATGCTTGGCCTCAAAGTGTTAAACACAAAAATTGATTAAGATGATTTACTATATTCAGACCCTTCATCTAATGGAAAATATAATAGCAGCTTAAAAGAGATTTAATAATATAAATCTTTTAGAGGTCACCTTGGTGACAAAAAAAAAAAAAAAAAAATAAGAATTTACTCACCGGTAATTCTATTTCTCGTAGTCCGTAGTGGATGCTGGGAACTCCGTAAGGACCATGGGGAATAGCGGGCTCCGAAGGAGGCTGGGCACTCTAGAAAGATCTTAGACTACCTGGTGTGCACTGGCTCCTCCCACTATGACCCTCCTCCAAGCCTCAGTTAGGTACTGTGCCCGGACGAGCGTACACAATAAGGAAGGATTTTGAATCCCGGGTAAGACTCATACCAGCCACACCAATCACACCGTACAACTCGTGATATGAAACACAGTTAACAGTATGAAACAATAGAGCCTCTCAACAGATGGCTCAACAATAACCCGATTTAGTTAACAATAACTATGTACAAGTATTGCAGATAAACCGCACTTGGGATGGGCGCCCAGCATCCACTACGGACTACGAGAAATAGAATTACCGGTGAGTAAATTCTTATTTTCTCTAACGTCCTAGTGGATGCTGGGAACTCCGTAAGGACCATGGGGATTATACCAAAGCTCCCAAACGGGCGGGAGAGTGCGGATGACTCTGCAGCACTGAATGAGAGAACTCCAGGTCCTCCTCAGCCAGGGTATCAAATTTGTAGAATTTTGCAAACATGTTTGCCCCTGACCAAGTAGCTGCTCGGCAAAGTTGTAAAGCCGAGACCTCTCGGGCAGCCGCCCAAGATGAGCCCACCTTCCTTGTGGAATGGGCATTGACAGATTTTGGCTGTGGCAGGCCTGCCACAGTATGTGCAAGCTGAATTGTACTACAAATCCAACGAGCAATAGTCTGCTTAGAAGCAGGAGCACCCAGCTTGTTAGGTGCATATAGGATAAACAGCGAGTCAGATTTTCTGACTCTAGCCGTTCTGGAAACATATATTTTCAGTGCCCTGACAACGTCTAGCAACTTGGAGTCCTCCAAGTCACTAGTAGCCTAGGCACCACAATAGGCTAGTTCAGGTGAAACGCTGACACCACCTTTGGGAGAAACTGGGGACGAGTCCTCAATTCTGCCCTATCCATATGGAAAATCAAATAAGGGCTTTTACAAGACAAAGCCGCCAACTTTGATACTCGCCTGGCAGAAGCCAAGGCCAATAACATAACCACCTTCCACGTGAGATATTTCAGATCCACGGTTTTTAGTGGTTCAAACCAATGTGATTTTAAGAAACTCAACACCACGTTGAGATCCCAAGGTGCCACAGGAGGCACAAACGGGGGCTGACTCTGCAGCACTCCTTTTTTAAATGTCTGAACTTCAGGTACTGAAGCTAGTTCTTTTTGAAAGAAAATCGACAGAGCCGAGATCTGTACCTTAATGGAACCCAATTTAAGGCCCATAGTCACTCCTGCTTGCAGGAAATGCAGAAATCGACCTAGTTGAAATTCCTCTGTTGGGGCCCTTTCGGCCTCACACCATGCAACATATTTTCGCCATATGCGGTGATAATGAGTTGCTGTAACCTCTTTCCTGGCTTTAGTAAGCGTAGGAATGACTTCCTCCGGAATGCCCTTTTCCTTCAGGATCCGGCGTTCAACCGCCATGCCGACAAACGCAGCCGCGGTAAGTCTTGGAACAGACAGGGCCCCTGCTGCCGCAGGTCCTGTCTGAGTGGCAGAGGCCATGGGTCCTCTGATATAAATTCTTGAAGTTCTGGGTACCAAGCTCTTCTTGGCCATCCACGAGTATCGTTCTTACTCCTCGCCTTCTTATTATTCTCAGTACCTTTGGTATGAGAGGCAGAGGGGAGAACACATAAACCGACTGGTACACCCACGGTGTTACCAGAGCGTCCATAGCTATCGCCTGAGGGTCCCTTGACCCGGTGCAATATCTTTTATAGCTTTTTGTTGAGGCGGGACGCCATCATGTCCACCAGTGGCCTTTCCCAATGGTGTACAATCCTATTGGAAGACTTCTGGAGGAAGTCCCCATTCTCCCGGGTGGAGGTCGTGTCTGTTGAGAAGATCTGCTTCCCAGTTGTCCACTCCGGGAATGAACACTGCTGACAGTGCTAACACATGATTTTCCGCCTATCGGAGAATCCTTGTGGCTTCTGCCATCGCCATCCTGCTTCTTGTGCCGCCCTGTTGGTTTACATGGGCGACTGCCGTGATGTTGTCTGATTGGATCAGTACCGGCTGGTTTTGAAGCAGAGGCCTTGCCGGCCTCAGGGCATTGTAAATGGCCCTCAGGTCCAGAATATTTATGTGTAGGGAAATAACCTGACTTGACCAAAGTCCCTGGAAATTTCTTCCCTGTGTGACTGCCTCCCAGCCTCGAAGGCTGGAATCCATGGTCACTAGGACCTAGTCCTGTATGCCGAACCTTGAAGATGGGCACTCTGCAGCCACCACAGTAGAGATACCCTGGTCCTTGGAGACAGGGTTATCAGCCTATGCATCGGAAGATGCGATCCGGACCACTTGTCCAACAGGTCCCTCTGAAAAGTTCTTGTATGGAACCTGCCTAATGGGATTGCTTCGTAGGAAGCTACCATTTTTCCCAGGACTCGCGTGCAATGATGCACCGCTACCTATTTTGGCTTCAGGAGGTCTCTGACTAGAGATGACAACTCCTTGGCTTTCTCCTCCGGGAGAAACACTAGTTCTGGTTTATGTCCAGAACCATCCCCAGGAACAGTAGACGTGTCATAGGAACCAGCTGTGACTTTGGACTGTTTAGAATCCAACCATGCTGTTGTAGCACTTTCCAAAATAGTGCTACCCCGACTACCAACTGCTCCTTGGACCTCGCCCTTATAACGAGATTGTCCAAGTACGGGATAATTACAACTCCCTTTTTTTGAAGGAGTATCAACATTTCGGCCATTACCTTGATAAAACACCCTCGGTGCCATGTACAGTCCAAACGGCAGTGTCTGGACTTGGTAATGGTAATCCTGTACCACAAATCTGAGGTACTCCTGGCGAGGATGGTAAATGGGGACATGCAGGTAAGCATCCTTGATGTCCCAGGATACCATGTAATCCCCCTCGTCCAGGCTTGGAATAACCGCCCTGAGCGATTCCATCTTGAACTTGAATTTTTGTGTTCAAGGATTTTAAATATAAAATGGGTCACACCGAACCATGCGGTTTCGGTACCCCAACCCGTGTGGAATAGTAACCCCGTCCTTGTTGAAGTAGGGGCACCTTGAGTATTACCTGCTGGGAATACCGCTTATTAATTGCCTCTAGCACAGCCTCCCTGCCTGAGGGAGTTGTCAGCAAGGCATATTTTAGGAAACGGCTGGGGGGAGACATCTCGAATTCCAGCTTGTACCCCTGAAATACTACTTGAAAGAAACAGGGATCCACCTGTGAGCGAGCCCACTAATTGCTGAAATTTTTGAGACGGCCCCCCACCGTACCTGGCTACACCTGTGGAGCACCCGCGTCATGGTGTGGCCTCACAGGAGGCGGGGGAAGAATCTTGATTCTGGGAACAGGCTGACTGGTGCAGCTTTTTTCCCTCTACCCTTGTCTCTGTACAGAAAGTTAGCGCCATTTGACCCGCTTGCTTTTCTGAAGCCGAACTGTACCTTTGTCTGTGAGGAAACCTGAGGTAAAATTATTTCTTCCCAGCAGTTGCTGTGGATACGAGGTCCCAGAGACCATCCCCAAATAATTCCTCACCCTTATAAGGCTCTCTATGCGCTTTTTAAGTCAGCATCACCTGTTCAGTGACAGGTCTCTAATACCCTCCTGACAGAATGGACATTACATTTATTTTGGATGCCAGTCGGCAAAATATCCCTCTGTGCATCCCCCATATATAAGACGACGTCTTTAATATGTTTTTATGTTTGCCAACTAGTATCCCTGTTTGACAGGGTCACCGACCACGCTGCAGCAGCACTATCTGCAGGTCTCAGTCTAGTACCTGAGTGTGTAAATACAGACTTCAGGATAGCCTCCTGTTTTTTATCAACAGGTACCTATTAAAGTGGCCGTATCCTAAGACGGCAGTGCCACCTTTTTTGACAAACGTGTGAGCGCCTTATCCACCCTAGGGGATATCTCCCAGCGTAACTTATCCACCTGGCGGGAAAGGGTACGCCATCAGTAACTTTTTATAAATTACCAGTTTCTTAACGGGGGAACCCACGCTTTCACACACTTCATTTATTCATCTGATGGGGGAACAAAACACTGCCTGTTTTTTCTCCCCAACCTAAAACCCATTTTTAGAGGTGCTTGGGTTAAAGTCAGAAATGTATAACACATTTTTTATTGCCGGGATCACGTCACGGATGTTCCTAGCGGATTGTGTATATGTCTCCACCTTGTCGACACTGGAGTCAGACTCCGTGTCGACATCTGTGTCTGCCATCTGAGAGAGCGGGCGTTTTTGAGCCCCTGATGGCCCTTTGAGACGCCTGGGCAGGCGCGGGCTGCGAAGCCGGCTGTCCCACAGCTGTTACGTCATCCACCCTTTTATGTAAGGAGTTGACACTGTCGGTTAATACCTTTCACCTATCCATCCACTCTGGTGTCGGCCCCACAGGGGGCGACATCACATATATCGGCCTCTGTTCTGTCACCATATAAGCCTCCTCATTCAACATGTCGACACAGCCGTACCGACACACCGCAGACACACAGGGAATGCTCTAAACGAGGACAGGACCCACAAAAGCCCTTTGGGGGGACAGAGTAAGAGTATGCCAGCACACACCAGAGCGCTATATATATACAGGGACTAACTGAGTTATGTCCCTAATAGCTTTTATATAATATACTGTATACAGTGCCAATTTTAATGCCCCCCCTCTCTTTTCCCTCTTACTGTACTGTAGAATTGCAGGGAAGAGCCAGGGAGCTTCCCTCCAGCCGAGCTGTGAGGGAAAAATGGCGCCAGTGTGCTGAGGAGATAGGCTCCGCCCCTTTTTCGCGGCCTATTCTCCCGTTTTTTATGGAATTCTGGCAGGGGTATTGACCTCATATATAGCCCCTGGGGCCATATATTGAGGTATTTTAGCCAGCCAAGGTGTTTTTATTGCTGCCTCAGGGCGCCCCCCCCAGCGCCCTGCACCCTCAGTGACCGGAGTGTGAAGTGTGTGAGAGGAGCAATGGCGCACAGCTGCAGTGCTGTGCGCTACCTTGGTGAAGACAGAGTCTTCATGCCGCCGATTTTCCGGACCATCTTCTTGCTTCTGGCTCTGTAAGGGGGACGGCGGCGCGGCTCCGGGACCGAACATCAAGGCTGGGCCTGCGGTCGATCCCTCTGGAGCTAATGGTGTCCAGTAGCCTAAGAAGCCCAATCCGGCTGCAAGCAGGCGAGTTCGCTTCTTCTCCCCTTAGTCCCTCGCTGCAGTGAGCCTGTTGCCAGCAGGTCTCACTGAAAATAACAAATTCTAAGACTATAACTTTCTAAGAGCTCAGGAGAGCCCCTAGTGTGCATCCAACCTCGGCCGGGCACGAAATCTAACTGAGGCTTGGAGGAGGGTCATAGTGGGAGGAGCCAGTGCACACCAGGTAGTCTAAGATCTTTCTAGAGTGCCCAGCCTCCTTCGGAGCCCGCTATTCCCCATGGTCCTTACGGAGTTCCCAGCATCCACTAGGACGTTAGAGAAAAACACTTAAAAATGTGATGAAAAACACTGTATAAATGTTGTTTTAATGCAACAAATGATCAAAAAGACATTATATATTACAGTATAACAAGTAAAGATAATACTTTACTTTTGACATGACTTGTGATGAATAAAAACTCACATACACCCATCTATGGTCACAATAAACATTATTTATCATAGAGCAGAACCATTATTCTGGCAGCATTATTTCCGG
Source organism: Pseudophryne corroboree (assembly GCF_028390025.1). NCBI lineage: Eukaryota > Metazoa > Chordata > Amphibia > Anura > Myobatrachidae > Pseudophryne > Pseudophryne corroboree. The sequence continues at coordinate 399,393,759 of NC_086448.1, forward strand.
TTTTATATATAGTATTGTACAAAGTCACAGCTATTCAACGATGTTACCAGACCCCGTATCCTTTTACCACTAGCAAGCTCTAACAACTATAATGTTGTACATAAAATTCTCAAAAGATAAAACACAACAACTCAATATCTGATTCATAACCCAGAGCTCAGGTCCAATCCGACAGCTTATGGTATAGTATGAGTGAAATGACAGAGGGGGAGCTGCAGCACTTTACCAGCAGCTCCTCCCATTGGCCTTTGCAGAGCTCCAGGAGTCGCTACTCACAGCTCCAGCAGCAACACTAGAGGTAAGGGGCAACTGTTCCTACTGTTCTAACCAGTGATGGATTAAGTGAGGGAGCAACAGGGGCAGTAGCCCTGGGCCCCCACACACTAATGTTCTAAGCGAAGAAGTGTACATGCGGCGGCTCAGCTGTTACCTTACAGCGACCGCCGAGGAGGTCTGAACAGTGTCTTGCAGGATAGTGGAGTGAATTCCTGTGAGACCCTGACACTGTGTGGCAACATCTGGTGCAGCGGTGCGCTATCCTTGCTGCTGTGGCCAGGTACTGTAGTACTGTTTTTTCAGCAGCTATGCTGAGAAATGGGGTCCCTTGAAGAGGGATGAAAGCTTAAATGCATTGATCAATTCATAAAAACAAAACTCCATTGTTTATTGTGGTGAGTTTATTATAGTAAACGCTGAGCTCTGTGCTGTTTATTTAAGTAATGTGGTCACAAGCCCCTTTGCACCCCAAACCTGGGAATGACTCGCGAGTGCGTTGGATTAATGCACCCCAAACCTATAAGTGGTGAGTGAATCAAACAGAGGCTACACTCTGGTGTAATTCACTTCAATCTCTCCTCTCGTGTACTTCACCGATTGAGTTATGAGTTCTCAATAAAGGACTCTCACTTATCCCCACCAATCGGCCAAAGGATTTTCAGTGGAAGTTTGCCATGTATAAGTTATGGAGGACCCTAAAATTAAAAGAACATTTTGGCAAAAATTCAGCAATGTTTGCTACCACTCCTGAAAGAATACAGAAATTGGGACCAGATTCACATTTCAGTCCAGCACCCGGCAACTCCTCTCTCAAAACCTTCCATAGACTCGAGAATTCAGGCCATATACAAAATTCCTCCAACTGTGATAATCTTTCTAGGGAGGAGTTTTACTGCCTTGGGGCAAAAAGAAAATGCTGTCATCCGTGGGGCTGACAAGGGTGGTGCCATCGTGATTCAGGACACTTCCAATCACACTGAGGAATGATATTGCTAGCTACACTATAGTGGCACTTGTAGCCCTTTGGATTGTGACCCCACTGCCAGTTACAAGAATGGATTATGCATGTTATTAAAACAAGAGGTATATGCAGGAATCATTTCACAAGAGATTTTCAGCAAATTGTTTCACAAGCATCCAGATGTGCCACTTTTTTATATTATACCTAAAATTCATAAGGACCCGCAGAGACTTCCGGGCAGACCCATTGTGTCTGTGCGGGGGGCCTGTATGTGAGACTTTGGCTATATATCTCAACACTTTCGTGAAGCCCTGTATACAGGGTACTTTTACTCATTTAAAGTTTGTAACAAATTAACATCCATCCATGACCTCTTCATATCTAACAACTTCAATCTGCTGGCTATAACAGAAACCTGGCTCACACAGTCATCACAGCCTCCCCTGCAGCACTGTCACATGGTGGTCTCCACTTTACACACACATCCAGGCCTGGTAACCATAAAGGAGAAGCAGTTGGACTTTTACTTTCCCAACCTTTCGCATACACTGTTCTACCACAAGTTCCATCACTCACATTTACATCATTTGAAGTACATTCCATTAGGGTTTACTCTCCTTTCTCTATGCGTCTTGCAGCTATCTATCGCCTACCTGGGCATCCCAAAAATTTTCGGGAAGATTTTTCTGCCTGGCTCCCTCACTTCCTATCCTCTGACATCTCCACCATTATCATGGGTGATTTCAATATTGCTATTGATTGTCCAAAATCTGCTGCTCACACCTCCAAACTACTCTCTCTAACCTCCTCTCTTGGCCTCTCTCTATCTATACCTCATCTCTTGGTAAACTAATCAGCTCTTCTGGATTTCAGTATCCTCTGTACGCAGAAGATACTCAAATCTACCTATCCTCCCCTGACTTGTCCCTATCTGTACTGGGCCGTGTCACTGAATGCCTTTCTGCCATTTCATCCTGATTGACATCTCGCCACCTCAAACTTAATATTTCAAAGACAGAGTTAATTATATTTCCACCGGCCAATAGTAGTTTCCAACGTGATATCTCTATCACTGTTGAAAACTCGACTATCTACCCTACCCCACAAGCTTGCTGCCTAGGTGTCATCCTTGACTCTGATCTGTCCTCTGTTCCCCACATTCAATCTGTCTCAAGATCATGTTACATGCATCTAAAAAAACATATCCAAAATATGACCATACCTTACACAAGACACTGCTAAAACTCTAATCCACGCTCTCATTCTCTCCCGGATTGATTATTGCAATAGTCTCCTAACTGGTCTACCCAAAACGAGACTCTCACCACTACAATCCATTCTGAATGCAGCTGCGAGGCTAATCTTCCTCGCTAGACGCTCATCCACTATCGATCTACTCTGTCAGTCCCTCCATTGGTTAGCTGTATTCTACCGTATTCAATATAAAATACTTTTACTCACACACAAGGCCATTAGCCAAACTACACCAACGTACATCACTTAACTTATCTCAAAATATCCCCTAACCCGACCTCTTCAATCTTTACAAGACCTGCGTCTCTCATCCACACGCATTACTCACTCCCACTCACGATTGCAGGACTTTCATCGGGCTGCACCCACTCTGTGGAATGCACTACCACGCACAATAAGACTCTCTAGTCTCCAAACCTTCAAGCGTTCCCTGAAAACTCACCTCTTTAGGCAAGCATATCAAATTCCAGAACCGCCCACATAACTTTCATAAACCTTCCGATCAAATTGCATTCACTCTGCACAGTCCACACATATCCTCACAACTTCTCATTCTTCACTTTCCCTTCCTCTCGAACCCGGTTCATCATTGCTGTATGAACATATCATACAGCCCACCAAGAACCTTTGCAATCTGGCGGACAACTATGCAATAGATAGCACCTTTCCTTGTACAGTATATACAAGCCTATTTCCCTATAGATTGTAAGCTTGTGAGCAGGGCCTTCCTACCTCCATGACCCTCTGTTATTACCCAGTTTTGTTATATCATTGTTATTTCCAATTGTAAAGCGCAACGGAATTTGATGCGCTATATAAGAAACTGTTAATAAATAAATAAATAAATAAAGAACACTAACATGTTGTTGAAAATATTGTCCAGCATAGTGTGTGTACCCAATGACACTCTATTGGCCACACTGGATGTGGTCAGTTTGTACACCTGCATACCCCACTGGACAGGTTTATAATCTGTTAGACGTCTGTAAAGTATGAGGGACCTGACATTGAGTTGTTAGGATTTACCTTGAGCCATAATTATTTAATCTTCAATGGTAAATTGTAAAGAGCACAGGCTCTGCCACGTCCTTTGCTAATAGCTACATGTGGGATGTGGAACGGTCCCTGTTTTGTTATGACACGCAGGTGGCTCAACACATTTCTATATTACCGATATACAGATGACCTGCTAATTTTTTGTCGGGTTCCATTACAGGCCCTATGCTAGTTATAAACTATAATCATTCAGTTAACTGTTAAAGTAACAGGGAAGTTTAATTCTGTAATTAGCAGAATTATACAGGTACAAATATTATGTGACAGACATGACACTGAACGGGAACACAAATTCAGGATGAGTATAACTTCATTCCAAATCTTCCAAAATATGAAACCTACAGTTCCATGACTTAACACTGAGAATGATAGAGTTGTTGGCTTGGTTGGGTAAAGAAGATAAGAAATTTCAATATTATGTATATATTTTATTAAACATTATTCCTGTGACAGACACGACATAGGAATTGTGACAGACACGACATGTTCCTAAATACTTGCAAAAACCATTTAAATCTATCACTTAAGCTACATCATTATCAAAGTGAACAACTTGAAAATACAGATTAAGCCTATTATCAAATTGTGGCTCTGGTAAAATTCTTATAATCATTATAAATCATTATTTAATATATAAAGACAAATACAGACCTGTAAACAGTTGTCAAATAAGGCACAAAATCACCACAGCTTTCCACAGACTGCCATCTTGTATAAACAATGCTGCCAACTTATGATTTATGAAAAACAGGTGTTTATCATCTTTGGTTTTACAAAATATTAACTTCAGAGAATACAAATTTTCACTACAAGATTAATTGTGGCCACTTTCAGGAAAAGATGTTCTGGTTGACATAATCATGGAATTACCCATGAGGGAGAAACCCAAGAAATGTGTTAATGGCACAGGTATCACGCCTAAACATTATCTCGCACATGTTCAGTAATAGTTAGCCAACATGCAAAGCAAGACAGCAGTTCCAGAGTTCTGGTAACACCCAGATATCCAGAGACCTTATAAAATGGATGTTAGTGAGGACTGATTCCCTGAGTCTTTCAGGAACAAACAGAAGCCTGAAAGGTATTGCAGAAGGTGCCTGAGCCTAAAAGGATTGAATTTGGGTAGTCTTAAATGAAACTGTCAAAAATATGTGTAGCAGGAACAATCGGTAACAATGGTCTAAAATTATCTTACACAAGAAGGAAACTTCGAGATAAGGCATCGGCCTTAATGTTCTTAGTCCCAGGCCTATAGGTGATATTGACGTTAAATTGAGTGCCCAATGTGCCTGTCTGGAATTCAATCACTTTACATATTCAATGTAGGATACATTTTTTTGATCAGTGAAAACAATGACAGGATATCTTTAACCCTCCAACCTATACTTCCATTCCATTCGATAGCTAAAAGTTCACAATTGCTGACATCATAATTAGCTTCTACAGAAGAGAATTTGCAAGAGAAGAAAGAGCATGGATGTGTCTTTCGAGTCTTTAGGATCTCTCTGAGACAAGACTGTTCCGACACCCACTTAAAATGCATCCACCTCTACTAAAAATGGCAACTCTGGATTAGTATGTCAGAGGACTGAGGCAAAAAGAAATGCCTCCTTCAGGTTTTCAAAGGCTTGAAGAGTCGACGATGACCAACGGGAGGTGTCAGCTCCTTCCTTGGTTAGTTCCACGATTGGCGCAGCTATTGTGGAAAATAAGTGAATAAATCTGTGATAATAATTTGCAAAGCCCAGGATCGCTGGATGGCCTTTAAGTTGGTGGGATGGACCAAATCAATAACTGCCTGTAGCTTACTGTAGTACATAAAGAAGCCTTAGGGAGAGATTATAAATCCCAGAAATGAAGTTTTTGTTATCTCAACCTCGCACTCCAATTTAGTGTAGAGGTTATTTCTCACGTTTTCTGAAGCACAGACTGGACATGATAACGGTGCTCCTCTATAGACTGGGAGTAGACCAGTATGTCGTCGAGATACACCACAACAAAGTTGCCCAAGAATTCTCGAAGGACATCATTGAGTAGATCCTGGAACACTGCTGGAGCATCTGATAACCCAAACGGCATGACTATGTATTCATAATGGCCCGAGTGAGTATTAAAACGCCATTTTCCATTCATCTCCTATCTCCTTAATACAAATCAGATTGTGGGCTCTTCAAAAATCAATCTTGGAGAACACTACTGCCTTCACAGCTGGTCAAACAGGACAGATATGAGAGGTAGTGAATTTGAGTTCTTAATAGTGATTTTATTGAGACCACAGTAATCGATGTAAAGATGTAGTGACCCATCCTTCTTGCCAGTAAAGAAGAAGCCTGCACCTATTTGTGACTTGGACGTTCAAATGAAGACCTTACAGAGATTCTCCTGAATACAGTATAATTTTCCTAAGACTTGGTTTCAGGCAGGGAAAGGGCATACAACCTGCCTTTAGGGAGTCTGGTGTCAGGAAAGAGCACAGTCATATGGATGATGGGGAGGAAGAGAATAGGCATTCTTCTTGGAAAATACAATGTCATAGGTATTGTAAGGATGTGGCAAGCCTGACAGGCAATGTGAGGCAACTGGCAGAACAATCTGTACCACACCGAATGAGTTAGCCCGTCTTCCAATTCACCATGGGATTGTGGCTTCTGAGCCAAGGTAGACCCAGCACAATTTGAGCCATGGGGCAACGTACCTGGTAGAAGTATAGAGTCTCAGAGAGGAGGGTGATAATACTCAACCAGAGAGACGGGGTCTGGAACCTCACCCATCCATTGAGGAGAGGACCCCCATTTAGCCCATAGATCGTGATGAAGGAGGCCAATTCCTCCATAGTAACTCCAAGGGACAGGGCGAATGCCAAGTCCATGAAATTTTCAGCGTCCCCACTATCCGGAAAGGCCATGACCTTAACCTCCTACTCTGTAACAATCAGTTGTGCTGGAATTAACACTGAGTTGGAAGGAGAAATTGAAGATAGGCCCAAATGAAATTCACCAGTGTCATTCAGGCCTTGACTTTTCCCCACTTTTTAGGACAGGAACCAGCAAGATGTCCTTTGCCACTACAGTACCAAGAGTTCACTTCCTGATCTTCTCCTGGGACAGCGGAATACACAGATGGGCTCAGGAACTACTGCCCAAGACGTCAGAGGCAGTAGATCCATTTCCATTCTCCGCTCCCGAATATATGTCTGTCACTTCTAATTGCCAGATACATGAGTTGGTCCAAGGACTCCATAGCCAGATATTGGATGAAGAAGTCCTTAAACTGTTCCATAAGGCCCAGACAGAACTGACTTCCTAATGTGGAATCAATCTAGCCGCTGTAATTTGTCCACTGGCAGAATTCGGTACAGTATGCTTCAGTGGAAGTCCGTCCCAGCTTCAGGGTGTACAGCTAATGCTGCAGTCAGGATTGTTGTATAATATGCAGAGGGCAGCAAAGAAGGCATCAACTGACTGCAAGGCTGGATGGTCAGCTTTCAAACCAAATGCCAAGGTTTGAGGATCCACTTGAAGCAGATAAATGACAATCCCAAAACATTGAGACTTGGAGCCAGATGACTGTGGTCTTAACTTAGAATACTGCTTGCAACTCTCCTGGAAGTCGAAAAACTGCTTTTGTCTCCAGAGAAGCAGTCCTGGTGGTGAAGCTTGGCTCGGGCACCTGAGGAGGACCTACAGACCTTTGGTTCTCTTCCTGGGAGAACACACAGAGAGATAGGTCCTTCAGCTGTTATGTCAGATTCTAGATCTGACCGGCCAGAACTTGGGCAAGATTCTGCTTTGCAGGATCAATACTGGCAGGGATCTTCCAGCACCAGTAATGTATTGGCCAGTCATAATGTTAGGAATTCTAATGCTATTTGTGAGAGACCCCTAGAGCCGGTGCGAGGGTCTTCTGCCAATAACAGCACCCCCCCATATCCCCCCCCCCCCCCCCCCCGCTGGACTTAAAGCTCTATCAGTGCAGTTGATATTTTTCTGCAGAGCAAGTACACTGGAGAAGTAGGCAAGGGTTAAAAAACTAGGACTGGCGGTAGACACAGGCATGGCAAAGACTTGGACATGATTAGGCAGTAAATCTGTCCGAGTATCCACAGGACAGGCAAGTTCTGCAGACAGAGACCAGCAGCTTATACAGACATGCACAAGCTATAACTGGCAAAGAGAGTTGCGCTGAGTGCCTTATAACAGATAGGTGTACCAATGGGGAGCCATTCTGGGAGTGTCACCTTAATAAATTAACTACTGTATGTGCAGCTGCAGCTTTGCACGTCCAGCTGCAGCATCACTGTAGCTAGGAGACAGCCGCCCGGTATCCCAGTTGCTGAGCACCCAGCAGAGATCGCCGGGCGGAAATCTTGTGGCCGGGAGAGAGACGAGCTGCTGCAGCTTGTAACAGATGTAATGCGCATGGTACATGTCAATTCGGTTCTGAAGGGAATGGAGTGATAATTTAAAAGATTCAGTTTGCCAAAACAGGGCACCTTAGACCCAGATAAATTACAAGGTATGGAGCAGTGGCAAAGATACACAGGATACGGATTTACAAAAACAAGCAGGTCAGTGGCTCGAAACTGCAACAAGACTGAAATGGGAGATGGAATCAGCTGATGTGGAGGATGAGATGTGCTTCTTTAACCCGAGAACAGATTTAAGGCAAACTCAGATAGGTACAGACTCGGTAACTAGAAAAATGAAAGGAAGTCAGTTTAATCCTCATTATCCTAATTGGAGATGTTTAGATTGTGGATTCTGCAGTGCACCAGGATATACAATTTAATAAAATTGTGGTGCACCTTGGTCTGAATCCTGTTCATCATGTAAGAGAAATGACCATTCTAAGAGAAATATAATTACATATTTATAAAGACTAAGAGGTCCTCAACCAGTTAAGAGATGTACATGAAGATGTACAGTAGATATAATACAAGATTACACCACTGGTTGAGGAAAACTTGTGCACATTGCAGATATGTGCAGCCGGATGTACTTCTCAGCCAAGTAGTTGGCCCCTCAGCCCTCTCCCCCCTCAATCATACAGAGATACTTCAAAAATTGTATACCAACAGGTAATGGATCGGGCGCTAAAGGTTACTGCACCTCTAATGCTGCTGCTAAATTTAATGGGATAGTCACACCCAAAATTAATCAAAATGCAAACAAACAATAGCAGCGCTAATTGATGAACTAACACATAAGGATTGAATGAAGAATAATCAATTTAATATAATGGCATTCATTTGCCTAATAAAAAAACAACATACACAGCTCATATAAAAAATAATAATAAGTTTAAAAATGGGTCTTAGCAGTAAAGTGCCTATGATCAGCAGTCCGTTCCTATTAATTGAACTGGTTTTGGCAGATAAATAAATTTTTAGAAAACAGACTGACTACGCAGTCAACCATCCAACTTTACCAATCCCGCTAGAGGTGAAGTCCCTTGGTGATTTCAATCTCCCAGCCGGGTTCCTCAATTAGTTGCGGTGTCCTTTCCTTTTAAGGTTGGAAGTTGTGGGATGTATTTAAGATTGTCGATTTATCTGCAAAGTTGGAAGTCCAGTTCTGGTCCGGATATAGGCAGTGTAAAACGGCACTTGATGACCCAACAGTATCAATTCCTTAGGAATTGATACTGTTGGGTCATCAAGTGCCGTTTTACACTGCCTATATCCGGACCAGAACTGGACTTCCAACTTTGCAGATAAATCGACAATCTTAAATACATCCCACAACTTCCAACCTTAAAAGGAAAGGACACCGCAACTAAGTGAGGAACCCGGCTGGGAGATTTATAAACAACTGAAATCACCAAGGGACTTCACCTCTAGCGGGATTGGTAAAGTTGGATGGTTGACTGCGTAGTCAGTCTGTTTTCTAAAAATTTATTTATCTGCCAAAACCAGTTCAATTAATAGGAACGGACTGCTGATCATAGGCACTTTACTGCTAAGACCCATTTTTAAACTTATTATTATTTTTTATATGAGCTGTGTATGTTGTTTTTTATTAGGCAAATGAATGCCATTATATTAAATTGATTATTCTTCATTCAATCCTTATGTGTTAGTTCATCAATTAGAGATACTTCAAAACCTGCGGGAATTTACCCTGTAATAGTTTAGCACAGAACCTAGTACAGGACACCACATGGATTAAAAGACTCAGTATGGGATCCTGACTATCAGGATCCCGGGGGCATCAGACCAAACCCGAAATTCCAACAGGCGAGATCCCGACGGTAGTGCAGTGTGTCCCCTCGCGGACTTGCTGCGCTCGCCATGCTTCGGGCCCGGTTTCCCCTCGTGGGTGGCGTAAACCACCCCCGAGTGTGGACTCTGGGCCCCAGTTGGGATTCCGACCTCCGGGTTTCCCTTGGCTGTCGGGATTCTGGTATCGGTATCCTTGCCCCGGAATCCCAACAATCGGGAAACTAAATGCTTCCCAGTTTAAACCATCGACCAAAACTGACCTTATATTAATAGTTAAGGATGTACCTAACATAAAAGACATTACCCCATGGCAGCTTGCCGCTATTTGGAATGATTAATTGATTTGGATGAAGCTTTATGTGAATCTACAGCAACTGAGATTTCTAATAAACAAATAGATAATGTGCCAGTGCCTGAAGGGGCTGCACAACAGAAAAGAGTCCAGTCAGGAACTCAATGGCTAGATAGATGCAAAATATTCTGCAATAAACTAGCAGAACATGCTCCTGCAAATATAGAACACAGGCAAGAAAATGGTAATTCAGTACAGGCCTACTATAATACTCCCCAGACAGAACAGGGAGATGAGAGATAAGAATTTTCAAAAGTGCTCTACTTAATGGCTTAGATAAGAGGTTCTCAAATGCAACCCTCAAGACACCCCAATGGTCCAGGTTTCAAGTTTATCTATGCTAGGCCACAGGTGACTTAATTAGCACCTCAGTCAATTTAATTTAACCATCAATTTAACAATTTTACCAATCTAGCAATATAGCCATGGATATACCTAAAATCTGGATGGTTGGGGAGCCTTGAGGACAGCATTTGATAATGTCTGGCTTAGATCCAAAAATAAAAGAGGAATTATACAAAAGCCGACCAGAGGCTGCATCCCCAGCACCCAACATACTTCGCACTATTTTGAGAGCAATAGAACAAAGTCACAAAGAGTAGAAAAACATACCAAATCTGCCCCTCAGCCTGTCTATAACTACAGACAAAAGAAACAATAGAGACTACCACAGGTCACGAAGAGGCAAACGGTCAGTGAAAACAACGGACGGAAGACACAAAAAACTTAGGGGCCTTTGGTCACATGAAAAATGATTGTCCAGTTCTGGCAGTAGAAGGTCAGAGACAGAAGAAGGGCAAACCCAAGGTGCAATAGGAAAACGGCCCCCACATACCCACTCTGCACGTAGTGACATCCAATGTTTCAGGGCCTCAATGTACTATACCTGTAAAAATAGAACACAAAGTGACTATACCTTGTTTAGTAGATACTGGGGCCGCCACAACTATTGTAATGGCAGATCAGATTCCTCCCAGCTTAGTAACTACTATCCCATTAAAAAGAACCAAAACTTTTTTTTGTACAATTCCCTACAGAGAAATCAGCCCAGGTGCTAGTGTTAGAGACATGCCCAGTTATTAGGTACAGATTTATTGTCAGCCCTCGAAGCCCCATAATATACAGGGATAGGTATATAACAATCACAACTACAGCAGACAAGCAGCAGTCTAATGTTTTTGACACCTACATGTATTCTCAGACATTAGATGCACAAATTAATCAGATAGACACCAGTGTAGAGGAGGTCCTGACTCAGGTTCTAGATAAACTTTGGAGTACAAGTAAAATTGATGTGGGACTCGTGTCTGTTGCACCGGTGTCTATACAACTCAGACCAAGTGTCCAACCTGTGCATATGAAATAGTATCCCCTTAATCTAGATCAGATCAAACCAATGCAATTGGCAATCAGAAACAAGAATATGTACAGGCTGGAGTACTGATGCTTTGCTGTGCCCCATAAAACATGCCCCTTTTACCAATAAAAAAAGAAAACAAAGCCAGGTGAACTAGTATCCTATAGGATGTTTCATGACCGTAAAGAGGTTTATAAAAGGATGGTGACATATAGCCCTATTGTGTCCAATCCTCACATGCTGCTTAATCAAATACCTACTACCTCAGAATGGTTAACAGTCACTGATTTGGCAGTTGCTTTCTTTTCCGTTCCCCTGACACAGGAAAGCCAAGTTAACGACTTATCCAAAGTGTTCTCCCTAAATTTTAAACCCTTATTATCCAGGCTTCGTTTAGACTTCCTGTTGTGGAAAAAGCTGAGACTGTCCTGGTTCGGAAGGATCAACGTAGTAAAAATGAATGCCCTCCCCAGGATTTTATTCTTTCTCCAGACCCTCCCGATACACATCCCCCTGCTATGGCTTCGAGATGTCCAGAGGCTTATCCGTACTTTTGTGTGGGGGGGTAATACACCTAGATTTAAACATGATACTATGTTCAGGAGAAAACATCAAGGGGGGCAACAACTCCCACATATCCCTAACTATTACCACGCAGTACACCTGAACAGGATACTGGAATGGACACGTGCCAAGGATCGCAAGCAATGGGTCCTCCTAGAGGAGGGTTGTCTACCATATTATATAGAAATTGCACCTTGGCTCCCTACCCTCCCGAAGGTGTCACATCCCACGGTTTCTCCCACGCTCAGATTATGGGCCAAGCTGAGATCCCAGAGTTATATATCCTCCAAGAGGTCCCCTCTAACCTCTTTTCTTTATAACTCCGAATTTGCTCCAGGCCTTCATGGGACTGCTTTCACCCCATGGGCGGAAGCTGGGATCTTTAGAATCGGTCAGCTGGTGAGCTCGGGTAGGGTGCGCTCCTTCTCAGATGTTCAGTCCTCTTGGAACCTACACAGTGCCGAGTTTTGGAGGTTCCTGCAGGTCCACCATTTCGTATCATCTCACAAGAGCTTCTCTGACGTAACTAGAGACCTCACTGGATTTGAGAGACTATGTATCTCCCCCAGTTCACCTACACATACTATTTCACAAATTTATACGTTGATTATGGAAAATTTCTTCCCGCAACCTCCTACCTTCTTGGCTTCCTGGGAAAGGGAATTGTCGGGGCTACCTACTCAAATTAACTGGGAATCCGTGTTTAAGAACGCTCAGGCGAGTTCTTTATGCATTTCGACACTAGAGACCCTTTACAAACTTATATATAGGTGGTATAGGACCCCCCGTGTTCTTAATAGAATGTTTCCCTCTCTTTCGAATATGTGTTGGAGATGCAAAAATGCCCCGGGGAGTTTTATACATATTTGGTGGGATTGCCCTCTTATAATTCCATTCTGGACAGAAGTATTTGAGTGCACCAAACAGATAGTAGGTGATGAAATCCCGAGAGACCCAGATTTCTGGCTACTTAATCACACCCCCGCAAGATCACACTCCTACAAACATTCCCTGTTAAGACACCTTTGCAACGCTGCTAAAGCGGTGATCCCAATTCTTTGGAGATCTACCACTCCACCCTCAATTAAAATGTGGTTCACAAAGATTGACCACTTCTTAGACATGGAAGACCTGGTTTCCTTCTCATCCGGGAAAACAGTTAACTTCATAGCTATTTGGTTTCCCTGGTACGACTTTAAAGACACACCGCAGTATCGGTCCTATATTGCGACATAACCCCCCCTCATGTTGGTAAACAGGCCCATATTCATATTCATATCTGTATCATTATTCATACCCACACCCATATTCCAACAAAGCTGTTTCTGTACTATGGCCCAGACTCAGAAGTGGTGGAGATCACCCATACGCTCCCCAAATAGTCTGCCCGCATCACGCAGACCGACACACCTGACCCTGCCCAACCTAACCTTTCCCGGCTTATCCTCTTTTCCTCTTCTCTCTTCTCCTTTTTTCTTTTATCTCTTTCCCATTCATTGATGCTGTTTTGATATTATGCTCTTCACTTATAAACTTTAATGATGACAGAAATACAGACAGATATTCATTGACTAATGTGTGGTGTACTGATGGATATATGCTACGCGATATTTTGTATGCCCTCCTTTTGTTTTTGAAGATGTTTCTGTAATGTTCTTGAATACTGCTTTGACTAATAAAAACAGTTTACACAAAAAAGGAAAGCCAAGTTATATTGGCCATCAAATACTTTGAAAACTAGTATTGTTGGACTAGATTATCACAGGGAGGTGGCTACATCACACTCAGCATTTCAGAAGCCATGTCACTAATCCTTAAAGAATGGTACCCTTGTTATACAAACACAGTACTCATCCAATATGTGGATGACCTTCTCCTTTGTTCAAATACTAAACACGATTGTATACAGGACACCATCTAATTTCTAACATGCTTAGCTAATAAAGGATGGAAAGCATTCAAAGACAAACTGCAGTTTGTACAAACTCAAGTTCAGTTCTTAGGACATTGTACTGTATATCAGTAAGAGCTAAGAACCTTACAGCTGAAAGGAGAACAGCCATTTCACAGGTGTCACTACCCACAACATTAAAACAACTCAAACCATTTCTAGGCCTCATAACCTATTGTAGGAAATGGATTCCAAATGCACCATAGAAGCTTCAAGTACTGTATGAAACTACTTTGAAAGATTTCAAGCAAGGATACTGTATATAGATCTAATAGAGAACCAATGCCAAACCTTTGAACAACTTAAGAATTATATTCTTAGTGCCCCAGCTTTGGCACTTCCTGATTACAGTAAGCCCTTTGCACTTTTCTGTCATGAAAATTCAGGCCATGCCCAAGGAGTACTCAACACGAACAAGGAGGGAATCCTGTAATGAGAGGAACACTTTCATGTGTCCTAGCTTTTACTTCTGCAGCAGTACTTATACACAAAGTGACAGATATTGTCTTAGGGTACCCACTTACCATACAGGTCTGACATGCAGTCACTGAAATACTTAATCAGGCCCTAACCAGACACCTCGCAGCCGACAGACTCAAAAAGTATGAAGCGGCATTACTCACACCATACAATATCATCAATAAAAATAAGAATTTACTCACCGGTAATTCTATTTCTCGCAGTCCGTAGTGGATGCTGGGAACTCCGTAAGGACCATGGGGAATAGCGGCTCCGCAGGAGACTGGGCACAACTAAGAAAGATTTAGGACTACCTGGTGTGCACTGGCTCCTCCCTCTATGCCCCTCCTCCAGACCTCAGTTAGGAAACTGTGCCCGGAAGAGCTGACACAATAAGGAAAGGATTTGGAATCCCGGGTAAGACTCATACCAGCCACACCAACCACACCGTACAACTCGTGATACTATACCCAGTTAACAGTATGAATAACAACAGAGCCTCTCAACAGATGGCTCCAAACAATAACCCTTTAGTTAAACCATAACTATATACAAGTATTGCAGACAATCCGCACTTGGGATGGGCGCCCAGCATCCACTACGGACTACGAGAAATTGAAATAACCGGTGAGTAAATTCTTATTTTCTCTGACGTCCTAGTGGATGCTGGGAACTCCGTAAGGACCATGGGGATTATACCAAAGCTCCCAAACGGGCGGGAGAGTGCGGATGACTCTGCAGCACCGAATGAGCAAACTCAAGGTCCTCCTCAGCCAGGGTATCAAACTTGTAGAATTTTTGCAAATGTGTTTGAACCCGACCAAGTAGCAGCTCGGCAAAGTTGTAAAGCCGAGACCCCTCGGGCAGCCGCCCAAGAAGAGCCCACCTTCCTCGTGGAATGGGCTTTTACAGGTTTAGGATGCGGCAGACCAGCAGCAGAATGTGCAAGTTGAATCGTGGAGCAGATCCGGCGAGCAATAGTCTGCTTTGAAGCAAGAGCACCCAGCTTGTTGGGTGCATACAGGATAAATAGCGAGTCAGTCTTCCTGACTCTAGCCGTCCTAGAAACATAGATTTTCAGGGCCCTGACCACGTCCAGTAACTTGGAATCCTCCAAGTCCCTAGTAGCCGCAGGCACCACAATAGGTTGGTTCAAATGAAACGCTGATACCACCTTAGGAAGAAATTGGGGACGAGTCCTCAATTCCGCCCTATCCATATGGAAAATCAGATAAGGGCTTTTGCATGACAAAGCCGCCAATTCTGACACACGCCTGGCCGAAGCCAAGGCCAACAGCATGACCACTTTCCACGTGAGATATTTTAGCTCCACGGTTTTAAGTGGCTCAAACCAATGCGACTTTAGGAAATCCAAAACCACGTTGAGATCCCAAGGTGCCACAGGAGGCACAAAAGGAGGCAGAATATGTAGCACTCCTTTAACAAAAGTCTGAACTTCAGGCAGTGAAGCCAGTTCTTTTTGGAAGAAAATCGACAGAGCCGAAATCTGGACCTTAATGGAACCCAATTTTAGGCCCATAGTCACCCCTGATTGTAGGAAGTGCAGAAATCGACCCAGCTGAAATTCCTCCGTTGAGGCCTTCCTGGCCTCACACCAAGCAACATATTTTCGCCATATGCGGTGATAATGTTTTGCGGTCACATCCTTCCTAGCTTTAATCAGCGTAGGA
Organism: Pseudophryne corroboree; assembly: GCF_028390025.1. Taxonomy (NCBI): domain Eukaryota; kingdom Metazoa; phylum Chordata; class Amphibia; order Anura; family Myobatrachidae; genus Pseudophryne; species Pseudophryne corroboree. The sequence continues at coordinate 399,409,900 of NC_086448.1, forward strand.
ATGACTTCCTCCGGATTGCTCTTTTCCTTTAGGATCCGGTGTTCAACCGCCATGCCGTCAAACGCAGCCGCAGTAAGTCTTGGAACAGACAGGGCCCCTGCTGCAGCAGGTCCTGTCTGAGCGGCAGAGGCCATGGGTCCTCTGAGATCATCTCTTGAAGTTCTGGGTACCAAGCTCTTCTTGGCCAATCCGGAACAATGAGTATAGTTCTTACTCTTCTCCTTCTTATTATCCTCAGTACCTTGGGTATGAGAGGAAGAGGAGGGAATACATAAACCGTCTGGCACACCCACGGTGTCACTAGAGCGTACACAGCTATCGCCTGAGGGTCCCTCGACCTGGCACAATATCTTTCTAGCTTTTTGTTGAGGCGGGACGCCATCATGTCCACCTGTGGCCGTTCCCAACGGTTTACAATCAGCTGGAGACTTCTGGATGAAGTCCCCACTCTCCCGGGTGGAGGTCGTGCCTGCTGAGGAAATCTGCTTCTCAGTTGTCCACTCCCAGAATGAACACTGCTGACAGTGCTAACACATGATTTTCCGCACATCGGAGAATCCTTGTGGCTTCTGCCATCGCCATCCTGCTTCTTGTGCCGCCCTGTCGGTTTACATGGGCGACCGCAGCGATGTTGTCTGACTGGATCAGTACCGGCTGGTTTTGAAGCAGAGGTCTTGCCTGACTTAGGGCATTGTAAATGGCCCTTAGTTCCAGAATATTTATGTGTCGGGAAGTCTCCTGGCTTGACCATAGTCCTTGGAAGTTTCTTCCCTGTGTGACTGCCCCCCAGCCTCGAAGGCTGGCATCCGTGGTCACCAGGACCCAGTCCTGTATGCCGAATCTGCGGCCCTCAAGAAGATGAGCACTCTGCAGCCACCACAGCAGAGACACCCTGGTCCTTGGAGACAGGGTTATCAGCCGATGCATCTGAAGATGCGATACGGACCACTTGTCCAACAGATCCCACTGAAAGGTTCTTGCATGGAACCTGCCGAATGGAATTGCTTCGTAGGAAGCTACAATTTTTCCCAGGACTCGCGTGCAATGATGCACCGACACCTGTTTTGGTTTCAGGAGGTCTCTGACTAGAGATGACAGCTCCTTGGCTTTCTCCTCTGGGAGAAACACTTTTTTCTGGTCTGTGTCCAGAACCATCCCCAGGAACAGTAGACGTGTCGTGGGAATCAGCTGTGACTTTGGAATATTCAGAATCCAACCGTGCTGTTGTAGCACCTCCCGAGATAGTGCTACCCCGACCAACAACTGCTCCCTGGACCTCGCCTTTATAAGGAGATCGTCCAAGTACGGGATAATTAAAACTCCCTTTTTTCGAAGGAATATCATCATTTCGGCCATTACCTTGGTAAATACCCTCGGTGCCGTGGACAGACCAAACGGCAACGTCTGGAATTGGTAATTACAGTCCTGTACCACAAATCTGAGGTACTCCTGGTGAGGGGGGTAAATGGGGACATGCAGGTAAGCATCCTTGATGTCCAGTGATACCATGTAATCCCCTTCGTCCAGGCTTGAAATAACCGCCCTGAGCGATTCCATCTTGAACTTGAACCTTTTTATATAAGTGTTCAAGGATTTCAAATTTAAAATGGGTCTCACCGAACCGTCCGGTTTCGGTACCACAAACATTGTGGAATACTAACCCCGTCCTTGTTGAAGGAGGGCTACCTTGACTATCACCTGCTGAGAATACAGCTTGTGAATTGCCTCTAGCACTGCCTCCCTGTCTGAGGGAATTGTTGGCAAGGCAGATTTGAGGAAACGGCGAGGGGGAGACGTCTCGAATTCCAGCTTGTACCCCTGAGATACCACTTGTAGAATCCAGGGATCCACCCGTGAGCGAGCCCACTGATCGCTGAAGTTCTTGAGACGGGCCCCCACCGTACCTGGCTCCGCCTGTGGAGCCCCAGCGTCATGCGGTGGACTTAGAGGAAGCGGGGGGAGGACTTTTGTTCCTGGGAACTGACTGTATGTTGCAGCTTTTTCCCTCTACCTCTGCCTCTGGGCAGAAAGGACGCGCCTCTAACCCGTTTGCCTTCTGAGGCCGAAAGGACTGTACCTGATAATACGGTGCTTTCTTTGGCTGTGAGGGAACATGGGGTAAAAATGTCGACTTCCCAGCTGTTGCTGTGGAAACTAGGTCAGAGAGACCATCCCCAAACAACTCCTCACCTTTGTAAGGCAAAACTTCCATGTGCCTTTTAGAATCTGCATCCCCTGTCCACTGCCGAGTCCACAATCCTCTCCTGGCAGAAATGGACATTGCATTTATTCTAGATGCCAGCCGGCAAATATCCCTCTGTGCATCTCTCATGTAAAAGACTGCGTCTTTAATATGCTCTATGGTTAGCAATATAGTATCCCTGTCTAGGGTATCAATATTTTCCGACAGGGAATCTGACCACGCAGCTGCAGCACTGCACATCCATGCTGAAGCAATAGCTGGTCTCAGTATAATGCCTGAGTGTGTATAAACAGACTTCAGGATAGCCTCCTGCTTCCTATCAGCAGGCTTTTTTAGGGCGGCCGTGTCCGGAGACGGTAGTGCCACCTTCTTTGACAGACGTGTGAGCGCTTTATCCACCCTAGGGGATGTCTCCCAACGTGACCTATCCTCTGGCGGGAAAGGGTACACCATTAGTAACCTTTTAGAAATTACCAGTTTCTTATCGGGGGAAGCCCACGCTTCTTCACACACTTCATTTAATTCATCAGATGGGGGAAAAACCACTGGTAGTTTTTTCTCCCCAAACATAATACCCTTTTTTGTGGTACCTGGGGTAATATCAGAAATGTGCAACACATTTTTCATTGCCGTAATCATGTAACGGGTGGCTCTATTGGAATGTACACTAGTCTCATCGTCGTCGACACTGGAGTCAGTATCCGTGTCGACATCTGTGTCTGCCATCTGAGGTAGCGGGCGTTTTAGAGCCCCTGATGGCTTTTGAGACGCCTGGGCAGGCACGAGCTGAGAAGCCGGCTGTCCCACATCTGCTATGTCGTCAAACCTTTTATGTAAGGAGTTGACACTGTCACGTAATTCCTTCCACATGTCCATCCATTCAGGTGTCGGCCCCGCAGGGGGTGACATCACATTTATCGGCACCTGCTCCGCCTCCACATAAGCCTCCTCATCAAACATGTCGACACAGCCGTACCGACACACCGCACACACACAGGGAATGCTCTGACTGAGGACAGGACCCCACAAAGTCCTTTGGGGAGACAGAGAGAGAGTATGCCAGCACACACCAGAGCGCTATATAATGCAGGGATTTACACTACACACAGTGATTTTCCCCTATAGCTGCTATAAAACACAGTTTGCGCCTAAATTTAGTGCCCCCCCCTCTCTTTTTTTACCCTATTGAGCCTGGAAACTGCAGGGGAGAGCCTTGGGAGCGTCCTTCCAGCGGAGCTGTGAGAGGAAATGGCGCCAGTGTGCTGAGGGAGATAGCCCCACCCCTTTCTCGGCGGGCTTCTACCGCTTTTTTAAGAATATATTTGGCAGGGGATTTTACACATATATAGTCCTACTGACTATATTATGTGTTTTTTGCCAAGATAAGGTAATCTTATTGCAGCCCAGGGCGCCCCCCCCCCCCCAGCGCCCTGCACCCATCAGTGACCGGAGTGTGTGGTGTGCATGGGGAGCAATGGCGCACAGCTGCAGTGCTGTGCGCTACCTTAATGAAGACCGGAGTCTTCAGCCGCCGATTTTCTGGACGTTCTTCTTGCTTCTGGCTCTGCAAGGGGGACGGCGGCGCGGCTCCGGGACCGGACGACCGAGGCTGGGCCTGTGTTCGATCCCTCTGGAGCTAATGGTGTCCAGTAGCCTAGAAGCCCAAGCAAGCTGCAAGCAGGTAGGTTCGCTTCTCTCCCCTAAGTCCCTCGTAGCAGTGAGTCTGTTGCCAGCAGATCTCACTGAAAATAAAAAACCTAAATATATACTTTCTTTTCTAAGAGCTCAGGAGAGCCCCTAGTGTGCAACCAGCTCGGCCGGGCACAAAATTCTAACTGAGGTCTAGAAGAGGGGCATAGAGGGAGGAGCCAGTGCACACCAGGTAGTCCTAAATCTTTCTTAGTTGTGCCCAGTCTCCTGCGGAGCCGCTATTCCCTTTGGTCCTTACGGAGTTCCCAGCATCCACTAGGACGTGAGAGAAAGATGTATAGTTTTGTAACTAGCTACTCGGATACTGCTGGGGTCAACAGAGGGGAAAAGTGAAACGGATACAGATGACAGTGCAGGAGAGAACTATGGAGATATGGAAATTCAAATATCCCAACATTTTTCTCTGATGACCACGATTGTCTTGAATTAATGAAACTAGAGCCAAGTGGCATTTCCACCATGTGTGAATTGCCTATTTAGAATACAAACCTTCACCTGTTTGTTGACTGATCACGTTATTATGTGGGGGGCTAGCTACACACAGGTTACACCTTAACCACAGAAATGGATATTCTTATACAGGAGGCTCTACCGCCTTCCAACCAGCACAAGAGGGGTCATTCAGGTGCAGTTGGTTAAGCTATCACTGCTTCTTCCTTGGAAGCAACAGTGATAGCATTGCATGTAGATGCAGCAGTAGGTGTCTATTACATGCAAACACCTTCTACTGCACTAGTGTTCTGAGCTGCGTCCTATGATGCAGCATCAGATAAAATCACACACCATCGGGCAGCATATGGCACCCATGCTGCTGTGCAAGCCTCCCTTCACAGAGGCTAGGAAATCTCCATCCTACAACGAAGATCCCTGGCCTCTTCCAACCCCCAAAATGGTGGCAACATGCCTTTGTTGTCACAAACTGAGGCAGTTTCCGCCCACACCCCACTCCCAAAACCGCATCAGACTGTCAATCAAAGACAGCCTGATGTTGGGCTGTATCCTATACAGCAGGACCCATGCAGAACCAGTCCTGCACATGCGCATAGTACCATAACTCAGTTATTTGCACTGATGGTTGCAGGAGCAACAAGACCTGAATGACCCCCAAGAAGCCGAGCTGTGGGCGCTGGAAGCCGCCTGTATATATGCAGTAGGGCAGACAGTGAACATTTATACTGATTCAAGATATGCCTATGGGATCGCATATGATCATGGTCGAAGAGCAGAGATTTCATGGGGTCATCTGGTAAGCCTGTTAAACATGCAGACTGTATCAGGTCCTTGTTTGCTGCTCTGCAGTTGCCTAAGCAGGTTGAAATTATAAAAGTAAAAGCACACACCCAAGACAATACTATGAATGTAAGATGCAATGCATTACCAGATATGGCAACAAAGGAGGCTGCCCTGAAGCCACCCCCAGGTAACATGTTAACAGCATCTGCAGAACTATTCGACTCTAGCTTACTGCAGAAAATGCAAGTGCAAACCCCACAGAAGGAAAAGACTAGGAGCAGAGGAAACAGAAGGGAGGAGGATGGTGAACCAACACCAATGCCTGCCCGATTCACTGTACCCAGTCATAGGCCAGATGCTTTATGTGAAAGTGCATACTGTAAATCCAGAGATATTATGGTTAATAATTAGAACAAACACTGGGTAGCTCCAGGGATCACGCAGGCAGCACAGGCCTATACCATTGGCTGTACAATTTGTGCACTATATAACCAAGGGAAAACAGTCTCTTGAGTCTACCTCTAAAGGTGGGTACACACTATTAGATATATCTGCAGATCAATTGATCTGCAGATATATCTATGTACGGATCGGGCAGTGTGTTGTGCATACACACTGCCCGATCCGTCGGGGGACTGACGTCATGAACCTGTCAATCACCGCCGGCCGCCGCAGCATGTGTACGGGCATGCACATTTCACAGAGTATGTAATCTACATACAACAAGAACTAACCAGAATACATCGCCAAGTGCCTGCTTCTATTCCAAATCCCAATTTCTTGGAAACCTATCTCCTGGAGCCTGGTGACTGGGTGGTCATAAAGAAACATGTGAGAAAAGGTTTGGACCCGCGATTTGATGGCCCCTGCCAAGTTCTTCTCACTACCCCAACCTCAGGTAAGGTGACCGAACAAGATGCTTGGATCCACGCATTACATTGCAAGAAAATTAAGAAGGGAATTATTGTTTCACAGCAAAGTTGAATAGATACCAAATTAACGGCCCTGAACCTGATCAAGTTCTGTGGGCCTGTATATTAGGATGTGCACTTTTTTGTACTGGGATGGCTATGAAAATATGGGCCTTAATCATAGATCCCTATAACCAATCACAGGCCATCTTCAGTAATACCTCCCACTATAATCGTAGAAAGCGGGAGCTTCAGAAACATTTACAGGATCCATGGGATAATAAATTTATACAGAAGCATTACTTTCAGGCTAAAGGTATCAATAGTACCTACTGTTGATTTGTGCACATTCTCCAATCTGTTTGAAAAGTGACAGGAGCGGATTGGTTGGTACTTTATCACTGTGCAATTTATCAATCTCCATGGCTTGATAAATCAGGACCTATAGAAGTCGCTTCCTGTATGATTTTTAAACAGAGAAGCACCATATGAAACCTATATGGAGTATATTACACTTCATTGCAACTGAAATGACATTGCATAGAAGCAAACTTTTAAGATCTTTTATGAAAGGCCTGAGCCTGGTAAAACAACAACAGGGTAAAGAAGGGAAGAGGTGATACTGGCTTGGTGAGCTAGCCCTTTCCTTACCCTAATACTTCCCTCCAGGTCCCCTGTGGCTTCTTGCACTGGTGGGTCCTTCTCCTTGCTAAAGGCTCTGCCCGCTAAGTTCCACGCTAGGAACGGGAAGTAGACGGATGATGTCAATACTGGAAATTAGGGGATACGTACAGCTAATCTAACAGCTTTCAAAGTGTTTTGTTAAGAAGTGTACTCTATAGCCCTCGTCTGTTTTTCAAAATGTTAACATTATAGCCTTGACTTGATCTGCTGCATATCCTAGTGCAGGTATACAGGGTGTTTTTTTTCCAATTGCTTCCTGTATGAAGTTTAGTAATTCCAGGAAAAAAAAAAAATTAGGTTTAGACAAGTTATAATTCATAACTACCTTTCAGAGTGTCCTCCCTGTGAGAAATGTTTAAATACTCCAGTGTACGCAAAAGGCAAGCTGACATTTATGTGGACTAAAGAGCTATTCATCTTATTCTGCCTTGTTCCACGCATACAAACTATACTATTATTACCATCCATTATTTCTATGGCGCCACAAGGGATCCTCAGCGCCCAATTACAGAGTACATAAATAAGCAAAAACAAGAAAACAGTGGCTTACAACATTGGACAAGAACAGGGAATATAAACATGGCTGCCTCAGCAGACAACACTAAAACAAGTATCTGGGTGACAGAAAAACAAGGGTTTTGGGGTTGTCAAAAGGAGTATTGAAAAGACGATATATTAAGTAAGAGACATAAAAGCACATGAGGGAAGAGGGCCCAGCTGGTGAAAGCTTACATCATGCCTCCCAACATGACCCTCTCCAGGAGGGACAGAATGTTCTGCTTCTGGACTTTTCTCTTAATGTATGATTGCCGGCACCTGTGTTGAACAGGTTGATGGATAAGAAAGGTGTTTCAGCACAGGTGATGGCAATCATAAATTAAGAGGAAAGTCTAGAAGCAGAGCATTCTGTCCCTCTTGGAGAGGGTCATGTTGGGAGGTATGTTACATTGTAAAAATATAAAATACATATTATATTTCTGAAAGTCTTATACAAAAGTGCAAACACAGACATAAGCAATAAGCAGTATCATTCGCAATAGTTTATTTTTTGTATTATTATAGCCAATGTCCTGTATCGGACTATAATAAATGTAAAATTGAAGATGCTTTTCACCTGTGTTAAGCTGGCCACACACCTAAAGATTTATCTGTCAGATCTGGCTGGTTGGAATGAAAATCTGGTAATGGATGAGAGCAACTGACAATTGACCATTTGCTTCTAAAGGCTGTAAAACTGACAAAAAGGTCGTTAAGACAAATTGGTTAAATCAAATGGATTTAATCAATTTGTCTGATTGATCATTTTTGTCTGTTTTCCAGTGTTTGGGAGCAAATGGTAATTGTCATTTGCGCTCATCTATTACCATATCTTCATTCTAACCAGCCAGTTCTGATAGATAAATCTTTAGGTGTCTGGCCAGCTTCACTCTAATGATTCCATTTGAATTTAAATAGAGAAATTATTGCTTGACTGTACTAACCCTGGAATAACATAACTTTATTAACACTTTGCTAGGGTAGACTGTGTTAACCCTATGATTTCTGATGCACAGTATGAAGTATTAACCTTTTTGACTATCAAGACGCATATTGCATACCTCCCAACATGACCCTCTCCGGGAGGGACAGAATGCTCTGCTCCTAGACTTCCCCCTTAATGTATGATTGCCGGCACCTGTGCTGAAACACCTTTCTTATCCATTAACCTGTATTGCTCTGGCTGGGCTACATCGTGTTTGTTTTATATTTATGTAGCATTTTTCACATATCTCTTACACTTGTAACACTGTTCAGCTAAACTTCACTTTCTAACACTCTGACACTTTACTGCTGTCCGCTTTTTTTCTTTTACATTCAGCAGCCTCTTTAATTTGCTTAACACTGATCTTTCACTCCTATCCTCTTTCTGTGTGGTGCACTGGGGTGGTGTGGCTGAGGTAGTCTGGGAGTGTTCTGCGCCCCAGAGATGAACCCCTATAGTGTTAGGGACCTGTCCGATGAGGTCACCGTGAAGTAGGTGGGCAGGCTCATATACTGGCCAATATATGCCAAGAACCTTGAATATTAGTCCAGAAGCAGAGCATTGTGTCCCTCCTGGAGAGGGTCATGTTGGGAGGTATGATATTGTGTTCCACTGGGGGTATTTATGTGACAATATTGTAGGGTCTTAACACCTTACAGCAAACATCAACATCATGGATGCAGTGAGTGACCTGTTCATGATACTTACATTTACTCTGAAGCATTGCTGAGAGCCATCCAAGAAAAGGACATTACAAACCACCTCTGACCTATTTTTCTCCTTCGGAAGTTCAGCTGCTCGAATGTTGTTGATCCTTCCACCCAAAGCACGCAGCCGGGAGTTCATAACTAACACAGATCCTATAAGGTTAAAGAACATTCATAAATAAACTTGTGAATATTCTTTTCTAAAATGTCCAATAATCATGTTCTTATGTGTTTAAACATGTATGATCTACTATTTTAATTAAAAGAATTGTGCTGGTTGCTTATAATTATGACTAGAATGGCTGCAATAGGAAAACTCAGTGAAAAGGGGTAACTGTTCGAGCACGTTTGGCAGGAGGTGTTTGCCTGCTTAGTCACCTGACCTCAAGCATTTAAAGAATATTCTAAAACAGCGACTGACACATTTTGACCATTATCCAAGTGTCAGTTAAGAAAGTTTCTTGTAGATGAATGTGGATAAGAGAATGAAAAAAAAGGATTTTAATTACCTACCGGTAAATCCTTTTCTTGTTGTCCATAGAGGATACTGGGGTTCCATTTTGTACCATGCGGTATAGACGGGTCCACTAGGAGCCATGGGCACTTTAAGAATTTGATAGTGTGTGCTGGCTCCTCCCTCTATGCCCCTCCTACCAGACTCGGTCTAGGAAACAGTGGACATACTTTGAGAGAAGGATAGATAAAGATAGTGGTGAGATTCCGAACCAGCACATACAAACAGAGGAAAGCTATGCTAACCAAACTTGAAACAGGAACAGCAACAGTTGAACCAACAATACTTAACCAAGTAACAGTGCAGGAGGAACGAAGCAACAGGCGGGCGCCCATTATCCTCTACGGACTACGAGAAAAGGATTTACCGGTAAGTAATTAAAATCCTATTTTCTCTTACTTCCTAGAGGATACTGGGGTTTCATTTAGTACCATGGTCATGGCCGGATTAACAATGGGGCAGATGGAGCTGCAGCTCCAAGCCCCCCATTGAAAATAGGCCCAGAGAGTTCCCTGCAGGCAGTAGCCAGTGCTGACAGGAAAAAAATAATTTCCTGTCAGCACATACCCACACCCCAAACTTGTTGGCCTGTGTCCTGACCTCCGGCACCACACCACGGAATGATGAAACTGCCTTCGTGTTTCAAGGGGGCGGGGCTTCTGATGGGCATGGGGGTGGAGCCTCGGAGATAGCTCCAAGACAGCAGCCTCGTGTCAAGACCCTTCCCCTCTTTCATGAGGCATGTCATTGTTGGGAAGATGCAGCAGGAATGGTATGCTGCAGCAAAAGCATTTATGTTTTTATGGACAAGGGGGTGGGGCCTTGTGTTGCAAGGTAGTGGGGCTTTGGATGGACATGGGGGCGGGGCCTCAGAGATAGCTTCCCAACAAAAACATGTCTCATGAAAGAGGGGAAGGGTCTTGTCAGGAGGCTGCTGTCTTTTAGGAGAGCTGGGTCCCTGGATGTCAGAGCTGAGTGGGCATGCAAAACCATGCGAGTAGCAGCTCACACCAGGACTTGAGGTCTCCTATGTAAGTGGTGTCTATGTCAGTAAGTTTTGAGTGGGTGTGTGTGTGTGTGTGTGTGTGTGTGTGTGTGTGTGTGTGTGTGTGTGTGTGTGTGTGGTGTGTCAGTAAGTAAGTAGTGTCTGTCAGTAATTAGTGTTAGTGTCAGAAAGTTTTGCCGTGTGTGTGTGTGTGTGTGTGTGTGTGTGTGTGTGTGTGTGTGTCAGTAAGTAGTGTCTGTGTAAGTTTTGTGTTGTGCAGTGTGTGTCAGTAAGTAGTGTGTGTCAGTATGTTTTACGTTGTGTGTGTGTCAGTCAGTCCTGCAAGTGTGGCGGTACGCTCCGGTATGGCGTACCATTAAGAATGTGTCCGCCAGTACGCCATACCCCCGCCACACTGTAAAACACCGCCACCAAGCTCCTAGGTCTTGTTTGGAGGCGCCGCCAGCACCTTCTTCCTTTTCCATCACCCTCCCGCACTTGGCAGACTGTCAGAGAAAAAGTGCCGGTGGGGTGCCGGCCCAGAGGAGAGTGGGTGGTATTCAGTATATTGGTTGTTGGGATCCCGGCACACAGTATACCAGCGCCTGAATCCCGACAACCAGCATACCGACACCTTTTCTCCCTCTTGGGGGTCCACGAACCCCAGGGAGGGAGAAAAGATCCGCAAGAGGCTCATTTGCGCTCACCCCACTGTCGGTAAGGATCCCGGTGCCGGTATGCTGGCTGCCGGGAACTTGGCCACCGGCAACTCATACTACACCCCGGTGAGTAACTCTAATGCTCAGGACCCCTCCCCACAATGAGGCGGCACTCCCGAGATTTGCTGGTGCAGTAAGATTTATTGCTCCAAAATCTTACTTAATAAATCTTACTGCACCAGCAAGACTCGGGAGTGCCGCCTCATTGTACTCTATCCTCATTGTACTCTATCCACAGCTTGAAAAACCGAAGGAGGGCACTGGAGCGGGTGGTATTCATGTGACCGCCGGTCAGCTGACCGACAGTCACATGACCTCCTCCACGAGCCCGACGGCTCACTATCCCGATGGTCGGCATGCCGACCAACAGGGACTATTTCCACTCGTGGGTGTCCACGACACCCATAGAGTGGGAACAGAACCCGTGGCGACCGCAGGTCGCCACCGAGCCCGCAGCGTGGCGAGTGCAACGAGCCCGCAAGGGGTTTGCTGCACTCGCCCCTCCCCGCCGGGATCCCGGCGTCGGTATGATGCCGGGATCCCGGCGTCAGTAAGCTGACCGGCGGTCAGGAGACCGCCGGTCACCAGTACTACACCCACTGGAGCAAATATTCACATCATAACAGGACGAGTGCTGGGTACATTTTGAATACTGTGTGCAATTTTGGGCACCATATTACAAAAAAGATATCCTGGAGCTAGAAAAGGTTCAGAGGCTGGCGACCAAACTAATCAAGAGCATGGAGACGCTGGAATACGAGGAAAGGCTTGCAAGGCTAGGCATGTTTGCATTGGAAAAGAGGAGACTAAGAGGGGACATGATCAACATCTACAAATATATAAGGGGGCAATACACAGAGCTTGGGAGGGACCTGTTTTCTATAAGATCAGCACAGAGAACACATGGTCACTCGCTTAGGTTAGAGGAGAGGAGTTTCCGCACATTGAGGCGAAAAGGTTTTTCACAGTAAGGACTATACGTGTTTGGAATTCCCTGCCTGAGAGAGTAGTAATGGCGGACTCAGTCAACACCTTTATGAATGGGTTAGATAAATTCCTATTGTATAAAGATATTCAGGGTTATGGTGCGCAGGCACGCATAATAGTTAATTTAGCTAGTCCTAACATAAACTAGTCCTATAATAAGACTGCATAGGAGACCACAAATAGGTTGAACTCGATGGACAATTGTCTTTTTTCAACCTTAGTTACTATGTTACTATGTTACACAGCTTATATCTATTTTTTATTCTTTGCAAGAGATGCGGACCCCCGAAACACATCCCCTTCACAGTCTGTGGTGTCAGAATCAGTATCCGTGTCGTCTTGTGTGATATGCACAAGCGCACGTTTGTGTGGGTATATAGCGGGGCGTCCTGAGGTACCAGAAATCGGCCATACTGCCATAGAGCTCTGTAATACCTTTGATGCAGATTCATTACTTGCAACCCTGTCAGAAATCATAGATTTGATAGAGGAAAACCACTCAGGCTCCCTTGCTGGTATCTGTGCTAAACCAGTGCTATCCTGATTCCATGGAATGGGATCATCTTGGGAGGATAAATCCTCTGCAGCATATGACAGTGTCCGTGGACATAGCTAAAGGAGACCACCAAACACACACACAGGTGGGGGCAGACAGAGTTTCCCCCCCAAGAATGGCAAGAGGGACGCAGAGATTGGAGCCAACCCACACACAGCGCTTTTAGCAAAGGGAGACCCCTTGTCAGCGCTGACTGTGCACCTTAATAGGACTCACAGTCTTATTACAGCCTCCCCTCCCTTCTACAACACCCTGGTACAGTGTACAGATAGCTGGAGTTGCTGTGGAGGGACCTGTTCTTATTCTCAGCGCTGTGCAAGCAGGAAAATGGCGCTGAAACGCTGCTGGGTCCGCTCTGAGGAGAAGCTCCGCCCCCTTAATGGTGCTGCCTTCCCACTCTTCATGGATTACACCCCGACAGGTTTCTGGACCAGTATAGGGGGTAAGCGCTGGCCAAGGGCGCCCCTCACCGTGCCGCACCATGTACCACTGAGCCTTCCCAGGAGCCCTTCCCGCTGCCGCCATCTTCACAGCGGCCCCCCGCTTGCTAGGGGTGTCGGTGTCTCACTCACCACTTCTTCAGCTCTGTAAGGGGTTGGCGGCATGCTGCTGGAGCTCAGTGTCCAGTCAGCGAAGACAGTGGCTCAGACCCCGCAGGGAGGACACTGCTCCCCCCCTTAGTCCCTCGCTGCAGGGAGGCTGTTGCCAGCAGCCTCCCTGTAAAATAAAAAACTCTAAGTTAAACTTTACTAGAAAAGCTCTGTAGAGCTCCCTGGCTGTGACCGGCTCCTCCGGGCACATTTTCTAAACTGAGTCTGGTAGGAGGGACATAGAGGGAGGAGCCAGCACACACTCTCAAACTCTTAAAGTGCCAATGGCTCCCGGTGGACCCATCTATACCCCATGGTACTAATGTGGACCCCAGCATCATCTAGGACGTAACAGAAAAAAGCACTGCACTTACACATTGGTCTGCTTTTAGAAACTAAAATGTAAATGTAAAGATATAAAAAAAAGGTTAATAACTGAATTAAATGTAAATGAATATAGAGCTAACAGCTATGTATTTGGAATACATGAAGTGTATGTCAAAATCTACAAAACAAATATTCTTTGGCACTGCAACTCAACAAACTCAACACAATGACAGTACTATTGACCAAGTTATTTAATGGATTAAGTAGAGAAGTCACAACTGTCACAGAATCATGTTATTCATAATTAATAGTGTAGCATGCTAATACAAAACAACACACGTGGTAAAAAAGGATGTTCAGGTATGGTGGATAAACGTGGGGTATAACTGCTTAAGAGACAGGTTGTTTAAGCTAAAATTGTATTCTAAGAAGAGTATAAATTAGCAACTTGCAAGTAAAAACAAACAGCAATGAAACATACAATATAGGTCTAGTAATCCACAGCCTTATGACTTTAAGCAATAAATGAGGATTCACTAGATTCCACACCTTGCAGTTTAGGTCTATTACCACTGCTTATGTGTGGTTTTATCAGTGAAATATTCATCTGTCATTTCAAGTTTAACTGAACTATGTTCAGGTGACACAAGTAACAAAAGACATTGGATTAATTTACTGTAAAACCCCATACACACTTGACGGGATTTTGAAAGATCTCGCTCAGAAAGGTCGATCTGAGCAAGATCTTTCACAATCTCGTCCAGTGTCTACACTCAATGTCATTAACGATGCGCACTCCAGCGCATCGTTAACGCCCCCTTCCCTCGTCTCAACATGTACAGATGAGGGAGGTCCTCTTTAACGACAGCCATGCTACAGATGCAGCATGGCTGTCATTCCCCCTGCTACCCCCCCGTTGCTGCCTGTCCCGGCCGCATCGGCAAGTGTGTCTGCACTTGCCGATGCTGGCCCCCCGCCAAGTCGCCGCCGCCAATAATGTGTACTAGCCTATTGCCTATTCTACTGCATTTACTTCTACAAAAAACAACAACAGAACTGTTATTTAACAAACAGGCCTTTGTATGGTGAACGCTACTTTTTTAAAGATGAAAAAAGCAACAAGTCCCTATGTCATATATAATATTTGTTTTAGAGAAAATGTATTTAAATCAAGTGAAATTCTGATTTTTTTTTCAATTCACTGTACTACACATATTTTAGAGAAATTTAAGAGCTGTGTGCCCGAAGCTATACATTGTTCTAGTGCTTGAGTTTGTATTTTCCCACGTGACTACATGCAACTCTGTACAAATAATGTGGCTCACTTTGAGATGTACGCAATGCCAATGTTCATATTAATTGGCGATATTTTGCAATCAAGTATGGGTCTGAGGGTCCACCCGCTTAGCACACTGCGTGATGTGTGTTGAGCGAGGGGGAAGGGGAGCGAACCAGAAGTGAACAAGTGACAACCACTCAGCTGATATGTATAATTCTATAAAATGCAAATTACAATTGTTAATTCAATGCTGATTGGCTGCCATGGGTAACTTCTCCACTGACTCACTTCTCCACTCCTTTCACTGCTTAGTACATCTCCCTGTAAATCCTTAAAAGGTGCATGGAATGATTAAGGCAGAGTCGCAGGACCGATTACTTTGCATGGACTCTGGAATGCCTATCAGGCGGCTACGGGAGGGAAACCATGCAGAAAATCACTGCCATTGACACCTTGACGGTGTCTGCATGTGCGAGCGTGATGTAAGCGGAGGCTTCAGGTAATGTCAGAGAGATGGGGAGGGGTCCATCCTCGCCCGCCTTTCATCTTCTCTCCCCAACTCAGCTGCTTATTAGATTGGCAGAAGAGGGGAGGGCCAGCACACGAATGAATAGAAGCGCCTCCACTCAGGGACCCACACTTAGCCACACATTCTGAACTACAGTATGAGAAACTTGGTCTCTGTTTCCATAAGGGACACAGCTACAACTCTGCACATCTCCCAATTCTCCATGTGATGAGCTTTTTCTTTATAGAGCTGCTCTGCACTAGTTTCCTAATAGTAGTCTCTGTAATTCTTTCTACCTTCCTTCCCCCAGGCCAAAATGTGCATGCCACCATGTCCCCCAGAGGTTCCAGTGTGTATGTGTGTGTGTCACCATGTCAACCCCCTACAAGATCCATTGTATGTGTCACCATGCCTCCCTCCCAGGCCCCAGTGTGTGTGTGTCACCATGTCATTGCCCACCCTCCAGGACCCAGTGTGTGTGTGTGTGTGTGTGTGTGTGTGTGTGTGACACCACGTCCCCAACACCAAGGACCAGTGTGTGTGTGTGTGTGTGTGTGTGTGTGCGTGTGTGTGTGTGTGTGTGTGTTTCACCAGGTCCACCCCCCCCCCAGGCACCAGTGAGTGTGTGTCACCAGGCCCCACTGTGTGTGTCACCATGTCCACACCCATGTCATTGCCACACCAGGCCCCAGTGTATGTCTGTCACCATGTCACCCTCCCCCGAGCCCTTTTTCCTTACACCCTTTTCTTCCCCTGCTGCCCTATTAACCACTTACCTTCATCCTCCTCTTCTGCTGAGGAGATGGAGTCATGCTGGCAGCTGATCAGAAGCAAAATGGAGAAACCTGAAAATGTAATACGAGTACAATCTTCTTGTGTAGCTCTAAGGGTTTTATTTCAGATTACGGGCCTATGTGCAAGTATTAGATTTCATAAAATTATGTAGAAAACAAGATTTGTGGTAAGAACTTACATTTTTAAATCTCTTTCTGTAAGGTACAGTAGGCTCCACAAGGATTAACATCAGGGTGTAGAGTAGGATCTTGATCCGAGGCACCAACAGGCTCAAAGCTTTGACTGTTCCCAAGATGCACAGCGCTGCCTCCTCTATAACCCCACCTCCGTGCACAGGAGCTCAGTTTCGTTAACCAGCCCAATGCAGTAGCAGGTACTAGAAACGACAACCGCTCGTAGCCAATTACACCACACACTCACCACAGGAGAGGGTCTCAGCGGCTATGCCACACCAACCCAAAGAAGCTAAGTGCGTCAGGGTGGGTGCCTTGTGGAGCCCAGTGTACCTTGCAAAAATAAGATTTTACTCACCGGTAAATCTATTTCTCGTAGTCCGTAGTGGATGCTGGGACTCCGTAAGGACCATGGGGAATAGCGGCTCCGCAGGAGACTGGGCACAACTAAAGATAGCTTTAGGACTACCTGGTGTGCACTGGCTCCTCCCACTATGACCCTCCTCCAGACCTCAGTTAGGATACTGTGCCCGGAAGAGCTGACACAATAAGGAAGGATTTTGAATCCCGGGTAAGACTCATACCAGCCACACCAATCACACAGTATAACTCTGGATACTATACCCAGTTAACAGTATGAAATATAACTGAGCCTCTCAACAGATGGCTCAACAATAACCCTTTAGTTAACAATAACTATATACAAGTATTGCAGACAATCTGCACTTGGGATGGGCGCCCAGCATCCACTACGGACTACGAGAAATAGATTTACCGGTGAGTAAAATCTTATTTTCTCTGACGTCCTAAGTGGATGCTGGGACTCCGTAAGGACCATGGGGATTATACCAAAGCTCCCAAACGGGCGGGAGAGTGCGGATGACTCTGCAGCACCGAATGAGCAAACTCAAGGTCCTCCTCAGCCAGGGTCCCACTGAAAGGTTCTTGCATGGAACCTGCCGAATGGAATTGCTTCGTAGGAAGCTACCATTTTTCCCAGGACTCGCGTGCAATGATGCACCGACACCTGTTTTGGTTTCAGGAGGCCTCTGACAAGGGATGACAGCTCCTTGCTTTCTCCTCCGGGAGAAACACTTTTTTCTGGTCTGTGTCCAGAACCATTCCCAGGAACAGTAGACGTGTCGTAGGGACCAGCTGTGACTTTGGAATATTTAGAATCCAACCGTGCTGTTGTAGCACTTCCCGAGATAGTGCTACCCCGACCAACAACTGCTCCCTGGACCTCGCCTTTATCAGGAGATCGTCCAAGTATGGGATAATTAAAACTCCCTTTTTTCGAAAGAGTATCATCATTTCGGCCATTACCTTGGAATTGGTAATGATAATCCTGTACCACAAATCTGAGGTACTCCTGGTGAGGATGGTAAATGGGGACATGCAGGTAAGCATCCTTGATGTCCAGAGATACCATGTAATCTCCCTCGTCCAGGCTTGCAATAACCGCCCTGAGCGATTCCATCTTGAACTTGAATTTTTTCATATATGTGTTCAAGGATTTCAAATTTAAAATGGGTCTCACCGAACCGTCCGGTTTCGGTACCACAAACATTGTGGAATAGTAACCCCGGCCTTGTTGAAGGAGGGGTACCTTGATTATCACCTGCTGGAAGTACAGCTTGTGAATTGCTACCAGTACTACCTTCCCTCTCTCCGAGGGTAGCAGGCAAGGCTGATTTGAGGTAACGGCAAGGGGGAGTCGCCTCAAACTCCAGCTTGTATCCCTGTGATACTACTTGCAGAACCCAGGGATCTACCTGTGAGCGAGCCCACTGGTCGCTGAAGTTCCCGAGACTCGCCCCCACCGCACCTGGCTTCACCTGTGGAGCCCCAGCGTCATGCGGTGGACTCAGAGGAAGCGGGGGAAGATTTTTGATCCTGGGAACTGGCTGTCTGGTGCAGCTTTTCCCTCTTCCCTTGTCTCTGTGCAGAAAGGAAGCGCCTTTGACCCGCTTGCTTTTCTGAAGCCGAAAGGACTGTACCTGATAATACAGTGTTTTCTTAGGCTGTGAGGAAACCTGAGGTAAAAAATTTTCTTCCCAGCTGTTGCTGTGGATACGAGGTCCTAAAGACCATCCCCAAACAATTCCTCACCCTTATAAGGCAAATCCATGTGCCTTTTAAAGTAAGCATCACCTGCCCCCTGCCGGGTCTCTAATACCCTCCTGGCAGAATGGACATTGCATTAATTCTGGATGCCAGCCGGCAAATATTCCTCTGTGCATCCCTCATATATAAGACTACGTCTTTTAATATGCTCTATGGTTAGCAAAATAGTATCCCTGTCCTGACAGGGTAACAGACCCCGCTGCAGCAGCACTATCCATGCTGAGGCAATTTCAGGTCTCAGTATAGTACCTGAGTGTGTAAATACAGACTTCAGGATCGCCTCCTGCTTTTTTATCAGCAGGCTCCTTCAAAGTGGCCGTATCCTAAGACGGCAGAGCCACCTTTTTTGACAAACGTGTGAGCGCCTTATCCACCCTAGTTGATATCTCCCAACGTGACCTATCCTCTGGCGGGAAAGGGTACGCCATCAGTAACTTTTTAGAAATTACCAGTTTCTTATCGGGGGAACTTCTTCACACACTTCATTCACTCATCGGATGGGGGAACAAAACACTGGCTGCTTTGTCTCCCCAAACATAAAACCCTTTTTTAGTGGTACTTGGGTTAATGTCAGAAATGTGTAACACATTTTTTATTGCCGAGATCATGCTACGGATGTTCCTAGTGGATTGTATATATGTTTCAACCTCGTCGACACTGGAGTCAGACTCCGTGTCGACATCTGTGTCTGCCATCTGAGGTAGCGGGCGTTTTTGAGCCCCTGATGACTTTTGAGACGCCTGGGCAGGCGCGGGCTGAGAAGCCGGCTGTCCCACAGCTGTTACGTCATGCAGCCTTTTATGTAAGGAGTTGACACTGTCGGTTAATACCTTCCACCTATCCATCCACTCTGGTGTCGGCCCCACAGGGGGCGACATCCCATTTATCGGCATCTGCTCCGCCTCCACATAACCTTTCTCCTCAAACATGTCGACACAGCCGTACCGACACACCGCACACACACAGGGAATGCTCTGACTGAGGACAGGACCCCACAAAGTCCTTTGGGGAGACAGAGAGAGAGTATGCCAGCACACACCAGAGCGCTATATAACACAGGGATTAACACTATAACCGAGTGATTTTTCCCAATAGCTGCTTATATACACAATATTGCGCCTAAATTTAGTGCCCCCCCCTCTCTTTTTAACCCTTTGAGCCTGAAAACTACAGGGGAGAGCCTGGGGAGCTTTCTTCCAGCTGCACTGTGAAGAGAAAATGGCGCCAGTGTGCTGAGGGAGATAGCCCGGCCCCTTTTCGGCGGACTTCTCCCGCTTTTTTATGGAATTCTGGCAGGGGTATTTTTCACATATATAGCCTCTGGGACTATATATTGTGATTTTTTAGCCAGCCAAGGTGTTAATATTGCTGCTCAGGGCGCCCCCCCCCCCCCAGCGCCCTGCACCCATCAGTGACCGGAGTGTGAGGTGTGCATGAGGAGCAATGGCGCACAGCTGCAGTGCTGTGCGCTACCTTGTTGAAGACCGAAGTCTTCTGCCGCCGATTTTCCGGACCAACTTCTTGCTTCTGGCTCTGTAAGGGGGGCGGCGGCGCGGCTTCAGGACCGAACGATCGAGGTCGGGTCCTGTGTTCGATCCCTCTGGAGCTAATGGTGTCCAGTAGCCTAAGAAGCCCAAGCTAGCTGCAAGCAGGTAGGTTCGCTTCTTCTCCCCTTAGTCCCTCGTAGCAGTGAGTCTGTTGCCAGCAGATCTCACTGAAAATAAAAAACCTAAAATTATAATTCTTTTCTAGGAGCTCAGGAGAGCCCCTAGTGTGCATCCAGCTCAGCCGGGCACAAGATTCTAACTGAGGTCTGGAGGAGGGTCATAGTGGGAGGAGCCAGTGCACACCAGGTAGTCCTAAAGCTTTCTTTAGTTGTGCCCAGTCTCCTGCGGAGCCGCTATTCCCCATGGTCCTTACGGAGTCCCAGCATCCACTTAGGACGTCAGAGAAAAGAGATTTAACAATGGTAAATTATTTCCATAAATATCTTTTCTGATGCGGGGTACACTGGGCTCCACAAGGATTAACATCGGGGATGTCCTAAAGCAGTTCCTTATGGGAGGGGACGCACTGTAGCGGACACAAGAAACCGGCGTCCAAAGGAAGCATCCTGGGAGGCGGAAGTGTCGAAGGCATAGAACCTTATAAACGTGTTCCCTAAACACCACATAGCCGCTTTGCACAACTGTTCAAGGGTCGCACCACGGTGGGCCGCCCAAGAAGGTCCAACCGACCGAGTAGAACGGGCTTTGATGGTAATAGGAGCTGGACGACCAGCCTGTACATAAGCATGTGCAATCACGATTCTAGTCCATCTGGTCAGGGTCTGCATGTAAGCAGGCCAGCCATGTTTGTGAAAACCAAACAGTACAAACAGAGAAACAGATTTCCTAATGGAGGCAGTTCTCTTCACGTAGATACTGAGAGCCCGTACCACATCCAAAGACCGCTCTTTGGAAGACAACTCAGGAGAATTAAAGGCCGGAACCACAATTTCCTGGTTAAGGTGGAAGGAAGACAACACCTTGGGTAAATAACCCGGGCGCGTTTTAAGAACCGCCCGGTCACAATGAAAAATCAAATGGGGGGACTTACAGGATAAGGCACCCAAGTCCCTTCTAGCTGAAGTAATAGCCAGCAAAAATAGCACCTTAAGGGACAGCCACTTACGGTCAGCAGAGGCAAGAGGTTCAAACAGTGTCCCTCATTCTGAGTTATTCGCTCGCTAGCTGCTTTTAGCAGCATTGCACACACTAGGCCGCCGCCCTCTGGGACTGTATCTTAGTTTAGCAGAATAGCGAACGAAAGATTAGCAGAACAGCCAATAAATAATTCTTTGCAGTTTCTGATTAGCTCCAGACCTACTCACAGATTGAGATCAGCTCAGTCCGTTTAGTTCCTGGTTTGATGTCGCAAACACGCCCTGCGTTCGTCCAGCCACTCCCCCGTTTCTCCAGACACTCCCGCGCATTTCCCTGACACGCCTAAGCACACTCCCGGAAAACGTTCAGTTACCACCCAGAAACGCCCCTTTCCTGTCAATCATTCACCGATCAGCAGTGCGACTGAAAAGCGCCACAGGATCCACAGCAAAACTGCTACGTTTTTAGTTAAATAACTAAGCGCATGTGCCCTGCGTGCCTTGCGCATGCGCAATTAGCAACATATCGCAGCATAGCGAAAATCGGCAACGAGCGAACAACTCGGAATGACCCCCAGAGACTATTGCAAGGCCTCCAGAACCACCGACAGATCCCAAGGGGCCACAGGAGGTACATGAGGAGGCTGAATCCGCAACATGCCCTGAGTGAATGTATGGACATCCGGAAGGGCAGCAATCTTTCTCTGAAACCAAACCGACAAGGCAGAAATGTGAACCTTGAAGGAGGCCAGACGCAGGCCTAAGTCCAGGCCCTGTTGTAGGAAGTTTGGCCATACTAAACATGAAAGCGTCATGATTATGAGACACACACCAAGTAAAGTAAGCATTCCAAACCCTATGGTAAATCCGAGCAGAAGCCGGCTTACGGGCCTTCAACATAGTTTGAACGACCGCCTCAGAAAAACTCTTGGCCCTCAGGACGGAAGCTTCAAGAGCCATGACGTCAAAGCCAGACGGACCAAGCCCTGGTAAACACAAGGGCCCTGAACGAGGAGGTCTGGACGTTGTGGAAGTAGAAGGGGACGATCTAGCGAGAGGCCCTGTAGATCGGAGAACCAGTGCCATCTGGGCCACGCTGGAGCGATCAGAAGTAAGTTTCCTCCTTCTTGCTTGAACTTCCGTATTACTCTGGGCAGGAGTGACACCGAAGGGAACACGTATGGCACCCGAAAGTTCCATGGGATTGCAGAGCATCCACGAACGCTGCTCGAGGATCCCTTGTCCTTGCTCCAAAGACCGCAACCTTGTGATTGTGTCGAGACGCCATCAGGTCCACATCTGGAAGGCCCCACTTGTCCACGAGAAGTTGAAACACCTCTGGATGGAGGGTCCATTCTCCGGCGTGTACGTCCTGACGACTGAGAAAATCCGCTTCCCAGTTTAGGACCCTCGGAATGAACACTGCGGATATGGCCAGCAGATGGCGTTCTGCCCACTGAAGGATCAGTGATAGTTCCTTCATTGCCATGTGGCTTCGAGTGCTGCCTTGATGATTGATGTACGCCACCGTGGTGGCGTTGTCCGATTGTACTTGAACAGGTCTGTTCTGTATTAGATGCTGGGCCATTGTCAACGCATTGAACACTGCACGCAGGTCCAGAATATTTATCGGGAGTAGAGACTCCTCCTTGGTCCACCGACCCTGAAGAGAGTGTTGTTCCAACACCACGCCCCAACCTCTCAGACTGGCATCTGTCGTCAGCAGGACCCAGTTGGATATCCAGAAGGGACGGCCCCTGCTCAATCGTTGGTCCTGAAGCCACCAGCTCAGTGACAGGCGGACCTCCGGAGAAAAGGTGATCATGTGAGATCTGATCCGATGAGGCAGGCCATCCCACTTGGTCAGAATTAACTTCTACAAGGGGCGAGAATAGAATTGAGCATACTCCACCATGTCGAAAGACGACACCATGAGACCTAGCACTTGCATTGCCGAATATAAATCGACACTTGCGGACGAGATAGGAAGCATCGAATCATGTCCTGAAGCTACAGGACTTTCTCCTGAGGCAAGAACAACCGTTGGTTGTGAGTGTCCAACAACGCTCCCAGGTGTACCATGCTCCACACAGGAACCAGGGATGATTTCTTCCAGTTGATCAGCCACCCGTGGGCTGTCATGAACTGTACCGTCAGATCTAGAGGACACAGGAGAAGTTCTAGGGAATTTGCCAGGATGAACAAATCGTCCAAATACGGTGTGATCCTGACCCCTTGACAGCGGAGTGTAGCCGTCATGACCGCCATTACTTTGGTAAAAACTCGGGGAGCCGTTGTCAAACCAAAGGGTAACGCCCGCAAATTGGTAATGAAGATTGCCCACCGCAAACCTCAGGTACTGCTGATGAGACACTGCAATAGGAATATGCAGGTAGGCATCCTGAATGTCAAGGGAGACCATAAAGGCCAGAATAATAGAGCGAAGAGTTTCCGTACGAAACTTGGAGACCGGCACATACTTTTTCAAGGACTTCAAATTGAGAATGGTCCGCGAGGACCCGTTCGGTTTCGGGACTAGAAACAGCGGTGAACAGTACTGCTTGCCTCCCTGAGCCAGAGGCACCTGTACTACCACTCCTGTGGACAGTAGGGAATGTACCACCAAATGCACAGTGTTTGCCTTTGTCGGGTCCAGAGGAACATCTGTCAGGCAAAATCAATGAGGGGGACGATTCTTGAAGGAAACGGCGTAACCTTGAGTGACGACTTCCCTTACCCAGGCATCGGAAGTGGTCTTCAACCATTCCTGGGCAAAACCTAGAAGTCGGCCCCCCACCCTGGGATCCCCCAGAGGGAGACCCGCCCCGTCATGCGGAAGGCTTATCAATTTTGGAAGCAGGCTGACGGGCATCCCAGGCTCGCTTTGGTCTGGGCTTGGCAGGTCTGGAAGCATGAGCTTGATCTGGGTACGCCTGACCTTTTGCTTTACCTGGAGGAGGAAAGGGCCGAGGGAAAGTACTTTTAGCCTTCTGCATGGATGGAGCCGTACTAGGTAAGCAAGCTGTTTTAGCAGTAGCCAGATCAGCCACAATCTTATTGAGGTCTTCTCCAAAGAGAATGTCTCCCTTGAAAGGAAGCACCTCCAGGGTTTTCTTGGAATCCATATCCACCTACCAGGA
This sequence comes from Pseudophryne corroboree, assembly GCF_028390025.1. Taxonomy (NCBI): domain Eukaryota; kingdom Metazoa; phylum Chordata; class Amphibia; order Anura; family Myobatrachidae; genus Pseudophryne; species Pseudophryne corroboree. Next base: position 399,434,214 of record NC_086448.1, read on the forward strand.
TCTCAACCAAAGGATACGTCTGGCCAAGACGGACGTAGTAGCAGCCTTGGCCGCCAGCACCCCGGCATCGGAGGCCGCCTCCTTAAGGTACAGAGAAGCCGTGGTAATATACCAGAGACATTGTCGAGCATGCTCAGATGCATTAGAAGGCAGCTCCGCCTCTAGCTCGTGAGCCCACGCCTCAACAGCCCAAGTTGCTTCAATGGTTGGCCTATGCACTGCCCCCATTATGGTGTAAATCGGTTTCAAACAACCCTCCACACGTCTATCCGTCGGTTCCACAGAGAGGTGACTGTAGTTACTGGCAGAGCAGAGGAAACAACCATACGAGCCACATGAGAATCTACGGGCGGAGGAGTCTCTCAATTTTTACAAAGCTCCACAGAAAGAGGATAGCGAGCCAAAAGTCTCTTATTCTGTGTGAATTTTGTCCCCGGATTTTCCCAGGACTCCTGACATATGTCAGCCAGGTGTTGAGAATGAGGTAAAACTTGTTTAACCACCTTCTTGCATTTAAAGCTGTCCGGCTTTTTAGAGACAGCCTCAGGCTCAGGATCAGAGACCTGAAGAATGAGCCTGATAGCCTCAATTAAATCAGGGACATCCACCATTGACTTCCCCTCCCCATCAGAAGCATCCCAGTCAGTGTCTGTGGGGTCAGTATATGCACCATCCTCCTCAGAGGATGTGCTTGGGAAAGCAGTGGATTGTGAGGAGGTAATGGCCCGTTTAGAAGACGTCTTAGTCTTAGGTGGGCGAGAGTGAGATTTAGATTTAGTCAGTGAACGGTTCAAGTGCTGTAACTGAGTGGAGATTTGATCTGCCCATGGCGGATTAATTGCAGGGACCATGAACTGATGCAGTGGCACAGGTGGTCCCACAGGAAAAATACACAGCGAGTATAACTTGTAAAAAACCTATATTATAAAGAAAACCTGAAACACTTAGCCCCCTCAGGTTATGGAATATAGGAATAGCACTCTGACTGAAATACCCGATATGGCAGCCACGCAGCAGCTCAATGCACACACACATATATAGTCACAAGAGTACCATGCAGAAATGATGCACCATAAAATTGCACTGGACTAGCAATACAAATTTATACTCAGTATAGCTATATATATGTTAACAGTAGCTATAACAAATCACAGTAGATACTGGATGTATATCACAGGGTGTTTGCACCACACAGCCCTGAATGTATGCACTCTTTCTTAACTAACATTGTCCCAGTGACAGGAAGATTACTTAAGTGTCCTGTAAAATGCACAGCGTTGGCGATCAGGCGGCTTTACAGAGGAGGATTTGCCCCAGCAATCCCAGGAACAGCTCAGCTCCGTAGTGATGGCTGCTGACAGGGAGTGAGGGAGAGAGATGCAGCTTCAGGGCGGGAACATTCACAGATATGGCGCCCTGGGGCTGGAGGAAGGGCTTCAGGTTATGCCTTCTCCCCCTGCTGGCTTCCCCACCAGGCGCTGCGGGCTATTAAAAATGGGGTTTTATTAGAGGGAAAAAACCCCACCTGTGCCCAGTTTCCCTGGTGGCTAGTGGAGCGGCTGCCCAGTAACAGTGTCCATGCCAGCACACGCACGGCCGTGCCGGAACGCAGTAAACAGCAGCCAAAGAGACCCCTTACCTCCCCATGTACCTGCGGCCACACGATCCTGGAGGGCAGCGGCGGGTGTGTGTGACTAACCAGAAGCACACCAGAGCCTTCGCTGTAGTTACCCGGCAACCAGGGCGTGGACGGTGGGAGTATACAGCGCCGCTGGGGGTGATGGAGCTGCAGCAAAGTATGTCTATCTGACATTAAACGCTGCAGCCCTTGAAGTCTTGAAATAATTATTTTCTTCTTTCTTCAAGTTAAGCTATAAATAGGCTGCAAAAGGCAGCCCCCCTGTTGATTGCCTGCTTACTGCATGGCACCAACTTACAAGCTGAGCTCCTGTGCACGGAGGCGGGGTTATAGAGGAGGCGGCGCTGTGCATCTTGGGAACAGTCAAAGCTTTGATCCTGTTGGTGCCTCGGCTCAAGATCCTACTCTACACCCCGATGTTAATCCCTGTGGAGCCCAGTGTACCCTGCAGAAGAAATAGCAATTTCTGCAAAATTTGTATGAATTACTGCTACATGCTAATGCAGGAGATTTCACTGAAATTTCCTGCAGAAGGCTCATTCACGCTGTTCCCATTATTATCAATAGGGACTACAGTCTGACACCTATGTAACAAACTCCAAAAAGCATAGCTTTTCAGAGATTGACCACACTGGGAGTCCTGCAAAAAAGTCTCAGACCCTATGAGTGACCTGAACCAAGGAAGTTTGAGAACCACTGGCTTACACTATCAATCTGCTTCAAGGTTAGGCGTTGGCACTTGTAAGCGGGAGGCTCCCAATTTTTGGGGTAACCCCCGCACCCCGGAAGAGTGGACAGGTCTCCCGCATCCTGCTCGCACCCTACAGATGCGAGCAGGATGGTGAGATAATCTCCCGCATTCGCGGGTCCGTCGGGTGGAGAAGGGGTTAAAATGACACAAATCGCGTCATTTTAGCCCCGCTCCCTTCCCGCGGACCCGCAACATTTTCGATGCATGGGCGGGGCTTAGTGATGTCACAGTCCGGCCCCGCCCCCTGAAGACACCTGCAGCGTCTCCTCTCCGGGCTTCTCCCGGAGAGGAGACTTACAATGTAGGTAAGTATGGCCTGCGCATGCGTCATCGGGTTCAGCAAGAATTGTTGATACAGAAGGGATACTGCAGCTGGGGCTTTGTACTTAACAGCATGGTAAATCTGAGAGCATAGCATCACCCATTGAAACATATGGAGGGGCTGCTTTGAGGTCAGAAATGGGAGGACCACAGAAGATATAAGTAGCTCCATGAGAAATACAGGCGATCCATAATATTTGCAGGTTCCCCAGAAAATGGCTGTTTTTTATTCAGGTGAAATATTCCTTAATAAATAAGTCCCACAGAGTAGCTCCAAATCCTAGAGAAGCGTTCAGACATTTCATTTATTCATTTCAGAAATTATTTAAAAGATTTCTATAACTGGTTATAATCATTAAAATGAAACAGAAAAAAGTGCAAAAAATGTGTACATCAGAAAGAAAAGGCACTGCCAACCATAAATACACAGACTTAATTTTGTCAGAAACCATTAAACTTGCTACTGTACATATGTTTTTGGAGTGTGGGAAGACATTGAATACATATATGGGAAGAACATGCAAACTCTATAAATATAGGGCCTTGGTTGGAATCAAACTCATGACCACAATGTTTGATGTCAATGGCGGAACTAGCGAGCGGTGGGCCCAGGTGCGACAAAATGCTTTGGGCACCCCCCCCCCTCATATCCAAGTACACCCCCTCACCCCTGGAGAGGATCTAGTGAGGGGGACCTGCACAGGGCCAGATAAATGGATACCTAGCAACAGTGCCGTAACTAGACATTTTAGCACTGTGTGCAAGAAACGGCATCGGAGCTAAAGCCCTGCATGCAAAACAGGGGCAGTGCGCGCCGTAGGCACGCGCAAAAATACATAGGGGCGTGGCTTCGTGGGGAAGGGGTGTGGCCACAAAATAATACCAATTCATAAAACGGTGCACAGTAGTCTCCATTATTCAAATTATGCCGCACAGTAGCACCACTACACCAGGTAGAGACCCTTTTACACCTTACAGCGGACAGATTCCTCTTTTTACACATTACGGCAGACAGATTCCCCTTTTTACATATTACGGCAGTGTCCCCCTTTTTACACATTACGGCAGACAGTGTCCCCCTTTTTACACATTACGGCAGGCAGATTCCCCCTTTTTACACATCGAGTCAGGCAGATTCCCCCTTTTTACACATCGCAGCAGACAACGTGCCCTTGTTACACATTACGGCAGGCAGATTCCCCCTTGTTACACATTACGGCAGGCAGATTCCCCCTTTTTACACATTACAGAAAGAAGGAAAAGAAAAGAAAAGAAAAGAATGAATTATACTTACCCTCTCCGCTGGCTCAGGCTCCTCGGTGCAGCTTCTGGCAGAGATGGATCACGATTCCCGGGCAGGAGAGAAGGAGGAGGAGGGAGGTGGAGGAGGGAGCCGCAGCAGCGCTGTGTTATTGGTGGAGGCGCTGCTGCTGCTGTCCCTCTGCTTCACTATAGGCTGTTCCCCGCCGCTGTGAATGGCTGGGATGTGCTTCACAGCGGCGGAAGACAGTACAGTACGCAGTACGACCGGTCTCTGCACCTGGTCCTGGTGTAAAAAATACGGGGGACAAAAGACGTAGGGTCCCCCGTATTTAACACCATGACCAGGCGCAGAGCTCAGTGCTGTTTCTTAAAATATGGGGGGACCCCTGTCAATTTCACCCCCCCTATTTGTACAATCAGGACCGGCTCAAAGAGCCCGAGGCTGGTTATTCATAGGAGGGGGGACCCCACGAAAATTTTTCTAAACATTTCTAATGTTAACAAACCCTTGCCCACAGATATGCATGCACGGATCTCATGAATCCCTGCATGACTATCAAAATACGCTTTACAAAGGCAGTTCTATTCTTTTGGCGTACTTTTTTAAGATTTGTAACTTTTTCACGGCAGGGTTTCACGAATCCCAGCTGACATTTTTATAGTAAATGACCGTGTTCTATACCTAAACAGACGAATTTGACCGATGGTGTATTCAATCGTAATTTACAACTTTGACTTTTACAAACATACGAATATCAACATTACTGCCGAAATTTGACTTTCATAAATTCCCGATTTGGACACTTTGAAAATAAAAAACAAATCGAACAAAAAAAAATTGTTAGTAAATATAGACCCTAGAATCACTTTTAAAAAATAGTGTCAAATTATTCTAAATGATAAAAATTTGTCTAAATGACAGGTAAGTGTGCTCATCAATGCCTTTAGCTCTGAGGAAGGGAATGGGACTTCTCCCAGGGATCAACGTAGCTACTGTACATACTGTAAACTTTTACTTTTAAGAAGAGAGAAGGGGCAGAGGAAACACAAAACACTAAAATCAGCAGGGATATTAAAGATAATCTAAAAATACAGCACCTTTAAATGGAAACACATGTTTTAATCCAAGAGTGTACGTTTGAAATACAGTAATTAGCTATTCAACCCATTCTTCGCACAGGAGTTTCTGATTTTTACAGTTGTAAATATAAATGAGTGTAAAAAATTTGGTAAATCTATAGGGATGTAAATCTGAGACACCTTAATATAAGTAAATAGTAATCCATGGTTACCAGAGGATCACCCGTAGCAGATATGTTAAAAAGTGACAGGACCATTTTTTTAGTTTATTAAATTCTACACACTGGAGGTGCAATCCAAATTTTGATCATATTGTCTGTTTGGGCATTATTGTTCACACAACGCAAGGCACGCATCAGTAATGACGTCATTATGTTAACCCCCCCTTCTCATCCTCTTATGGAGGTTTATTAAAATTAAAAATGATTGCCTATTTATGTGTCTGCTCAGAGCAGTCCTCAGCCTCTCCTTTTATTTCCTTTGAAACCTCATCAATGTGAGACAGAAAAGTCCATTTTAAATCACATTACAGTGTTTAACAAGGGTGACCCGGGTTCAGTGTGAAAGGCACCAACTCAGGAATAACCCGGGTCGAAAATGCAATGCGACAGGGTCTGCGCCTGCTCAGACCTGGGTCAAACCCAGGTTCAAAAGCAGAGTCCAACCTGGATTTGCAATCTGAAAGCGGTAAAACACAATTAGTGATGAGTCAGTCAGTATGTGAGTGAGTGAGGGCTTTCACATTTTTCTAGTTACTAAAATCCACACACCAGAGGTGCAATCCAGATTTTATTCCTATTGATCGTTTGGGCAGTATCGTTCACGCAACGCAAGACACGCATCACTAATGATATAATTATGTCAACCACCTTTTCATCCCCTTAGGGGAGGTTAATTACAACTCTAATTACGTTGTTTTCCTATTTACCACCTGCGGAATACCTATGTTAAAATAAGAATTTACTCAACGGTAATTCTATTTCTCATAGTCCGTAGTGGATGCTGGGGACTCCGTAAGGACCATGGGGATTAGCGGCTCCGCAGGAGACTGGGCACAACTACAAAGAAGGCTTTTAGACTACTGGTGTGCACTGGCTCCTCCCACTAAGACCCTCCTCCAGACCTCAGTTAGGATACTGTGCCCGGGAGAGCTGACACAATTAGGAAGGATTTTGAATCCCGGGTAAGACTCATACCAGCCACACCAATCACACCGTATAACCTGTGATCTGAACCCAGTTAACAGCATGATAACAGAGGAGCCTCTGAAAGATGGCTCACAACAATAATAACCCGATTTTTGTAACAATAACTATGTACAAGTATTGCAGACAATCCGCACTTGGGATGGGCGCCCAGCATCCACTACGGACTATGAGAAATAGAATTACCGGTGAGTAAATTCTTATTTTCTCTAACGTCCTAAGTGGATGCTGGGGACTCCGTAAGGACCATGGGGATTATACCAAAGCTCCCAAACGGGCGGGAGAGTGCGGATGACTCTGCAGCACCGAATGAGAGAACTCAAGGTCCTCCTCAGCCAGGGTATCAAATTTGTAGAATTTAGCAAACGTGTTTGCCCCTGACCAAGTAGCAGCTCGGCAAAGTTGAAGAGCCGAGACCCCTCGGGCAGCCGCCCAAGAAGAGCCCACTTTCCTTGTGGAATGGGCTTTTACGGATTTAGGATGCGGCAGTCCAGCCGCAGAATGTGCAAGCTGAATCGTACTACAAATCCAGCGAGCAATAGTCTGCTTAGAAGCAGGTGCACCCAACTTGTTGGGCGCATACAGGATAAAAAGCGAGTTAGTTTTCCTGACTCCAGCTGTCCTGGAAACATAAATTTTTAGGGCCCTGACTACATCCAACAACTTGGAAGCCTCCAAGTCATTCGTAGCCGCAGGCACCACGATAGGTTGGTTCAGATGAAAAGCTGATACCACTTTGGGGAGAAACTGGGGACGAGTCCTCAATTCTGCCCTATCCATATGGAAAATCAGATAAGGGCTTTTACATGACAAAGCCGCCAATTCTGAAACCCGCCTGGCCGAAGCCAAGGCCAACAACATGACCACTTTCCACGTGAGATATTTTAAATCCACGGTTTTCAGTGGCTCAAACCAATGTGACTTTAGGAAATCCAACACCACGTTGAGATCCCAAGGTGCCACTGGAGGCACAAAAGGGGGCTGAATATGCAGCACTCCCTTAACAAAAGTCTGAACTTCAGGTAGTGAAGCCAATTCTCTCTGGAAGAAAATCGATAGAGCCGAAATCTGGACCTTAATGGAACCCAATTTAAGGCCCATAGTCACCCCTGACTGTAGGAAGTGCAGGAACCGGCCCAGCTGAAATTCTTCCGTTGGGGCCTTCCTGGCCTCACACCACGCAACATATTTTCGCCATATGCGGTGATAATGGTTCGCGGTTACTTCTTTCCTAGCTTTTATCAGCGTAGGAATAACTTCCTCCGGAATGCCCTTTTTCTTCAGGATCCGATGTTCAACCGCCATGCCGTCAAACGCAGCCGCGGTAAGTCTTGGAACAGACAGGGCCCCTGCTGCAGCAGGTCCTGTCTGAGCGGTAGAGGCCATGGGTCCTCTGACATTTCTTGAAGTTCCGGATACCTCGCTCTTCTTGGCCAATCCGGAACAATGAGTATAGTTCTTACTCCTCTTCTCCTTATTATCCTCAGTACCTTTGGTATGAGAGGAAGAGGAGGGAACACATAAACCGATCGGTACACCCACAGTGTTACCAGAGCGTCCACAGCTATCGCCTGCGGGTCTCTTGACCTGGCGCAATATTTTTCTAGCTTTTTGTTTAGGCGGGACGCCATCATGTCCACCTGTGGTTTTTCCCACTGGTTTACAATCATTTGAAAGACCTCTGGATGAAGTCCCCACTCTCCCGGGTGGAGGTCGTGCCTGCTGAGGAAGTCTGCTTCCCAGTTGTCCACTCCCGGAATGAACACTGCTGACAGTGCTAACACGTGATTTTCCGCCCATCGGAGAATCCTTGTGGCTTCTGCCATTGCCGTCCTGCTTCTCGTGCCGCCCTGTCGATTTACATGGGCGACCGCCGTGATGTTGTCTGACTGGATCAGTACCGGCTGGTTTTGAAGCAGGGGTTTTGCCTGACTTAGGGCATTGTAAATGGCCCTTAGTTCCAGAATATTTATGTGCAGGGAAGTCTCCTGACTTGACCATAGTCCTTGGAAGTTTCTTCCCTGTGTGACTGCTCCCCAGCCTCGAAGGCTGGCATCCGTGGTCACCAGGACCCAGTCCTGTATGCCGAACCTGCGGCCCTCTTGAAGATGAGCACTCTGCAGCCACCACAGCAGAGACACCCTTGTCCTCGGAGACAGGGTTATCAGACGATGCATCTGAAGATGCGATCCGGACCACTTGTCCAACAGGTCCCACTGAAAGGTTCTTGCATGAAACCTGCCGAATGGAATCGCTTCGTAGGAAGCTACCATTTTTCCCAGGATCTGCGTGCAGTGATGCACCGACACCTGTTTTGGTTTTAGGAGGCCTCTGACTAGAGATGACAGCTCCTTGGCCTTCTCCTCTGGGAGAAACACTTTTCTCTGTTCTGTGTCCAGAACCATCCCTAGGAACAGCAGGCGTGTCGTAGGGACCAGCTGTGACTTTGGAATGTTTAGAATCCAGCCGTGCTGTTGTAGCACTTCCCGAGATAGTGCTACCCCTACCAACAACTGCTCTCTGGACCTCGCCTTTATCAGGAGATCGTCCAAGTACGGGATAATTAAAACTCCCTTCCTTCGAAGGAGTATCATCATTTCCGCCATTACCTTGGTAAAGACCCTCGGAGCCGTGGAGAGACCGAACGGCAACGTCTGGAATTGGTAATGACAATCTTGTACCACAAACCTGAGGTACTCCTGGTGAGGATGGTAAATGGGGACATGTAGGTAAGCATCCTTGATGTCCATGTAATCTCCCTCGTCCAGGCTCGCAATAACCGCCCTGAGCGATTCCATCTTGAACTTGAATTTTTTTATATATGTGTTCAAGGATTTCAAATTTAAAATGGGTCTCACCGAACCGTTCGGTTTCGGTACCACAAACATTGTGGAATAGTAACCCCGTCCTTGTTGAAGTAGGGGCACCTTTACTATCACTTGTTGTGAATACAGCTTTTGAATTGCCTGTAACATTGCCTCCCTGCCTGAGGGAGTGGTTGGCAAGGCAGATTTGAGGAAACGGCGGGGGGGAGACGTCTCGAATTCCAGTTTGTACCCCTGAGATACTATTTGAAGGATCCAGGGATCCACCCGTGAGCGAGCCCACTGCTTGCTGAAATGCTTGAGACGGGCCCCCACCGTACCTGGCTCTGCCTGTGGAGCCCCAGCGTCATGCTGTGGACTTAGAGGAAGCGGGGGAGGACTTTTGCTCCTGGGAACTGGCTGTATGCTGCAGCTTTTTCCTTCTACCTCTGCCTCTGGGCAGAAAGGACGCGCCTTTAACCCGCTTGCCCCTATCGGGCCGAAAGGACTGTACCTGGTAATACGGTGCTTTCTTAGGTTGTGAGGGAACATGGGGCAAAAATGTAGACTTCCCAGCTGTTGCTGTGGAAACGAGGTCCGAGAGACCATCCCCGAACAATTCCTCACACTTATAAGGCAGAACTTCCATGTGTCGTTTGGAATCTGCATCACCTGTCCACTGCCGAGTCCATAACCCTCTCCTGGCAGAAATGGACATTGCACTAATTTTGGATGCCAGCCGGCAAATATCCCTCTGTGCATCCCTCATGTATAAAAGTGCGTCTTTTATATGCTCTACGTTCAGCAAAATAGTGTCCCTGTCTAGGGTATCTATATTTTCTGACAGGGAATCTGACCACGCAGCAGCAGCGCTGCACATCCAGGCTGAAGCTATAGCCGGTCTCAGTATCACACCTGTGTGTGTATTTATAGATTTCAGGATAGCCTCCTGCTTTCTATCAGCAGATTCCTTCAGGGCGGCCGTATCCGGAGACGGTAGTGCCACCTTCTTCGACAAGCGTGTGAGCGCTTTATCCACCCTAGGGGATGTTTCCCAGCGTGACCTATCCTCTGGCGGGAAAGGGTACGCCATTAGTAACCTCTTAGAAATTACCATCTTTTTATCAGGGGAAGCCCACGCTTCTTCACACACTTCATTTAACTCTTCAGATGGAGGAAAAGATACTGGTAGTTTTTTCTCTCCAAACATTATACCCTTTTTTGTGGTACCGGGGGTAACATCAGAAATGTGCAACACATTTTTCATTGCCTCAATCATGTAACGTGTGGCCCTACTGGAAGTTACATTTGTCTCTTCGTCGTCGACACTGGAGTCAGTATCCGTGTCGACGTCTGTGTCAACCATCTGAGGTAGCGGGCGTTTTAGAGCCCCTGATGGTTTTTGAGACGCCTGGGCAGGCACAGGCTGAGAAGCCGGCTGTCCCACATTAGGTATGTCGTCAAACCTTTTATGTAAGGAGTCGACACTATCACGTAATTCCTTCCACAGCACCATCCACTCAGGTGTCGACCCCGCAGGCGGTGACATCACATTTACAGGCATCTGCTCCGCCTCCACATAAGCCTCCTCATCAAACATGTCGACACAGCCGTACCGACACACCGCAAACACACAGGGAATGCTCTGACAGAGGACAGGACCCCACAAAGCCCTTTGGGGAGACAGAGAGAGAGTATGCCAGCACACACCAGAGCGCTATATAACACTGGGATCCCACTATCAATGAGTGTTTTCCCTATAGCTGCTTTTTTATATATATATTACATATATATATATATATATATATATATATATATCTATATATATATCTATACTGCGCCTAAATTTAGTGCCCCCCCTCTCTTTTTTACCCTTCTGTAGTTTCTCAGACTGCAGGGGAGAGCCAGGGAGCTTCCTTCCAGCGGAACTGTGAGGGAAAAATGGCGCCAGTGTGCTGAGGGAGAAGCCCCGCCCCCTTTTCGGCGGACTTTCTCCCGCTTTTTCTGTGATACTGGCAGGGGTAATTTTACATCTATATAGCCTCTGGGACTATATATGATGTATATTTTGCCAGCCAAGGTGTTATCTTTTGCCCTCAGGGCGCCCCCCCCCAGCGCCCTGCACCCATCAGTGACCGAAGTGTGAGGTGTACATGAGGAGCAATGGCGCACAGCTGCAGTGCTGTGCGCTACCTTGGTGAAGACTGAAGTCTTCTGCCGCCGATTTTCCGGACCTTCTTCGTGCTTCTGGCTCTGTAAGGGGGACGGCGGCGCGGCTCCGGGAACGAACACCAAGGTCGGGTCCTGCGGTCGATCCCTCTGGAGCTAATGGTGTCAAGTAGCCTAAGAAGCCCAAACTACCACCTGTTAGGTAGGTTCGCTTCTTCTCCCCTTAGTCCCTCGCTGCAGTGAGTCTGTTGCCAGCAGATCTCACTGAAAATAAAAAACCTAAATATACTTTCTTTCTAGGTGCTCAGGAGAGCCCCTAGTGTGCATCCAGCTCGGCCGGGCACAAGAATCTAACTGAGGCCTGGAGGAGGGTCTTAGTGGGAGGAGCCAGTGCACACCAGTAGTCTAAAAGCTTTCTTTGTAGTTGTGCCCAGTCTCCTGCGGAGCAGCTAATCCCCATGGTCCTTACGGAGTCCCCAGCATCCACTTAGGACGTTAGAGAAAAATATTGCTTCCTAACATATTGGGAAGTAAGAGAATTAATGATGAGTCAGTCAGTCAGTGGGGTAAATTTACTAAGTTGGGAGTTTTTTAGAACTGGTAATGTTGCTCGTATTATTATTGACAGTTTCTTATATGGCGCAGCAAAATCTGTTGCGCTTTACAATTGGAAACAACAGTGCTAAGACAAACTGGGTAATAACAGACAAACATAGAGGTAGGACATAGAGGTCGCAAGCTTACAATCTATAGGGAATTAGGAAGGATACACAAAGATAGGCACTATCTACAGCATAGTGGTTCCACCAGATTGCAAAGACAGTCCTGATGGGATGTAATTATATATGAATGCTACTGATGGTCATATGGGTGGATCAGGAATTTAATAAGCTTGCCTGAAGAGGTGCAGGCGTTTCAGGGAACGCTTGAAAGTTTGGAGGCTAGAGGAGAGTCTTATCGTGCATGGAAGGGCATTCTATAGGGTGGTTGATGCCCGAAGAAAGTCCTGCAATTGTGAATGGGAGTGATCCGTGCAGATGAGAGACCCAGCTCTTATGCAGAGCGGAAAGGTCGAGTTAGGAGATATTTTGGGATAATGGAGAAATATGTTGGTGAAATTTGGTTAATAGCTTTATATGTGAGTAGAAGTATTTTAAATTATACACGGTAGAATATGGGCAACCAATGGAGGGACTGACAGTGTAGATCCGCAGACGATGAACATATAAGCTCTCACGAGCAGGGTCCTCTTCCCTCATTTGCTTTTACGTCTCTTACTTAACCTATTATCTTTTCAATACTCCCTTTGATGGCAACAAATCCTTTGGTTTTCTGCCACCCTGATACTTATTTCAGTGCTGTTTACTGACGCAGCTATGTTTATATACACTGTACTTGCAACTGTAAGTCACTGTCTTCATGTGTTTATTTAATACTGTAATTGGGCGCTGCGGATCCCATGTGGCGCCATATAAATATAGGATAATAATAATCTTGCTAGGAAGATTAGCCTTGCAGCTGCATTCAAAATGGATTGTAGTGGTGAGAGTCTTTTCTTGGGAAGACCAGTAAGGAGACTATTGCAATAATCAATGCGGGAGATAATGAGAGCATGGATTAGAGTTTTTGCAGTGTCTTGTGTATGTTTTTTAGATGCATGTAACAGGGTATAAAGACAGATTGAATGTGTGACACAAATGTCAGTTCAGAGTCTAGGATGACACCTAGGCAGCGAGCTTGTGGGGTAGGGTACAGTAGATTGACGTCTTGACAATCTACCCTTCCCCACAAGCTCGCTGCCTAGAGGGTAAATTTACTAAAGGTTCTAAATATGAAAAGTGGTGAAGTTGCCAATAGCAACCAATCAGATTTTGTCTATCATTTCTCTATTGCATCCAGGAAAATGATAGACAGTATCTGATTGGTTGCTATAGGCAACATCACTACTTTTCATTTTTAGAACCTTTAGTAAATTTACCCCTAGGTGTCATCCTAGACTCTGAACTGGCATTTGTGCCACACATTCAACAGTTACGGAGATATCAGGTTGGTAACTACTCTTGGCTGGCGGGAATATAATGAATTCTGTTTTAGAAATGCTGAGTTTGAGGTGGCGAGATGACATCCAAGATGAAATGGCAGAAAGTCATTCAGTGACACGGACCAATACAGATGGTGACAGATCTGGGGAGGATAGATAAATTTGAGTATCATCAGCATACAAATGATACTGAAATCCGAAGGAGCCGATTAGTGTACCAAGAGATGAGGTATAGAAGAGGGTTCTTATGGCGCTTAGTTCACAACTAGCACGACCCCTATACTTGACTTTCAATAGTTCAATCAGATCAGGCATGGTACCGAAGGATTGGCGTATAGCTGAGGTTGTGCCATTATTTAAAAAGGGATCCAAAAATCTTCCGGGAAACTACAGACCAGTTCGTTTAACATCTATAGTGGGGAAAATATTGGAAGGAATTCAAAGGGACGTCATACAGGAGTATCTAAAGTCCGCTAGGATTATTAGCAAGAACCAGCATGGGTTTGTGAGGGACAGGTCATGTCAGACTAACTTAATTAGCTTCTATGAGGAAGTGAGCAATAATCTTGATCAAGGAAAAGCAGTGGATGTGGTCTTCCTAGATTTTGCAAAGGCCTTCGATACAGTTCCTCACAGGAGACTGATGATCAAATTAAAGGAGCTTGGCCTAGGAAAAACTATTTGCACATGGATAAGCAGCTGGTTGGATAGCAGGGTACAGCGAGTAGTGGTCAATGGGAAGTCCTCAACCTGGTCCCCAGTAGTCAGCGGAATACCACAAGGGTCCGTTCTCGGACCACTACTGTTCAACATATTTATCAATGACCTAGAAATAGGCTTGGAAAGCACAGTGTCAATCTTTGCAGATGATACTAAACTCTGTAAGGTAATTAGTTCAGAATTGGATGTGGAGTCCTTGAAGAATGATCTATCTAAACTTGAACTCTGGGCGTCTAAATGGAAAATGAGGTTCAATACAGACAAATGCAAGGTTATGCATTTTGGGACTAAAAACAACTTGCATCCTACATATCAAATGGGGAACGCCTAGGGGAAACAGAGTTGGAAAAAGATTTTGGGGTATTCATTGATAATAGGCTTAATAACCGTACACAATGTCAAAAAGCAATAAAGAAGGCAAGTAAGGTGCTAGCGTGCATAAAAAGGGGAATTGAGACAAGGGACTCTGATGTAATCATGCCGCTGTATAAGGCATTGGTACGTCTGCACCTGGAATATTGTGTTCAGTTTTGGGCACCATTGTATAAAAAAAGACATCAGTGAACTCGAAAGTGTTCAAAGGTGAGCTACTAAATTGATTAAAGGCCTTGAAGGACTGGACTATAAGGAAAGACTTACTAGGCTGAACATGTATACACTAGAAAACAGGCGCCTAAGAGGAGATATTAATATCTTCAAATATGTAAAGGGACATCACAAAGAGTTATCAGAGGAATTATTTATTAAAAGAACACTGTTTAGGACATGTGGGCACTCTCTGCGACTGGAGGAGAGAAAGTTCCGAACGCAACGGAGGAAAGGGTTCTTCACTGTTAGGGCAATCAGGATGTGGAATTCCCTGCCAGGGAAGGTGGTAATGGCAGACTCTGTAATTGGATTTAAAAAAGGAATGGATACATTTCTGAATTAAAAAGCTATCCAAGGTTATAATACTTAAAATATCAACGTGGTTAATCCGGGGGTAACATGAGTTATAGTAGCTAACTAGTCATAAAACATTATTTAGCAAGTATGTAGAATCATCACAACTTAAAACAGGTTGAACACGATGGGCAATTTGACTCTATTCAACCTCAAATACTATGTTACTATGACTGAGAAAGGCAGAGGACCTAAGACTGAGCCTTGCGGTACTCCAACTAATAGAGGTAGTGAAAAGGGAGGTTTAATCAGAGAAGCGAACACTGAAAGAGCGATTAATGAGAACCAAGAAAGGGTGGTGTCCTGAAGACCTAGGGATTGTAGTGTTTTTATGAAAAGAGAGAGTGGTCAACAGTCTCAAAAGCAGCAGAGAGATCAAGAAGAATAAGACGTTAGTAATGGCCTTAAGATTTGGCAGTGACTAGGTCATTCACTACTTTCGGCAGTGCTGTCTCTGTGGAGTGTTGGGAATGAAAGCCTGACTGAAGTGACTCCAATTAATTGTGGGAGTTAAAGTATGTGAGGCGACTGTAGGCGAGCCTCTCAAGTAGATTGGGTGAGAGAGTTTTGGTCAGAATTGTGTTTTTTTATAATGAGGTAATCACTGCATGCTTGAACAGAGAGGGAAAGATACTAGGAGAGAGAGAGAGAGAGATTACAGATTGTAGTTAAGGTTCGGATAAGAACAGGAGAGTTTTACTGACTTGTGAGGGTTTAGGATCAAGAGGAGTGGTAGTAAGTAACAGGATGAGAAGAGTGCAGATAATTCATCTTCACTCGTGTGATCAAACGAAGAGAAAGTGCCAGAGGGTTCAGCAGGGAATTGAACAGGTCACTGGCTGGAGTCGCTTGGGGTTGGTGGCATGAGAAGAGATGAGAGATTGTTTGTTTGGCACTGTCCAGGGTATTATGGTAGGAGTGGAAGGTGGTCTTATATGTGTGAGGAAATTACTAGGATTCAGAGATTTCCACCACTGTCGTTCTACTTTACGTGACCGTTTTTGTAGATGTCTTGTTAATTTAGAGTGCCACAGTTGGCATCTAAGCCTATGTGGAGTGTGATGGGTAGCTGGAGATACTTCATCAAGGGCTCTCTCTAGAGTCTGGTTCTGGTGGGATACAGCAGTCTCAGGAGAGGTAAAAGTAGAAATTGGTGAAAGCAGTTGTTGCAGAGAGGTGGAAAGTTGTTGAAAATTAATAGTGTTCGTGTTTCTGCGGGTTAGAGGAGGTTTGCTTGATGTCAGTGTCATAGAGCTTGTGATAAGGTACGGTTGTGATCAGAGAGAGGGAAAGGAGTGTTAATGAATTCAGAAACTGAGCAGAGCCTGGTGAATTGAGATCAAGGCAGTGGCCCTCCTGATGAGTAGAGGAGTCTGACCATTATGTGAGGCCAAGAGAGGAGGTTACAGATTTTGCAGTTTGGTGCAATCAGGAGATTGTGGACTGTCAATAGCAATACTGAAATCACCCATGATGATGGTGGAGATGTCAAAGTGTGGGAGCCAGGCAGAAAAATATTCTAGAAATAGTTGTTTGGGTAGCACAGGTGAGCGATAGATAGCTGTAACACGCAGAGTGAAAGGGGTGAAAATCCTGATAGAGTGAACTTCAAACAATGTGAATGTGAGTGATGGAACCTGTGGTAGAACTGTATATGTGAAAAATTGGGACAGTAATATTCCAACCCCACCTCCTTTACTGTTACCAATCCAGGAGGTGTGTGTGAAGTGGAGACCACACAGTGCTGTAGGGAAGTTTGTGTCTGATTGTGTGAGCCATGTTTCTGTTATGGCCAGCACGTAGAAGTGGTCAGAGATGAAGAGGTTGTGGATGGATGTTAATTTGTTACAAACAGAGCATGCATTCATTAAGGCACATTGTGTGCATACGCATGCGCAGTTCAGACCTGATCGCTCTCTGTGCGAAAACGCACAGCAGCGATCAAGTCTGAATTAGCCCCACACAGCCTTTCCTCTTTGTATTCAGCTTGGAGTGCAAACACAAAAAGTCCTACAGATACTGTTCAATGTTCTCACCGGAAAAGTAAAAATTCTGTAAATATATGCAACCTGGACTTTCGGTTCCGGCGCTGATGTGAGAGAAGGGAGGGCTCCGGAGCTCCGCTACCACCGCCGCTTCCACTAGCTGCAATCGCCGCTGAGCCGCGTCCAAACACTGAACAGTATACTTCCCAAAGTGCACTGTGCCTCCTGGCAGTATATGGAGCATTATTTCGGTCCTGCCATGTCCTCAAACGCCAAGAATAAAGCTAAGGCAGAGAAGGCTGAAAAATCTAAAATGGCCACGGACACACAGCGCTCTCAGCAATCATCAACCCTCTCCAGGGGTCCAGCTGGCTCATCCCTTGCAGCCTCTGACACACCAGGTCCGGACTGTCAGGTACCTACTGCCTCCCCCTCTCAGTCTCAATCTCTCACTGACCTCCGTGCCCCATCTCTGGAGCTGGAAGCGCCAATTACATATTCTATCATGGTGCAAGCAATTAAAGACACCATGCAGCCCCTGCTACAAGCTCAGGCTGCGTAATTTTCTCAAGCTATACAGCAAGTCACAGTACAAGTTAAACATCTTGAATCTACTATGGATGTACTTGAAAACAGAGTGGGAGTGAACTTTCA
The DNA here is from genome assembly GCF_028390025.1 of Pseudophryne corroboree. Lineage (NCBI taxonomy): Eukaryota > Metazoa > Chordata > Amphibia > Anura > Myobatrachidae > Pseudophryne > Pseudophryne corroboree. Next base: position 399,451,788 of record NC_086448.1, read on the forward strand.
GGATATCAGAGTCCAACATGCTGTAACTTCCAAACTGCAAAAGGACACTTTTCACTTATGAAATAAATTAGACGACTTAGAAAATAGGTCCCATCAAAATAACCTAAGGGTTATTGGTAATCTTGAATCAGTGAAGGGCTCTGCATTATACCACTTTTTGAAGGTCACGTTACCTACCCCCTCCTTCAAGTTGATCTAGTTTGTACAGACTTAGTGACTGAACGGGCACACACAATTGGACCGTTACGTGATCATAACTCCCACTGCCCCAGGGTAGTGATTTTTCATTGCTTGAATTATGCTCATAAAGATGGTATTTGGGCTGCGTCGAGATGTCATTGTGATTTACACTGGGAAGATTCTGATGCCAAATTGCTGATTTTCCAAGATTATTCCGTTGAAGTCACTAAGGCTTGCAAGGCTTTCTCACCAGTGTGTACACAGCTCATCCAGGCAGGTCACAAGTTTGCCTTGCTCTACCCTGCACGATTACAGATTTTTGAAGGATCATCTTCCATTTACTTCACTACAGTGGCTGATGCGGAGGCCCATCTGCGGGGATGCTGGGTGGGTGCTACTCGCTTTGATGACGATGAAGATATTTAACTTCCCACTTGTATTCCCGCTCCATGTTCTTTGTACGCTGCTCATAAGCTTTGGAACATTGATTTCTGTTCCTGTACTGGAACTAAGCACATAGCCTTACTACAGCTAACGAATCCGCCACGTATGGTATTTCTTAGGCTCATGCTGATTACTGTTGTGTCTCATGCTGGCATAATATATATATATATATATATATATATATATATATATATATATATATATATATACACACACACACACACACACACACACATACACATATACAGTATATACACATATATATACACATCTGTTCATGCATTGAGATGGTTATCTGTTTTCCCTTTTTCTTTTTTTTTCTCTTGGCTAAATAACTTTGCACATATTTGTATGCTTTTTGTTACTACAGAGATTTTACAAGTCTGTTTTATGCCCCTTCTAGTTAGTCTGATTCGTTGGGGTTTGTTTTCTAAATATTGGATGTTTTCGCGGCTGTTGCTCAGCAGCTCCAACCGCACCTTGTTTTCTATTTCCTGGTTCTCTTGTTTAGCGACTTTAGTCACAGCCATATCTACCGGAAGATGCATATGTGTGTCTCCTCTCCTATGTTGGATGTATATAGGTGGGTGACTCGGGATTGCCTCACTTATTTATTTTTTCATGTTGTATTCTTATGCTTATTTGTCTTTGACTCATTCGCTTCTCCTTTTCTTCTTTCTTCTCACTCCTTTTACTCCATCTTCTGAGCCTCTTGCCCTCTATATTGTTGGAGGGATGATTTAGGGTCGAATATATTGCCCAATATACTTTTCTATCATGTTTTCCATGTCTATTCTTCTCATTTATTCCATTGATGCTTCTTAATGACGGCTCTTAATATTTGCTTGTGCAATATTGGTGGTATTAACTCCGCAGTCAAACGCAAACGTGTCCTTACTTATATAAAGTGATTAAAGGTTGATGTCGCATTACTCCAAGAGACACACCTGACTCCCTCTGAGACTGCCAAGCTGAATATGTATAATAAAACAGTATTAGCGTCTGCATCATATAATTCCAAAGCCAGGGGTGTTACAATTTTATTAAATAAATCTGTACCCCATACACTACATTCTTTGCATAGTGACCCGGAGGGTCAGTATGGTTTGATAGAAGTTTCTTTACACTTGGTCCGTTATATTATATGTAATGTCTATGCCCCCAATACATATTCCAGGCTGTTTTTTCAACGGTTATTGACTAAATTATCCTCTTATACTAATTCGCTGTTGATTGTGGGTGGGGATTTTAATATATTAATTAATATTGCTAATCAGCTCTGCTTGTCTGATGTCTGGAGAGTACACCATCCCACAGAGCGGGAGTTTACATGCCTGTCTGCTGCGCATGGGACTCTGTCCCGAATCAATTATCTATTATTATCTTAACACTTGCTGACTAGAGTTACGGACTCTGGTATAGAACCGATTTGCGTATCTGATCACGCTATGATGTGGTTGACGCTTGCTCCCACCTTTGATCGAGGTGATGACTGTCACTGGCGATTTCCCAATTATTGCTTTCCTCCTTAAATTTTAGAAATACGGTTGAGGCAGCATGGCAAGATTATGCGCGTAATAATGAATCTCATGCGCAGCACGACCCGGTGTTATTTTGGCAGGCCTCTAAGGCCGTGATTAGGGGTGTCATTACTTCCTATCTGGCTAAATATTCCAAATCTGTGACAGCTTGTTATATTAGGAGTCAAGAAGAGCTTACACAACCTTTCCAATTGTATAAACGTACCGCAGAACCAGATCTTAGGCAAGATTATCTCCTTAAAAAAACAGGCTTTTGACACCATTTTGACTCAAATAGGTGATCAGTTATTCCTACCAACGATCTTACCGGTTTCATAAACATGGTAATAAAACGGGTAAATTGCTCACCAATCTGCTCAGGGGCACCCATACCCCATCTATGATAACATCCTTGAAACAGCCGGATGGCACTAAACTTCGGACAGGTAGACGAATTGTTGATGCATTTCGAGATTTCTATGCTTCCCTATATTCTAAAGAATCTGTTGATGTTGAGAATAAAGCTAAATTTTGGGATCCTTTAGTTCTCCCTCAAATTACCCTGGCCCAGGCTACAGCTCTTACGGCCCCCATTACTTTGGAGGAATTAGTGCCTGTTATTAAAACTCTTAAACCGGGCAAGGCCCCAGGCTCTGATGGCCTGCCAGGGGATTATTACCGTCTCCTCCTTCCTCAAATTCAAGATATCTTACTGACGGTATATCATTCTTTTTTTGTCTTCGCGATCGATGCCACTCCATTTTAATTGGGCAGGGATCCGGAACTCCCCGATTCTTATCGCCCCATTTCCTTATTGAATGTGGACTACAAAGTTTTCACTAAGCTTATGGCAGACAGACTTAAACTTGTTCTTCCATCAATTATACATGAGGACCAAACAGGATTTATTTGGGGTAGACACTCTGTAGTCAACCTTCGCAGGGTGTTCACTGTCCAGCAGTGGCTGAAATCCTCCGGTGATTCGACAGAAGCTTTCCTGTTGTCCTTAGATGCAGAGAAGCCATTCGATTTAGTTACGTGGGTTCACCTTCTGGAAACACTCTCTCATTTTGGATTTCTGGAGGATTTCATTACCACGCTGTTGACTTTTTATACTAACCCTATGTCTCATATTGCCTGCAATGGATTCTTATCTACCCCCTTATCACCGCTTCTTTTCGCACTTGCATTGGAACCTTTGGCCATAACCTTACGTGATAGCGTCTCTTTCACTGGGATACGAGTGGGCTCACAGGAAGTGAAATTAGCATTATTTGCAGATGACATGCTCCTGTTTATGACAAACCCAGCCAGCTTGGTCCCGACGGTGATAGACACTCTATTACGTTTTGGTTCCTTCTCGGGTTATAAAATACATTTTTATAAATCAGAAGTTTTACCCCTCGGACCCTCCTCTTTAACTGTTCTCACCTCAGCTTCTTTTAAGATAGCGTCTCCTACTCTCAAGTACTTAGGCGTTAATATATCTCCCTCATTGAATGCTATATATCATTCTATTTATTCTCCCCTCATAACCAGAATACGCACTTTATTAGATAATTGGATGTTGTTACCCCTCAATTTATTAGGTCGCAATGCAGTCTTGAAGAGCATTATTCTCCCCAAAATTTCTTATTTGATGCAGATGATTCCTTTGGCTCTAAGTAGAAGTGATATATAACTGTGTATTAAACTTTTTTCTGCCTTTTTATGGAAGGGGAAGAGATCTCGTGTTGCATTCAAGAAGTTACGCTTACCACGTCAGCTGGGGGGGGATGGGTGTCCCTGATCTAGCAGTCTTTTCGAAAGCTGTGTTGTTTAGATATACCATTGATTGGTGTCATGGTAGTCATTTTTATACCAATACAAAACTGGAACGTGAATTGTTTGCACCTTACTCTGCTGGGGCTTTACTGCTTGTTAAAAAACCGAACCTCCCACAAACTGTTTTAAACAATATTCTTTTTAAAGATACATATTCTGCTTGGCATTCCCTACATAAGTTTTTTAAGAGTGACCCTTCCAAATCTTTATATACCCCATTCTGTGTACGGTTTCTACTTTGGAGATCTAAAGGAATCTCAGCCATTAAAGATGTATTTGACCCGGGAGGACGTATTCTTACCTTTCAGGCTATTCGTGACAAATTTTGAACAACCTAGTGTTCATTTTTACATGTACCGCCAGGCACGTCACTATGCGCTTTCTTTAACATCTCCTCCCACTCCCCTATTGACTGGAAGTCAGGCCACCGCACTCGCTACTTTATTCCAATTTACCAAAACTTGCCCATATAAAACTCAAATGCTTACGATGGATTTACAATATACAGACCCGAATTCTATATGGTTTGTGACCTGGAAGGCCTGGCAACTAATCATTCCCTCAATCCTCAACCCTGACCCGATTTTCAAGTATTATGATTCGGTACTGAGACATCTTTCATCTGCAGCACTTCAGGAGGTACATGTCAGGGTGATACACCGTGCATATATTGCGCAGAGTCAGAGATGCCCCATGGTCTTGGAGGAAACAATTTTTGAGAATGTGGGAAAATTAGAATATTTTGGGGTAAAGTGTTACAGTATATTAATACTTTGTTCTCTCTAAAGCTTTCTATTGACCCTCTAGCTTTATTATGCGCCAACTTTGAGAATTGTAACCTTGGTTCCTCCAAAACCGCTATACTCCCACTTTTAATGACAATTGTTACAGTGGTCAAGAAAGCTATGCAGTCTCCTAGGCTTGATATGGTCAAATCTCATCTTATGCAAATACTTTATTTTGACCGGAAAGCTACTATCATGGATATAGAGCAAGGAGTGATTAAATTCCATAAATAATGGGATTTTTTTATTGCACAGATGAATGAGTGAACAAAGTAAGGTATTTAAATTGTTTGAGAATACGACATGGTTCCTTTATAGGCAGATAGACTCTACATCATAATAATTTCTGGTTTAGGTCAATGGTTGGTGATAGTAAATGTTGAGTTGCAGTTGACAATGCAGTGTTTATCTACGACTTACTGTGTGCCTAAGAACACCTTCTATGGCGATTTATTTAAGACCATTTATAGGAAATTACTGCTAGGATGATGGGGGGTTTATTCTTTCTCTTTTTCTATCCTACTATCGCAGTTTTAATTGTCTTTTTTTGCAATATTTTTAAAGGTTTTGATACTGTATATGTTGTCAATCTGTATGAGCTAATTGGCCATATTCAGGGTTTTTGACTAACTACTATATCTTGGTCATACCCCTTGATCTGGGATACCTGCTGCTATCTTTTTTTCTGCCTTGATAACGTACGAGATATATGTCATTAACTGTATACCTTTGGCTTGTTTCTAGGAGATTGGTCAATTTATATATTTGGTATTGTATGTTCCCTTTTTCTTGCAGAACGAATAAACAGATTTGAGAAAAAAAAATATATATATATGCAACCTGTAAGTACAGTATACAACTTGCTTAGTTCAAAGCTTTACTAGCACTACATACTTATTTTAATAAAAGCCACCTTACTGGCGGCACTAGATGTTACTGCAGGGAGTATATCACTATGAATGTAAACATGGAATGTAGTCATCGAATCCTTGTAATAGCTTACTCTAATCTTAGCACACAACCACAGTAATGCATAAATCTAATTACCACAGCACGTAAGGGAAGATAAGGCAGAGATATCGGATATCATGACTAAAACTATGTATTTTGATTAAGCAAAAACCACAATATCTACAGCAGATGGTTAAACCATCTTAATTCTCTTTTCAACAGCAACATTAAACAACTACACCTCTCTCCACTTGTGGGATCTAATCAATAATCAGATGATCAAGTAGCCATTTGGGTATAGGCTAATTCTCCTGCCGAAGAGGAAAGAGTTTAAGTGATAGGTAGGTATCATAATTACAGTAATGAGCAGAGAGACTTTGGAATACCTTTCTAAGCTCTGTCTGCACTATGTCTTCCTCTCCCTCTTTACTCGCCCTCACAGCCCTGTAATGACATGACAAACTGAGAGACTGACAGGTCAATCCAATTAGGTGCGAATTGGGTCCTGAAAGCGGTTCTTAGGGTGAACTCACACTACAAATTACATTTGCAATCCGATTCAAAACTTGCATTTTAAGACATTTTGATGTACTGTACTTCAAAATTCTGGATATACCTTAAGTTTGCTGACAAAAGCTTTGTATAATGTTTCAACCATTAACAAAAAAAAAAAAAGTACAGAAGTAATCCAGTTGAGACCTTTTAAAAACAGCCTTATGGCCACTAACAGCCTTCTATATGGTCATGCTATCTCAGTTGTCAGGATGGTTTCCCAGTTTTTCATGCACTTCTCCCACGTCGCATTTTGTATAAAAGTTCCGCAACCTCGTTGTGACTATGGCACATTTCTTGGTTGCGCGCACTCATGTGATGTATGCAAGTTTCATGAGTTTTATAAAAACTCGCACCTACAGATTTGTTCGCATACATCCAGCTGCAATACGCCATGCAGCGTGAGATGCCTGGCGCGAGTGAGCTGACAGGTCTTGTACAATTCTGCTAAGGTCAGGTGTCTTGCTTTGCTGAAAAATGCATCTTATTCCCAATGCATTGTGGCTAGGGCCATGAGAAGAAAGTGCTGATTAATGTGTTATATGACACTTGTATATTGTGAGTTACTGAGACTGTGGGTCTTATTCAGGTTCACTGGCAAAACTGCAATTCGGACGATTTTCGGACTGCACATTCGCTGTGCCTACATCGCGCATGAGTGTAAGACACAACGCGATCGCAGGCCCAGCAAAGTGTGGTCGCATAGCAATTGCCAGTGACAGTTAGTGAGAAGTAACATGGCGTTTGTGGGGAGTGGTTGAGAAAAACCCAGGCAATTCATGGCAGTTTTCGGGGTGTGCATCTAACATCAGCTGCGATTTAAAATTATTATTATTATTCTGAGTAGCCCTGAGTCATTCACAACTGTTGATGGTGCTCGATATCTAGTAATGCAATTTTGCGTTTGCATCGGTGGGCATCTTTTACCTTTCTGGGCGGCTCTTCACATGCAGAAGCAGGATTAAAAAAATAAGAATTTACTTACCGATAATTCTATTTCTCGTAGTCCGTAGTGGATGCTGGGGACTCCGTAAGGACCATGGGGAATAGCGGCTCCGCAGGAGACTGGGCACAAAAGTAAAGCTTTAGAACTACCTGGTGTGCACTGGCTCCTCCCCCCATGACCCTCCTCCAAGCCTCAGTTAGGATACTGTGCCCGGACGAGCGTACACAATAAGGAAGGATTTTGAATCCCGGGTAAGACTCATACCAGCCACACCAATCACACCATATAACTTGTGATCTAAACCCAGTTAACAGCATGATAACAGAGGAGCCTCTAGAAAAGATGGCTCACTACAGCAATAACCCGATTTTTTGGTAACAATAACTATGTACCAGTATTGCAGACAATCCGCACTTGGGATGGGCGCCCAGCATCCACTACGGACTACGAGAAATAGAATTATCGGTAAGTAAATTCTTATTTTCTCTGACGTCCTAGTGGATGCTGGGGACTCCGTAAGGACCATGGGGATTATACCAAAGCTCCCAAACGGGCGGGAGAGTGCGGATGACTCTGCAGCACCAAATGAGAGAACTCCAGGTCCTCCTCAGCCAGGGTATCAAATTTGTAGAATTTTACAAACGTATTTGCTCCTGACCAAGTAGCTGCTCGGCAAAGTTGTAAAGCCGAGACCCCTCGGGCAGCCGCCCAAGATGAGCCCACCTTCCTTGTGGAATGGGCTTTTACAGATTTTGGCTGTGGCAGGCCTGCCACAGAATGTGCAAGCTGAATTGTACTACAAATCCAACAAGCAATAGTCTGCTTAGAAGCAGGAGCACCCAGCTTGTTGGGTGCATACAGAATAAACAACGAGTCAGATTTTCTGACTCCAGCCGTCCTGGAAAATAAGAATTTACTCACCGGTAATTCTATTTCTCGTAGTCCGTAGTGGATGCTGGGAACTCCGTAAGGACCATGGGGAATAGCGGGCTCCGAAGGAGGCTGGGCACTCTAGAAAGATCTTAGACTACCTGGTGTGCACTGGCTCCTCCCACTATGACCCTCCTCCAAGCCTCAGTTAGGTACTGTGCCCGGACGAGCGTACACAATAAGGAAGGATTTTGAATCCCGGGTAAGACTCATACCAGCCACACCAATCACACCGTACAACTCGTGATATGAAACACAGTTAACAGTATGAAACAATAGAGCCTCTCAACAGATGGCTCAACAATAACCCGATTTAGTTAACAATAACTATGTACAAGTATTGCAGATAAACCGCACTTGGGATGGGCGCCCAGCATCCACTACGGACTACGAGAAATAGAATTACCGGTGAGTAAATTCTTATTTTCTCTAACGTCCTAGTGGATGCTGGGAACTCCGTAAGGACCATGGGGATTATACCAAAGCTCCCAAACGGGCGGGAGAGTGCGGATGACTCTGCAGCACTGAATGAGAGAACTCCAGGTCCTCCTCAGCCAGGGTATCAAATTTGTAGAATTTTGCAAACGTGTTTGCCCCTGACCAAGTAGCTGCTCGGCAAAGTTGTAAAGCCGAGACCTCTCGGGCAGCCGCCCAAGATGAGCCCACCTTCCTTGTGGAATGGGCATTGACAGATTTTGGCTGTGGCAGGCCTGCCACAGTATGTGCAAGCTGAATTGTACTACAAATCCAACGAGCAATAGTCTGCTTAGAAGCAGGAGCACCCAGCTTGTTAGGTGCATATAGGATAAACAGCGAGTCAGATTTTCTGACTCTAGCCGTTCTGGAAACATATATTTTCAGTGCCCTGACAACGTCTAGCAACTTGGAGTCCTCCAAGTCCCTAGTAGCCTAGGCACCACAATAGGCTGGTTCAGGTGAAACGCTGACACCACCTTTGGGAGAAACTGGGGACGAGTCCTCAATTCTGCCCTATCCATATGGAAAATCAAATAAGGGCTTTTACAAGACAAAGCCGCCAACTTTGATACTCGCCTGGCAGAAGCCAAGGCCAATAACATAACCACCTTCCACGTGAGATATTTCAGATCCACGGTTTTTAGTGGTTCAAACCAATGTGATTTTAAGAAACTCAACACCACGTTGAGATCCCAAGGTGCCACAGGAGGCACAAACGGGGGCTGACTCTGCAGCACTCCTTTTATAAATGTCTGAACTTCAGGTACTGAAGCTAGTTCTTTTTGAAAGAAAATCGACAGAGCCGAGATCTGTACCTTAATGGAACCCAATTTAAGGCCCATAGTCACTCCTGCTTGCAGGAAATGCAGAAATCGACCTAGTTGAAATTCCTCTGTTGGGGCCCTTTCGGCCTCACACCATGCAACATATTTTCGCCATATGCGGTGATAATGAGTTGCTGTAACCTCTTTCCTGGCTTTAGTAAGCGTAGGAATGACTTCCTCCGGAATGCCCTTTTCCTTCAGGATCCGGCGTTCAACCGCCATGCCGACAAACGCAGCCGCGGTAAGTCTTGGAACAGACAGGGCCCCTGCTGCCGCAGGTCCTGTCTGAGTGGCAGAGGCCATGGGTCCTCTGATATAAATTCTTGAAGTTCTGAGTACCAAGCTCTTCTTGGCCATCCACGAGTATCGTTCTTACTCCTCGCCTTCTTATTATTCTCAGTACCTTTGGTATGAGAGGCAGAGGGGAGAACACATAAACCGACTGGTACACCCACGGTGTTACCAGAGCGTCCATAGCTATCGCCTGAGGGTCCCTTGACCCGGTGCAATATCTTTTATAGCTTTTTGTTGAGGCGGGACGCCATCATGTCCACCTGTGGCCTTTCCCAATGGTGTACAATCCTATTGGAAGACTTCTGGAGGAAGTCCCCATTCTCCCGGGTGGAGGTCGTGTCTGTTGAGAAGATCTGCTTCCCAGTTGTCCACTCCGGGAATGAACACTGCTGACAGTGCTAACACATGATTTTCCGCCTATCGGAGAATCCTTGTGGCTTCTGCCATCGCCATCCTGCTTCTTGTGCCGCCCTGTTGGTTTACATGGGCGACTGCCGTGATGTTGTCTGATTGGATCAGTACCGGCTGGTTTTGAAGCAGAGGCCTTGCTGGCCTCAGGGCATTGTAAATGGCCCTCAGGTCCAGAATATTTATGTGTAGGGAAATAACCTGACTTGACCAAAGTCCCTGGAAATTTCTTCCCTGTGTGACTGCCTCCCAGCCTCAAAGGCTGGAATCCATGGTCACTAGGACCTAGTCCTGTATGCCGAACCTGCGGCCCTCTTGAAGATGGGCACTCTGCAGCCACCACAGTAGAGATACCCTGGTCCTTGGAGACAGGGTTATCAGCCTATGCATCGGAAGATGCGACCCGGACCACTTGTCCAACAGGTCCCTCTGAAAAGTTCTTGTATGGAACCTGCCTAATGGGATTGCTTCGTAGGAAGCTACCATTTTTCCCAGGACTCGCGTGCAATGATGCACCGCTACCTATTTTGGCTTCAGGAGGTCTCTGACTAGAGATGACAACTCCTTGGCTTTCTCCTCCGGGAGAAACACTATTTCTGGTTTATGTCCAGAACCATCCCCAGGAACAGTAGACGTGTCATAGGAACCAGCTGTGACTTTGGACTGTTTAGAATCCAACCATGCTGTTGTAGCACTTTCCAAAATAGTGCTACCCCGACTACCAACTGCTCCTTGGACCTCGCCCTTATAACGAGATTGTCCAAGTACGGGATAATTACAACTCCCTTTTTTTTGAAGGAGTATCAACATTTCGGCCATTACCTTGATAAAACACCCTCGGTGCCATGTACAGTCCAAACGGCAGTGTCTGGACTTGGTAATGGTAATCCTGTACCACAATTCTGAGGTACTCCTGGCGAGGATGGTAAATGGGGACATGCAGGTAAGCATCCTTGATGTCCCAGGATACCATGTAATCCCCCTCGTCCAGGCTTGGAATAACCGCCCTGAGCGATTCCATCTTGAACTTGAATTTTTGTGTTCAAGGATTTTAAATATAAAATGGGTCACACCGAACCATGCGGTTTCGGTACCCCAACCCGTGTGGAATAGTAACCCCGTCCTTGTTGAAGTAGGGGCACCTTGAGTATTACCTGCTGGGAATACCGCTTATTAATTGCCTCTAGCACAGCCTCCCTGCCTGAGGGAGTTGTCAGCAAGGCATATTTTAGGAAACGGCTGGGGGGAGACATCTCGAATTCCAGCTTGTACCCCTGAAATACTACTTGAAAGAAACAGGGATCCACCTGTGAGCGAGCCCACTAATTGCTGAAATTTTTGAGACGGCCCCCCACCGTACCTGGCTACACCTGTGGAGCACCCGCGTCATGGTGTGGCCTCACAGGAGGCGGGGGAAGAATCTTGATTCTGGGAACAGGCTGACTGGTGCAGCTTTTTTCCCTCTACCCTTGTCTCTGTACAGAAAGGAAGCGCCATTTGACCCGCTTGCTTTTCTGAAGCCGAAAGGACTGTACCTTTGTCTGTGAGGAAACCTGAGGTAAAATTATTTCTTCCCAGCAGTTGCTGTGGATACGAGGTCCCAGAGACCATCCCCAAATAATTCCTCACCCTTATAAGGCTCTCTATGCGCTTTTTAAGTCAGCATCACCTGTCCAGTGACAGGTCTCTAATACCCTCCTGACAGAATGGACATTACATTTATTTTGGATGCCAGTCGGCAAAATATCCCTCTGTGCATCCCCCATATATAAGACGACGTCTTTAATATGTTTTTATGTTTGCCAACTAGTATCCCTGTTTGACAGGGTCACCGACCACGCTGCAGCAGCACTATCTGCAGGTCTCAGTCTAGTACCTGAGTGTGTAAATACAGACTTCAGGATAGCCTCCTGTTTTTTATCAACAGGTACCTATTAAAGTGGCCGTATCCTAAGACGCCAGTGCCACCTTTTTTGACAAACGTGTGAGCGCCTTATCCACCCTAGGGGATATCTCCCAGCGTAACTTATCCACCTGGCGGGAAAGGGTATGCCATCAGTAACTTTTTATAAATTACTAGTTTCTTAACGGGGGAACCCACGCTTTCACACACTTCATTTATTCATCTGATGGGGGAACAAAACACTGCCTGTTTTTTCTCCCCAAACCTAAAACCCATTTTTAGAGGTGCTTGGGTTAAAGTCAGAAATGTATAACACATTTTTTATTGCCGGGATCACGTCACGGATGTTCCTAGTGGATTGTGTATATGTCTCCACCTTGTCGACACTGGAGTCAGACTCCGTGTCGACATCTGTGTCTGCCATCTGAGAGAGCGGGCGTTTTTGAGCCCCTGATGGCCTTTGAGACGCCTGGGCAGGCGCGGGCTGCGAAGCCGGCTGTCCCACAGCTGTTATGTCATCCACCCTTTTATGTAAGGAGTTGACACTGTCGGTTAAAACCTTTCACCTATCCATCCACTCTGGTGTCGGCCCCACAGGGGGCGTCACATATATCGGCCTCTGTTCTGTCACCATATAAGCCTCCTCATTCAACATGTCGACACAGCCGTACCGACACACCGCAGACACACAGGGAATGCTCTAAACGAGGACAGGACCCACAAAAGCCCTTTGGGGGGACAGAGTAAGAGTATGCCAGCACACACCAGAGCGCTATATATATACAGGGACTAACTGAGTTATGTCCCTAATAGCTTTTATATAATATACTGTATACAGTGCCAATTTTAATGCCCCCCCTCTCTTTTCCCTCTTACTGTACTGTAGAATTGCAGGGAAGAGCCAGGGAGCTTCCCTCCAGCCGAGCTGTGAGGGAAAAATGGCGCCAGTGTGCTGAGGAGATAGGCTCCGCCCCTTTTTCGCGGCCTATTCTCCCGTTTTTTATGGAATTCTGGCAGGGGTATTTACCTCATATATAGCCCCTGGGGCCATATATTGAGGTATTTTAGCCAGCCAAGGTGTTTTTATTGCTGCCTCAGGGCGCCCCCCCCAGCGCCCTGCACCCTCAGTGACCGGAGTGTGAAGTGTGTGAGAGGAGCAATGGCGCACAGCTGCAGTGCTGTGCGCTACCTTGGTGAAGACAGAGTCTTCATGCCGCCGATTTTCCGGACCATCTTCTTGCTTCTGGCTCTGTAAGGGGGACGGCGGCGCGGCTCCGGGACCGAACATCAAGGCTGGGCCTGCGGTCGATCCCTCTGGAGCTAATGGTGTCCAGTAGCCTAAGAAGCCCAATCCGGCTGCAAGCAGGCGAGTTCGCTTCTTCTCCCCTTAGTCCCTCGCTGCAGTGAGCCTGTTGCCAGCAGGTCTCACTGAAAATAACAAATTCTAAGACTATAACTTTCTAAGAGCTCAGGAGAGCCCCTAGTGTGCATCCAACCTCGGCCGGGCACGAAATCTAACTGAGGCTTGGAGGAGGGTCATAGTGGGAGGAGCCAGTGCACACCAGGTAGTCTAAGATCTTTCTAGAGTGCCCAGCCTCCTTCGGAGCCCGCTATTCCCCATGGTCCTTACGGAGTTCCCAGCATCCACTAGGACGTTAGAGAAACCTAAATTTCCAGGGCTCTGACAACGTCTAGCAACCTGGAGTCCTCCAAGTCCCTAGTAGCCGCAGGCACCACAATAGGTTGATTCAGGTGAAACGCTGAAAACCACCTTAGGGAGAAACTGAGGACAAGTCCTCAATTCCGCCCTGTCCGAATGGAAAATCAGATGAGGGCTTTTACAGGATAAAGCCGCCAATTTTGACACGCACCTGGCCCAGGCCAGGGCCAACAGCATGACCACTTTCCATGTGAGATATTTTAACTCCACATATTTAAGTGGTTCAAACCAATGTGACTTTTGGAACCCAAAAACTACATTTAGATCCCAAGGTGCCACTGGAGGCACAAAAGGAGGCTGTATATACAGTACCCCTTTCACAAACGTCTGAACTTCAGGGACTGAAGCTAGTTCTTTTTGGAAGAAAATTGACAGGGCCGAAATTTGAACCTTAATGGACCCCCATTTCAGGCCCATAGACACTCCTGTTTGCAGGAAATGTAGGAATCGACCTAGTTGAAAATTCCTCCGTCGGGGCCTTACTGGCCTCGCACCACGCAACATATTTTCGCCAAATGCGGTGATAATATCTTGCGGTTATATCTTTCCTGGCTTTGATCAGGATAGGAATGACTTCATCCGGAATGCCTTTCTCCTTCAGGATCCGGCGTTCAACCGCCATGCCGTCAAACGCAGCCGCGGTAAGTCTTGGAACAGACAGGGTCCTTGCTGGAGCAGGTCCCTTCTTATAGGTAGAGGCCACGGATCCTCCGTAAGCATCTCTTGAAGTTCCGGTTACCAAGTCCTTCTTGGCCAATCCGGAGCCACGAATATAGTGCTTACTCCTCTCCATCTTATAATTCTCAGTACCTTGGGTATGAGAGGCAGAGGAGGGAACACATACACTGACTGGTACACCCACTGTGTTACCAGAGCGTCTACAGCTATTGCCTGAGGGTCCCTTGACCTGGCACAATACTTGTCGAGTTTTATAAACATGTGGAAGACTTCTGGGTGAAGTCCCCACTCTCCCGGGTGGAGGTCGTGTCTGCTGAGGAAGTCTGCTTCCCAGTTGTCCACTCCCGGAATGAATACTGCTGACAGTGCTATCACATGATTTTCCGCCCAGCGAAGAATCCTTGCAGCTTCTGCCATTGCCCTCCTGCTTCTTGTGTCACCCTGTCTGTTTACGTGGGTGACTGCCGTGATGTTGTCCGAATGGATCAACTCCGGGTGACCTTGAAGCAGAGGTCTTGCTGAGCTTAGAGCATTGTAAATGGCCCTTAGCTTCAGGATATTTATGTGAAGTGATGTCTCCAGGCTTGACCATAAGCTCTGGAAATTCCTTCCCTGTGTGACTGCTCCCCAGCCTCCCAGGCTGGCATCCGTGGTCACCAGGACCCAGTCCTGAATGTGCGGCCCTCTAGAAGATGAGCACTCTGCAACCACCACAGGAGAGACACCCTTGTGCTTGGTGACAGGGTTATCCGCTGATGCATCTGAAGATGCGACCCGGACCATTTGTCCAGCAGGTCCCACTGGAAAGTTCTTGCGTGGAATCTGCCGAATGGGATTGCTTCGTAGGAAGCCACCATTTTTCCCAGAACCATTTCATTGATGTACTGAGACTTGGCTCGGTTATAGGAGGTTCCCGACTAGCTCGGATAACTCCCTGACTTTCTCCTCCGGGAGAAACACCTTTTTCTGGACTGTGTCCAGGATCATCCCTAGGAACAGAAGACGAGTCGTCGGAATCAGCTGCGATTTTGGAATATTGAGAATCCAATCGTGCTGCCGCAACACTACCTGAGATAGTGCTACACCGACCTCCAACTGTTCCCTGGATCTTACCCTTATCAGGGAATCGTCCAAATAAGGGATAACTAAAATTCCCTTCCTTCGAAGGAGTATCATCATTTCGGCCATTACCTTGGTAAAGACCCGGGGTGCCGTGGACCATCCATACGGCAGCGTCTGAAACTGATAGTGACAGTTCTGTACCATAAACCTGAGGTACCCTTGGTGAGAAGGGTAAAATTGGGACATGAAGGTAAGCATCCTTGATGTCCCGAGACATCATGTAGTCCCCTTCTTCCAGGTTCGCAATCACTGCTCTGAGTGACTCAATCTTGAATTTGAACCTCCGTATGTAAGTGTTCAAGATTTTAGATTTAGAATCGGTCTCACCGAGCCGTCCGGCTTCGGTACCACAACAGTGTGGAATAATACCCCGTTCCCTGTTGCAGGAGGGGTACCTTGATTATCACCTGCTGGGAATACAGCTTGTGAATGGCTTCCAAAACTGCCTCCCTGTCAGAAGGAGACATCGGTAAAGCCGACTTTAGGAAACGGCGAGGGGGAGACGTCTCGAATTCCAATTTGTACCCCTGAGATATCACCTGAAGGATCCAGGGGTCTACTTGCGAGTGAGCCCACAGCGCGCTGAAATTCATTGAGACGGGCCCCCACCGTGCCTGATTCTGCTTGTAAAGCCCCAGCGTCATACTGAGGGCTTGGCAGAGGCGGGAGAGAGCTTCTGTTCCTGGGAACTGGCTGATTTCTGCAGCCTTTTTCCTCTCCCTCTGTCACGGGGCAGAAATGAGGAACCTTTTGCCCGCTTGCCCACGAAAAGACTGCGCCTGATAATACGGCGTCTTCTCATGTTGAGAGGCGACCTGGGGTACAAACGCGGATTTCCCAGCTGTTGCCGTGGCCACCAGGTCTGAAAGACCTACCCCAAATAACTCCTCCCCTTAATAAGGCAATACTTCCAAATGCCGTTTGGAATTCGCATCACCTGACCACTGTCGTGTCCATAACCCTCTACTGGCAGAAATGGATAACGCACTTAGACTTGATGCCAGTCTGCAAATATTCCGCTGTGCATCACGCATATATAGAAATGCATCTTTTAAATGCTCTATAGGCAATAATATACTGTCCCTATCTAGGGTATCAATATTTTCAGTCAGGGAATCCGACCACGCCAACCCAGCACTACACATCCAGGCTGAGGCGATTGCTGGTCGCAGTATAACACCAGTATGTGTGTAAATACATTTTAGGATACCCTCCTGCTTTCTATCAGCAGGATCCTTAAGGGCGGCCATCTCAGGAGAGGGTAGAGCCCTTGTTCTTACAAGCGTGTGAGCGCTTTATCCACCCTAGGGGGTGTTTCCCAACGCACCCTAACCTCTGGCGGGAAAGGATATAATGCCAATAACATTTTAGAAATTATCAGTTGTTATCGGGGGAAACCCACGCATCATCACACACCTCATTTAATTTCTCAGATTCAGGAAAACTACAGGTAGTTTTTCCTCACCGAACATAATACCCCTTTTTGGTGGTACTCGTATTATCAGAAATGTGTAAAACATTTTTCATTGCCTCAATCATGTAACGTGTGGCCCTACTGGAAGTCACATTTGTCTCTTCACCGTCGACACTGGAGTCAGTATCCGTGTCGGCGTCTATATCTGCCATCTGAGGTAACGGGCGCTTTAGAGCCCCTGACGGCCTATGAGACGTCTGGACAGGCACAAGCTGAGTAGCCGGCTGTCTCATGTCAACCACTGTCTTTTATACAGAGCTGACACTGTCACGTAATTCCTTCCAACAGTTCATCCACTCAGGTGTCGACCCCCTAGGGGGTGACATCACTATTACAGGCAATCTGCTCAGTCTCCACATCATTTTTCTCCTCATACATGTCGACACAAACGTACCGACATACAGCACACACACAGGGAATGCTCTGATAGAGGACAGGACCCCACTAGCCCTTTGGGGAGACAGAGGGAGAGTTTGCCAGCACACACCAGAGCGCTATATATATATATACAGGGATAACCTTATATAAGTGTTTTTCCCCTTATAGCTGCTGTATCTTTAATACTGCGCGTAATTAGTGCCCCCCTTCTCTTTTTTAACTCTTTCTGTAGTGTAGTGACTGCAGGGGAGAGCCAGGGAGCTTCCCTCCAACGGAGCTGTGAGGGAAAATGGCGCCAGTGTGCTGAGGAGATAGGCTCCGCCCCCTTCTCGGCGGCCTTATCTCCCGTTTTTCTGTGTATTCTGGCAGGGGTTAAATTCATTCATATAGCCCAGGAGCTATATGTGATGCATTTTTTTGCCATCCAAGGTGTTTTTATTGCGTCTCAGGGCGCCCCCCCCCCAGCGCCCTGCACCCTCAGTGACCGGAGTGTGAAGTGGCTGAGAGCAATGGCGCACAGCTGCAGTGCTGTGCGCTACCTTGTTGAAGACAGGATGTCTTCTGCCGCCGATTTTCCGGACCTCTTCTGTCTTCTGGCTCTGTAAGGGGGCCGGCGGCGCGGCTCTGGGACCTATCCATGGCTGGGCCTGTGATCGGTCCCTCTGGAGCTAATGTCCAGTAGCCTAAGAAGCCCAATCCACTCTGCACGCAGGTGAGTTCGCTTCTTCTCCCCTTAGTCCCTCGATGCAGTGAGCCTGTTGCCAGCAGGTCTCACTGAACATAAAAAACCTAAAACTAAACTTTTCACTAAGCAGCTCAGGAGAGCCACCTAGTGTGCACCCTTCTCGTTCGGGCACAAAAATCTAACTGAGGCTTGGAGGAGGGTCATGGGGGGAGGAGCCAGTGCACACCAGGTAGATCTAAAGCTTTACTTTTGTGCCCAGTCTCCTGCGGAGCCGCTATTCCCCATGGTCCTTACGGAGTCCCCAGCATCCACTAGGACGTCAGAGAAAATAGCAATTTCTGTTGTCTCAATAGTGATTCAACCTGAATAAGGCCCTGTAGACAGAGCAGAACACAACGTGTATTGGAAAAAAGCTGCAGCTGCTACATTGTAGCACTTCTTGTACAGATTCAGAGACTCATGGGGATATCCAATTAGCCCCAGTAATTTACCGGGGCAGCGGGCATGGGAAAAATTGCGAAAAACATCCCTTTTTTTCGGACCTGATGTTTTACCGGGCCTAATAGGATATCCCACTCAGTCGCACAGTGAAAGTGTCATATCAAATTAATCAGCCTAGTTTTCTCGCGTGCCCTAGTTACACTGTGTTTTGAATAATATGCATTTTCTGCAGAAATAAGCTAAAAAGACATCAGACGATAGAAGATTCAAATTTCCAGCATCTAGTTTGTTCTGTGCTGGGGATTTTTAGCTGAATATTCAATTTGAGGATCCTGTGCCAGAAAGGACATGGCTTGCATTTGGATTCTGTTGAACAAATTTATGGAATTTGCTTCTCCTTTAAAAGGCAGCAAAAACACCACCAATTGTTTGGACCTAATTCCCCAAGAGGTTAGTGTGCCGGTTCGCATATTTCCAATCAATTGTGCAGAGATTACAGTAGTAGACAAGTCAGATGCGGTCCTTAGCCAAACAAATTTACTGTTTGTCATTCCACGCTTCATCAAATTCTAAGTGGGATTGATGGCCTTTTGGACCTATACTTTCTGTGATTTGTAGCCAATAATTTCTAAAACAGCCGCACTGGCATTAAAATCACAGGCACCTTTATTAAGAGTTAACCAACAGTCTTGATTTTATTATGCAGTCGCTTACATGCACTTACTGCAATTTTAAGCAGAAGTTCAAGTGCCTACATGTCAGAGTTACATACTTTATTTTGTTTACACAAGACTCAGGCTTAGCACAGCTCATAGCTGAAAGCTCTAACTATCCAGTATTTAACCCCAAAGCAGTAGAACTTGGCAAACACAAAGCTTCAGCGAGGAAAGAAT
This sequence comes from Pseudophryne corroboree, assembly GCF_028390025.1. NCBI lineage: Eukaryota > Metazoa > Chordata > Amphibia > Anura > Myobatrachidae > Pseudophryne > Pseudophryne corroboree. Next base: position 399,471,217 of record NC_086448.1, read on the forward strand.
GCTTCTTCACCAATACAACCTAATGAGACATATTTTGCATACATCCTACACCAAGCCAAAGGACTGAAATCACAAATGTTAGTTTTCACATTCACCAAACCCTGTCACCCTCTCTCAAATGTTGCTCAACTGAATAGGAGTATATTAATTTATTAGCATTACTATTTATTTAAAGAGTTGACCTAAGAGCACTACACCATGACAGAGTAAATAAATATCTGCTTAATTTAAATAATACAGGTTGAGTATCCCTTATCCAAAATGCTTGGGACCAGAGGTATTTTGGATATGGGATTTTTCCGTATTGTGGAATAATTGCATACCATAATGAGATATCATGGTGATGGGACCTAAATCTAAGCATAGAATGCATTTATGTAACATATACACCTTATACACACAGCTGGAAGGTAATCGTAGCCAATATTTTTTGTAACTTTGTGCATTAAACAATGTGTGTCTACATTCACACAATTCATTTATGTTTCATATACACCTTATATACACAGCCTGAAGGTCATTTAATACAATATTTTTAATAACTGTGTGTATTAAACAAAGTTTGTGTACATTGAGTCATTAAAAAACAAAGGTTTCACTATCTCACTCTCACGCAAAAAAGTCTGTATTTCGGACTATTCCGTATTTCGGTATATTTGGATATGGGATACTCAACCTGTAAAATGTTAGGAGGTGGACAGTTATGGCTATGACACTATTATATTTTGCATATATTTATTAAACATTTCGTCTACTCCAACAAATTATATTTATTGTAATGGAATACATATGAAATCCCGGCGGTCAGGATGCCGGCAGTCACATGACCAACAGCGGCATCCCGACACTGAAGATCTCGACTTTGAATGGGGTAAGCATTGCTAACCACCCACCTATTGCCGAAACCCCCAAGTGCCTAAAACCAACCCTCCCCCTTCAGGATGTCGGTTGTCTGTGTTCCAGCGCCGGTTTCCTTAGTGGTATTGGTATTCCGGTGTCGGTCACATGACCGCCAGCATCCCAACAGCCTAATGAACAGGTTTTTTCCTTATTTTTAGTCATTACTTATTGAAAAATAATAATGTGGAAAACATGTTTTCACAAAGTTGGGACACTTAATTTATCCAAAAAGAAAATCAGCTTTTCCCGATGACAGAGATACAAAATACAGTATGCGTAATTCAGAAAGCGTTTCATCTTTTTATATTGTTACAAACAAGGCATTCTGGATCTAATAATACCTTTAGCAGCAACAGCCTCAATCGTTATTTCCTTGCATTCCACTAGACGTCTTATTGGGTAACCCAGCAGATAGGGGTGTAACTAAGAATGTCTGGGTTCTACAGTATAATTGTTTTAGGGACTTTTGGCCCTTCAAGCTCCATTACAAATTTGTATCTCTTCTACCTAAATTTGGTTTAATAGCGGACAATATTATATAGGTTGAGTATCCCTTATCCAAAATGCTTGTATTTCCGTATTTTGGAATAATTGCATACCATAATGAGATATCATTGCAATGGGACCTAAGTCTAAGCACAGCATTTATGTTTCATATACACCTTATACACACATCCTGCAGGTCATTTAATACAATATTTGTACTAACTTTGTGTATTAAACAAAGTTTGTGTACATTGAGCCATCAGAAAACAAAGGTTTCACTATCCCATTCTCACTCAAAAAAATCTGTATTTCGGAATATTTGGATATGGGATACTCAACCTGTATAGATAGATACAGATATACACATACATATTTTAACTGCCTAGATCACAGGTTCTCAAACTCGGTCCTCAGGACCCCACACAGTGCATGTTTTGCAGGTCTCCTCACAGAATCGCAAGTGAAATAATTAACTCCACCTGTGGACCTTTAAAAATGTGTCAGTGAGTAATTAATTCACCTGTGCACCTGCTGGGTAACCTGCAAAACATGCACTGTGTGGGGTCCTGAGGACCGAGTTTGAGAACCTATGGCCTAGATAAATCATAATGTAGCCACGTTAAGCGTGACCTTTGTGGTACTTTTTTGTTTTTGCCTCTTTGTCCTCTTCTGCTGCTAAGCCCTGTAGCATCCTTGTGGTGGTTTTCTATGATTATTGATTATACAGTTAAGCCCTTGCTTAGAGAGATCATAGTGTGACATCACAGGACCTTCTTATGAAGGAAGACGCCACATATTAAACTAAACACACACTCACTCTGAACCCTCAAGAAACCCGATGACCAGGATCTAGACAGGTCTTGACCACAATACAGCAAAATTATTATAGACATGAGGGATCTGGTAGTTATGATTAGTCATAATTTACACAGTGCTACAAAAAGTATCCATCGCGCCATACAGGGAAACTAGAATAAAACAGACAAACAATAACTGGAATATTGTACTAATCATTAAAGGGTATATTCATGAAGCAGTGAAAAGAGTGGAGAAGTGATCCAGTGGAGAAGTTTCCCATGGCGACCAATCAGGATTGACATGGGTTCTAGGTCGACATGATTTTGAAAAAAATGTTGGTGTCATTTTCTTTGTAGAGTGACCAGGAACCCCAATTAGTGCACCGTGTCCCCTCGCTTCGCTCGCCATGCTTCGGTCAGGGTGCCTCGCTCTGCTATGGCTGAGCTCGGCACAGGTTATCATTCCCAATTGTAGTCCACGTGGATTGTAAAGTATGAAAAAGTACAAAAAACAAAGAAAACAAAATGTGAAAAAGTCATGTTGACCTTTTGTCATGCTGACCTAGTATGCAAGGGGTCATTGTGCACTAATTGGGGTTCCCGGTCACTCTACGAAAAAAAACTACACCCAAAAAATTAAAAAGCCCATGTCGACCTAGAGTCCCTGTCGACATAGAAACCCTGTCGACTTACTGTCGACCAATAGTGGTCGACCTAGACATTGTCAACCTAAGTCTTGTCGACCTAGAGACCGGATCCCCTACGGAATACAATAAAAAAACAAGATAATAAAGCAGAACAAGTCTGCAGAGGAGCTACAGGGTGCACGACTTCGACACGGTCCAGCGGAGAAATGGACAGTAGAATCAACTCTCAGTCCAGCCGCACTACTGAAAAAATAAATTAAATTAAAAACCAGTGGAAAAAACATTCCCGGGCCCTCATATCAGAACCCTTGAGCCCAGTGGTACATACCATAAAACAGTTACAGCAAAGCAGGCTAGTAGTCCTGAAAAATGTCTGTACTGTAGCTCACCATTCTTAGCTCCCTGACCGGCAGTGGCCATACTGCTGCCAAATGTGATCTACTAAATTGGGAAGTAAATTACCAATGTGTACTACTCGCAGTGCCATTACAACCTTAAGGACTCAAAACCATTGCAGGGATTACTGTCCGTGAACAAGAGAAAACTAAGGGCTCGTAGACCTAGGAGCTAACACTGGGAGGAAAGAGCTCTTACTAACCATAGACACTGCTAGTTCTGACCCAAAGAGAACACCAACCATGAGGGAAAGCACTTCTACGGAATGTGACCTACAATGGCCCACTACAACAAGGTGGAAAACTCCCAGGCCAAAGTACAGAAATTACAACTACGGTATCCAACTTGGGTCCAGGAAAAGGATTTAAAGCACCAATAGAACAGGAACAATGGTCTCTTGAAAATGATAATAGAAGACATCCTGGGCAACCTCCCAGGATGTAGACATGGCTCAAAAACCTACACCAGGACAGAGCCGTAACTAGGGGGAGGCTAAGGGGGCATGTGACCCGGGCGCGGGACTGGATAGGGCGTTGGGATCCGTCTGCGTCTGATACAGCAGAGAAGGAAGTGGAGTCACATGGGATTTGTAGTCATGTATGTTACTGGTTACACTTGGAGCTGTAACAGAGAGACTACAAATCCCATGAGGCATTTCACCCTACAGAGAGATGGCCACCGCTGGAGCTGCAGTAGTCGGCAATCCTGAGCGGCAAGCCGCCTGCCCTGGGACTTGCTGCTGAGCTTTCTCCAGCCCCATGCAGCCCTACATTCAGCCCCGCTGCCGAGTCACTGACACCAGTAGGGATTGATTGATTGAAGCAGACCAGCACCCTTCACCTCCGTCTGATTAGTGAGAGGACTAGAGAGGTAAAACACACAGGCACACACACTCCCTCACCCTAACCCCTGCAGCTCATTTAAAGTACTTTATCTAAGCTTATGTATATTGCCTAAATATGTCATGCTGAGACTGTTTATTTATACCACTGTGAAAGCTACAGATTATAATATATATATATATATATATATATATTTATTTAAAATGTGTGCATGTATGTATATGTATATATATATATATTCTCGAGTTTTGTGGTAAGAACTTACCGTTGTTAAAACTCTTTCTGCGAGGTACACTGGGCTCCACAAGGATGGACAATGGGGTGTAGAGTAGGATCTTGATTCGAGGCACCAACAGGCTCAAAGCTTTTACTGTTCCCAGAATGCACAGCACTGCCTCCTCTATAACCCCGCCTCCCTGCACAGGAGCTCAGTTTTTAGTTAACCAGCTCAATGCAGTAGCATTAAAAGAGACAACAGCCACATACACCACACTCTCGCAACAGGAGAAGTGTCAGCGGCTAATGCCATACCAACCCAAAGAAGCCAAGTGCGTCAGGGTGGGCGCCTTCTGAAGCCCAGTGTACCTCGCAGAAAGAGTTTTAACAACGGTAAGTTCTTACCATAAAACTCGTTTTCTGCTGCGGGGGTACACTGGGCTCCACAAGCATGGACAATGGGAATGTCCTAAAGCAGTTCCTTATGGGAGGGGACGCACTGTAGCGGGCACAAGAACCAGGCGTCCAAAGGAAGCATCCTGGGAAGCAGCAGTATCGAAGGCATAAAACCTTATGAACGTGTTCACGGAGGACCACGTAGCCGCCTTGAACAATTGGTCAAGGGTCGCACCACGTTGGGCCGCCCAAGAAGATCCAACAGACAGACAGAGTAGAATGGGCCGTAATGTGAGCAGGAGCTGACAGACTTATCTAGACTTTAGTAAGGCTTTTGACACAGTTCCACATCGCAGACAGCTAAATAAACTTGAAAGTTTGGGATTGGATATTAGGATTATTGAATGGATAAGATCTTGGTTGAAGGATAGAAAACAGAGAGTTGTGGTAAATGGAGTGCATTCACAGGAGGGAAATGTTACCAGTGGAGTACCCCAGGGATCTGTACTTGGACCAGTGCTTTTTAATATCTTTATTGGTGACATTGCAAATGGCATTAAAGGGAAAGTATGCCTTTTTGCAGATGACACAAAGGTATGCAACAGGGTAGACACACCAGGTGGGGTAAAACAAATGATTGAGGATCTAGGTAGACTAGAGGAATGGTCAAGAGTCTGGCAATTACAGTTTAATGCCAAAAAATGCAAAATCATGCACTTGGGTCTCAAAAATCCTAAAGCGAAATACAGTATTAATGAGACTATACTGGAAACTACTGAGGAGGAAAGGGATCTAGGAGTCACTATTTCAGATGACTTAAAGGCAGGTATGCAATGTAACAAGGCAATGAGGAAGGCTAGTCAGATGCTTGGCTGCATTGGGAGAGGAATCAGCAGCAGAAAGAAAGAAGTAATAATGCCACTGTATAGGTCATTGGTACGGCCTCATCTAGAATACTGTATTCAGTTCTGGAGGCCATATCTTCAAAAGGATATTAATACATTAGAAACTGTACAAAGAAGGGCAACTAAAATGGTGCATGGCCTACATCACAAAACATACCCAGAAAGACTAAGAAATCTCAATATGTATAGTTTGGAGCAGAGAAGGGAAAGGGGGGACATGATAGAAACTTTCAAATATATCAAGGTTTTTAACAAAGTCCAGGAGGGAAACATTCTCCAAATGAAGAGAAGCAATAGGACACAAGGACATGCACTGAGACTGGAGGGGGGGAGGTTCAGGGGAAATTTGCGGAAAAATTATTTCACAGAAAGGGTAGTGGACAAGTGGAATAGCCTCCCATCAGAGGTGGTAGAGGCTAAGACAGTAGAGCAATTTAAACATGCATGGGATAGACATAAGGATATCCTTACAAAGAAATAAGGATCAAATAAGGTTAGAGATAAAAATAATATTAAAAAAACAAAAGGGGCAGACTAGATGGGCCAAGTGGTTCTTATCTGCCGACAAATTCTATGTTTCTATGTGCAATTACCATTCTAATCCACCTGGCCAGGGTCTGCCTGTGAGCAGGCCAGCCACGTTTGTGAAATCCAAACAAAACAAAGAGAGAATCAGATTTTCGAATAGAAGCAGTTCTCTTCACATAGATACGGAGAGCCCGTACCACATCCAAAGACCGCTCTTTGAAAGACAAGTCAGGAGAGTCAAAGGCCGGAACCACAATCTCCTGATTAAGATGGAACGAGGAAACTACCTTCAGTAAATAACTGGGACGAGTCCGAAGTACCACCCGGTCACGATTAAAAATCAGATATGGGGAACTACAGGAAAGGGCACCCAAATCAGACACTCTTCTAGCAGAGGCAATAGCCAGCAAGAACACCACCTTAAGGTAAAGCCACTTAAGATCAGCTGAACCAAGGGGTTCAAACGGAGGCTCCTGCAACGCCTCCAAAAACACTGACAAGTCCCAAGGAGCCCCAGGTGGGACATAGGGAGGTTGGATACGCAACACACCCTGAGTTAAAAGTATGAACATTAGGTAAAGTCGCAATTTTTCTCTGAAACCACACCGACAAGGCAGAAATATGAGCCTTGAGGGAGGCCAGACGCAGGCCTAAATCCAGGCCCTGCTGCAGAAATGCCAAAAGTTTGGCTGTACTAAACTTGGAAGCGTCATAATTGTTAGATGCGCACCAAACAAAGTAGGAATGCCAGACCCGCAACATAGTTTTAATGACCTCCTCAGAAAAACCCTTAACCCTCAAGACGGAAGCTTAAAGAGCTACGCCGTCAAAGACAGCCGGGCTAGGTCCTGGTAGACACAGGGCCCTGAACGAGGAGGTCTGGGCATTGTGGAAGTACAATTGGACACTCTGACGATAAGCCCTGCAGGTCTGAGAACCAGTGCCGTCTGGGTCACGCTGGAGCTATAAGAAGCAGAATTCCTTTTTTTTGCTTGAACTTCCGAATTACCCTGGGCAGGAGTGACACTGGAGGGAATACGTACGGCAGCCGAAACCTCCACGGCACCGCCAGCGCATCCACGAATGCTGCTTGAGGATCCCTTGTCCTTGCTCCGAAGACCAGAACCTTGTGATTGTGTCGAGACGCCATCAGATCGACGTCTGAAAGACCCCAATTTTCCACTAGGAGTTGAAACACTTCTGGATGGAGGCCCCACTCACTGGCATGCACGTCCTGATGACTGAGAAAGTCCGCTTCCCAATTCAGGACTTCCGGAATGAAGATTGCCGATATGGCCGGTAGATGGCGTTCCGCCAAATGTAGAATCCGTGAGACTTCCTTCATTGCCAGACGGCTTTGAGTGCCGCCTTGATGATTTATGTAAGCCACTGTGGTGGTGTTGTCCGACTGCACTTGAACAGGACGGTTGTGAATTAAATGCTGGGCTAGGTTCTATGCATTAAATGCAATGCAATTCCAAAATGTTGATTGAGAGGAGGGACTCCTCCTTGGTCCACCGACCCTGAAGGGAGTGTTGCTCCAGCACGGAGCCCCAACCTCTTAGACTGGCATCTGTCGTCAACAGGACCCAGTTGGATATCCAGAAGGGACGGCCCCTGCACAATTGTTGGTCCTGGAGCCACCAGAGCAGCGACAGACGGACCTCCGGAGTCAATGAGATCATTTGAGACCTGATCCGGTGAGGCAGGCCATCCCACTCGGCTAGAATCAGCCTCTGGAGGGGGCGAGAATGGAATTGAGCATACTCCACCATGTTGAATGCTGATACCATGAGGCCCAGCACCTGCATCGCCGAATGTATCGACACTTGCGGACGAGAAAGGAAGCAACGAATCCTGTCCTGAAGCTTCAGGACTTTCTCCTGACACAAGAACAAACTCTGGTTGTGAGTGTCTAATAGCGCTCCCAGATGCACATAGGAGAAGTTCGGGGGAATTTGCCAGGATTAACAAGTCGTCCAGATACGGCAGTATACTGACCCATTGACGGCGGAGTACCACCATCATCAACGCCATTACTTTGGTGAAGACTCGCGGAGCCGTTGTTAAACCAAAAGGTAATGCCCGAAACTGGTAATGGAGGTTGCCAATAGCAGAACTCAGGTATTGCTGATGTGACGCTGCTATAGGAATATGCAGGTAAGCATCCTGTATGTCCAGGGAGACCATGTAGTCCCCAGGTTCCAAAGACAGAACTATAGAGCGAAGGGTTTCCATACGGATCTTGGAAACCTTCATAAACCTGTTCAATGCCTTGAGGATGAGAATGGGCCGGGAGGACCCATTCGGTTTCGGGACTAGAAACAGCGGAGAATAGTACCCCCGACCCCTCTGCACAAGAAGCACCTGTACTACGACTCCTGTATCCAGGAGGGTCTGTACCACCGAATGCAGAGTGTTTGCCTTTGTCTGGTCCGACAGGACGTCTATCTGGCAAAATCGATGAGGGGGTCGGTTTTTGAAGGCTATGGCATAACCTTGAGTGACGACTTCCCGTACCCAGGCATCTGAAGAGGTTTTCAACCATTTCTGGGTATACCCTAGAAGCCGGCCCCCCACCCTGGGATCCCCCAGGGAGAGGCCCGCCCCGTCATGCGGCAGGCTTATCGGCCTTGGAAGCTGGCTGACGGGCCGCCCAGGCTCTTTTTGGCTTTGGCTTACCAGGTTTGGAAGTGCGGGCCTGCTTGTTGTACGCCTGACCTTTTGCTTTACCTTAAGGACGAAAGGGGCGAAAGGAAGTACCTTAAGCCTTCGACACAGAAGGAGCGGTACTTGGCAGACAGGCAGTTTTGGCAGTAACCAAGTCAGCCACTATCTTATTTAAGTCCTCCCCAAACAGAATATCTCCCTTGAAAGGGAGTACCTCCAGGGTTTTCCTAGAGTCCAGATCCACAGACCAGGATCTCAGCCACAATATCCGGCGAGCCAGGACTGACGTAGTAGAGGCCTTGGCTGCTAGGATACCGGCATCAGAAGCCGCCTCTTTAATATAGCGAGAAGCTGTGACAATATATGATAAGCATTGTCTAGCATGGTCAGAAGAGATTTCAGCTTCAAACTCCAAGGCCCATGCTTCGATAGCCTCTGCAGCCCATGTTGCTGCAATAGTGGGCCTTTGTGCAGCACCCATGAGGGTGTAGATTTCTTTGAGGCAACCCTCCACACGTTTACCCGTAGGCTCTTTTAGAGACGTGATGGTAGTGACAGGTAGAGCTGAGGAAACCACCATCCTAGCCACATGTGAGTCTACTGGAGGAGGCGTTTCCCAATTCTTAGACAGCTCTGGTGCGAGGGGATAGCGAGCCAGCATCTTCTTTTGAGGCACAAACTTCGTACCCAGATTTTCTCAGGGTTCCTGACGTATATCCACTAGGTGATCAGAGTGAGGTAAAACTTGTTTAACCACCTTCTGACGCTTGAACCTATCTGGTTTCTTAGGAGGGACGGATGGCTCGGGATCATCCGTAATCTGTAGAATTAATTTAATAGCCTCCAAAAGATCAGGAACATCCACATGTGAACTACCCTCCCCATCAGCAGTATCTGAGTCAGAACCGGTGAGGTCAGTGTAAGTGCCGTCTTCATCAGACGAGGTGTCAGTGACAGCAGTGGATTGTGAGGAGACAAGCGCTCGCTTAGAGGACCTCTTGGACTTAGACGAACGATGGTCAGACTTTTTTGTAGTCAAGGACTGGTTCAACTTCTTCAATTGAGCAGATAAATTGTCCGCCCATAGTGGGTGTTAGTTTATTAACTAGCGTATGCAGAAGCGTGGAAAAAGCGGCCCACGGTGGGTCATTATATACCTCCATTGCCACAGTCCCACTGGGAGGCAAGGAGCCCCCCAGAACCAGAGCCCCCAGCTGCTATATTCTCCTCATAGGGATCTGTTACTTCAGCAACTCCGGCAGTGTGTTCAGCTCCAGAACCGTTACCTTCAGAAGCAGACATATAACTTGCAGTATCAGGTAACACAGTACAATTGCCAGCAGCACAATACCTCTTACCCAAACCCCTGCGCAGTGTAGTCAGCACTAGCAGAGATAAAGGAGAGATATGGTGACTAAATCACAGAGAAAAATACGTATTAAAGTATATCTTTGTGAAAATCCTATAGCAATATAAAACCTGACGCACCAAGCCCCCTCAGGTTATAGAATATAGGGATAGCAAGTTGAGTGAAAGACACGAAATGGACACCACTCAGCTATCTAATGCACACACAGATAGTGACAGTTTGTACAATGCAGAAGTTATTACTAACAATAATACTGCACTGAACTAGCTTATATATATAGCTATATAGTCAATAGATATAACACTGCACAGTAAGAACTGAATGTATATCACAGGGTAATTGTACTAGAAAACCCTGACTAAATGCACTCTTTCTTAACTAGCACTGTCTAAAAAGACAGGTAGAATACTTACGTGTCATGTAAAGTCACAGCACTGACAACCAGGCGGCTTTACACAGGAGGATTTGCCCAAGCAGTCCCAGGAACAGTGAAGCTGAGAGATAATGGCGCCCAGACACTGACAGGGAGTGAGGGAGAGACAGATATGCAGCTCCAGGGCGGGAACATTTGCGGGAAATGGCACCCTGGGGCTGGGGGAGGAGCTTCAGGTCTAAGCCTTATCCCCCTGCTGGCAAAACCACCAGGTACTGTATGCTACTGAAAATGGTTGAGAGAGAAAACCTGACCTGCACCCATGCCCTGGTAATCTAGTGGGATCGCCTGTACTGCCTCAGTGTCCACCGCCAGCGCGCGCGGCCCGCCTCCCACTGACCGCGCCAGATCGCGATAAAGACCGGGTCCCGCAAGCGGGACCCACTCACCACCTCCCGAAGCGCGGCCACGCGATCCCGGAGAGCCCCCGTCGTGTGTGCCTGACGTGAAGAAAACCAGAGCCTCCTGCTGTAGTTACCCGGCAACCAGGGCTCGGGAGTGTACAGCGCCGCTGGGGAGAGCTGGAACTGCAGCAGTGAATGTCTTCTGACATTTACCACCACTGCTGCCCTTGAAGTCTTCACTTTTTTCTTTAAAAAAAAGCTCTTCTTAGGGCTGCCTGGAGCAGCCCCTCTGTTATGTGCCTGCTTACTGCAGCACCAACTACAAAACTGAGCTCCTGTGCAGGGAGGCGGGGTTATAGAGGAGGCGGCGCTGTGCATTCTGGGAACAGTCAAAACTTTGAGCCTGTTGGTGCCTCGGATCAAGATCCTACTCTACACCCCATTGTCCATCCTTGTGGAGCCCAGTGTACCCCGCAGCAGAAATAATATATATATAACATCCAAAGTTAGACCCTGGCACTCCGGTCTTATGTTTCACTGCTCAGGTGCCTTTCCATCAGACCGATGTCTGCTGCATATATTCCCAGGATTCGGGCGGCACTCAGAGACTTTCACAATATGAATGAAAATAGCGAACAAGCCCCGCAGGGCTGCTTTAATGTGCTTTAATGTGACGTTAGTGTGTGCCGGGGGACACGCTGACAGGGTGAGTTTTGTTGCCATGGCGACTGGGGCCGAACGAGTGACGCGACTTCCGGTGCGACGGGGGGACCAGCGGCCAGAAGCGCCGCTGCAGAACGGCGTCCACGTGTGCCTGGGGACGCACTGGATGGAGGAGGGTAAGACACTGTTTATTGCACCTATATATTGCACTGTTTGTAGTTCGTTTTACTTGTCTGAGGAAGGGGATCTTTGCCCCGAAACGTCACATTAAAGCAGCCCTGTGGGGCTTGTTCACTATTTTCATTCATATTGTGAAAGTCTCTGAGTGCCGCCCGAATCCTGGGAATATATATACAGGTTGAGTATCCCTTATCCCAAATGCTTGGGACCAGAGGTATTTTGGATATCGGATTATTCCGTATTTTGGAATAATTGCATACCATAATGAGATATCATGGCGATGGGACCTAAATCTAAGCACAGAATGCATTTATGTTTCATATACACCTTATAAACACAACCTGAAGGTAATTTTAGTCAATATTTTTAATAACTTTGTGCATTAAACAAAGTATGTGTACATTCACACAATTCATTTATGTTTCATATACACCTTATACACACAGCCTAAAGGTCATTTAATACAATATTTTTAATAACTGTGTATTAAAGTTTGTGTACATTGAGCCATCGGAAAACAAAGGTTTCACTATCTCACTCAAAAAATTCTGTATTTCAGAATATTCCGTATTTCTGAATATTTGGATATGGGATACTCAACCTGTATATATATATATATATATATATATATATATATATATATATACATACATATATATACACACACACACACACACATATATATATATATATATACACACACACACACACACACACACATATATACACACACACTGTGTGTGTTTTACTGGGGTCTGTGTGTCTGAGGGTTATTATGAAGCATATTCTCTCTCCCTCTCCTTTCTTCCATATCTCTCCCCCTCTCCTCTGTTAATGAGGGGTATTGCTGTGCTTGGCAATGAGAACAAGGTTGCACTGGGTGGCAAAGTTTTGAATTTTGTCGGTCTTTTTTATTCTATTTTATTGTATTTTTTATATTTTTTTATAATTTTATTTATGTATTCATTATTATTTATTATTTTATTTTATTTTATTTTTTTCATAATTTTATTTTTTTGGGAGGGGGGGGGCGCTAAATCCAAGTTTCAGCCCTGACCAGGAATATCGGGCACTATGAAATAGTAGCCCCTGCCCGTCTAGGGCAGCACCAACTTAAGTGCTGGCCCAGGCAGCAAAAAGTCCAGGACTGGACAAACATACCACCTTCCTATCAGAAGGCAACTAAACCATGAGTAGTAAATCAGCTAAATCAACGTTGAAGTATGAAAAAAAAAAAAAAAACAAACAAACAAACAATGTGTCACGAAACTAACAGCACGAACATTAGGCAACTTGAACCCAGGTGCCTAGTACAACCAGGCACATTGGAGAAATTACACTCCGACAGACTTAATAAATAAAAAAATAAAAAAAATCTACAAAAGTACAGGGCTGCAGAACAGCCCGAATGAAAACAGTCCAGCTTACATGGGCTCTTAAACACTGAAGATCACAGGTTACAGAGGGGAGGAGCTCAGATGGGAGGAGCTACTCTCTTAAAGTTATACTATACTAATTAAATGCCAGCTCCTACTTTCAGACTGCAATCCGATGATCCAGAGTCCCCAATATTGGATGAAAGAGAAAAGTTCAAACAAATAAAACATGTGAAAATACAAAAATAACACTGAGATTTCTATATATCTAAGTGTCAGACAATAACAGCAGCAGTCAGTGCTGCTGAGTGAGTTGGGGTGCTAGGGAGAGAAGGATTTGCGCAAGAAGATGAAGTTAGGGCATTGCTTTTTGTGCTTACGTATGTAAAGCCCTTACAGTGCAAAGGGAATAATAACAAAAAGGCTTCATAAAGAAGAGAGATTTATTAAAGCTGTACGATGGTTTGGTAACAACTGTGATTGTGGACTGAGCTTCTAAATCCATTTGCCTGGAGTGAAATGTTAAAATAATACAATATCCTTGGAATGCTGCTAAAGGCACCGATACTACAGTGTTTTTACAGTATATCTACTTTTCATTTTAAAATTTTTTATTACATGCATGTCTAATAACTCTATGACTCACCTCTAGAGTAAAAAATATTTATGGTGAATATTGATGTATATGAAATTATTAGAAAGGTGTGATTAGTGCCTTTAGTAGAATGTTATTAATAATAAAGAAAACTAGCTTACACTGTGAATTAATTCTAACCAGCATCCCAATTAGTCTAGTAGCACATGGTATCCCATTGGTATTTTTGTCCAATGGTTTCAACAACTGCGATTGTGGGTGCGCTGTGCCTGCGCAGGACTCATTCTGCACGTGTGTGTGTGTGTGGGGGGGGGGGGGGGGAGGGGGGGAGCAGCAACGGGGACTGCTGTACAAAATGGGTTTCAACAACTGCAATTGTGGGTGCGCTGTGCCTGCGCAGGACTCATTCTGCACATTTGGAGGGGAAGGGCGGGGGTCAGCGACGGGGACTGCTGTACCAAATGGGAGCGTTTCACCCCCAATTTTGTAAGCCTACCGAAGGGGTCTGCGTCTTCTGTTGCAGATGTCCCGGCAATGGCAGAAGAGTTACCATCGTGACATCTTTAGATGCATCACTCGGATCTGTGATACTGGCAGGAGGTGTGTTTTGTCTTCAAGTGCCCCCTGTAGCATTAGCTTATTTTTTCATCACAAACTGCGTAGATCTCTAAATAGCCCCCACTATACACTAGAGAAGAGCGGGTTCAGTTCTTCGATAACCGAGCTCACCTCGAACTTCCGTGATCCAAGAGAATTTGAGCGCCAGCTCAGGTTTTCCTACCTTGCTTGAATTCTAATCAGGGCCGGTTCAGGGGCTTTTTGCACCCCGGGCGGCCTTAGGGGCGTGGCTTCATACAGGGGGCATAGTCAGTTACGCCCCCTGTACAGTAGTAGCACCACTGAAATGATGTGCGATGACGTCATCGCGCACCGCAAAGGTCCTCTCCACGAAGGGAAACTAGACGCTACGCGTCTAGTTCCCTTCGTGGTGAGGACCTTTGCGGTGTGGTGCGCAATGACGTCAATGCGCACCGCACATCATTACAGTAAAGGTCCTCTCCACGAAGGGAAACTAGACGCTACGCGTCTAGTTTCCCTTCACAGCAGGCAGCGGCAGGGTCACAGAGCGGGCAGCGGGGGCACAGTAGCAGCGCATCTTGCCATGGTGCCGCGCCCTCTGGATGGCGCTGGCGCCCTCTGGAAGGCGGCGCCGCGGACAAAAGTCCTGCTTGCCCGTGGCAAGATCCACTACTGATTCTAATAACGAGACAGAACATCATCTGCATCATATCTCGCATTATGGATTGATGTAAGTCCTTCCTGCTGTGATTCAGGCACCATTTCACACAGGATGCTAGCATTATAGCAAAACTGGTGCACTGGAGATAACCCAGAGCTCCTCCTAAAGGCAGCCTTATTATTTTTTGTAATGCCATTATCAATTAACCCTTTATTGGTGCACAATCAGTCACAGTGTTAACCCTTGGTGCACCATAACGTTTTTTGTTTGTTTGTTTGTTTGTTTTTTGTTGGTGAAGGGGGAGGGGGAGGGGTTGCCTGGAATGTTTTTGGGAAAACCAGAAGCTTATGCTAAAAAAACAACAGTCCAGCATTAGCTACCTCCCCCCTCTCAGCTAGAAACCAGCACCTGAAATCTCCAACGCCAACATTTTCATCACCAATATACTCACTAATGCTCGGAAGTAGTCCTGCATCCAGTTTGATATTGCTAGGTGAATCCTCCCCTATGCAGGATTCCTCCGAAGAATCCTTGAGCGCTAGAGGCCTGCTGCTTCTTTTGCTGGGGGTGAATCGTCATCTCAGAAGGGGATTAAGAAGACTACTAGTAGTTTCAAACAAAAATGTACTTTTAAACAATTCTTCGCAAGAGGAAAGTATGACAGCAGTCGCACAGCGAATCACTGACGACACAATGGCTATGCTAGTATTAGATCTGCGTCCAATACCCACCATCAATGCAGCGAGTTTTATACAGTTAATTCAGGTCCTGTGTCCCCACTACCAAGTTCCATATTGGTTCCATTTACTTGTCAAGAGATCGGCGTAGGAGGCTACTTCCTTAAAATGAGGAAAAGATGATGTTCATCAAAATGAACAACAAAGTCCAAGAGGAAGACCTTTACCGGCAATTACATCAAAGTGCAGAGACGTCGATATTAGTGGATTCCAGCAGGAAGTTAATATCGTGCGAGGAGGTTGATAACACGGATGATGGTGAGAGGGGAATGATAATGATGATGACATCTTGCCATTGTAAAGATCATTGACAGCACTGTTAGCTTAGCTGTCTTAAGCCCATTGGCAGCATATTTTGTGGTGGCCCAAAAAGACCAAGTACAAAAGTGGCAGTCCCTGTCACTAAAGTGCTTGGTTTGTTAAACAGTGCATGTCCTTTTTAAATATCTAACTTAATAGTGGGTAGGAGGGCCCAAAGACAATTCCATCTTGCACCACTTTTCTTTTCTGACCCCGCTGTGTGGCAGTATTTCACAGATGTGCTATTTGTATTTGAACCGCTACTCTATCGCTTATAAACCAGTCAGCTCACTGCAAGCTTTGGTCTAAACTGGATGAAAACATTGTGAGCTGTGAGGTGGTCAAAATTGTCTGGAAAGTACTGGAAATTAATGTTATTGTATTTTATTTTTAAAAATACAGATCCAAAACAAAGACACAAAGTTAATACAGATCCAAAGTCAAAATCAAAACACTGGGGTTGGCTCACATCTCTACTATACACTAAGGAGAGAATGCTATTAGCCGTGGGGGTGTATCCCACGACTAATTGCTGGCAAAAAACCCTGTGCTGCGGGGAATGACCATTCAATAAAATAGCTTTCTCCCCGCACTCAAAAATCGTGATTCACACGCAGAAAACCACTGATGTTGCAGTAAAGGTGTGTTTTTCCCGCAGGTGTGACTGATATTAGGCGGTTTATTTTCCGTGGACTTTTGCAGGAATCTGCACGCGGGACAGAGACTTGTGCGGGGTAAACCCCGCTAACTGAATATGTCCAGCTCGTGAATTAGCCAATTCCCCCCTATTTTTGACACAGATTTTAAGTACAAAACACGTGGACCTTACAATGTTTGTGGTATATTGTCATAAGTACTAATTTAGTAGTTATTAGTATTGTTTGTGCAAAAAGCGTTTTCATACAGTAACCTGGCTCCACAGAAGTCCAGGCAAATATGGACGAGATTGTCCATATTGGCCTGCATGCACAGGCGATGGGGCACCAGCGATGGACAATCGCGGGGCCACGCATCGTTCATCGCTGGAGCCTCCACACTCAAAGATATAAACGGTATCTCATTCATTAATGAACGAAACCGTTCATATCTTTGTGTATTATCGGCCAGTGTGTAAGGCCTATAACACTGTTAAACATGTAACGTGAGGAATACACACTTTAGAGCTACTGACAAAGAATCTGAAGAATGGGAACTTTTTGATCTACAGAAAGTTGGTCACACTTTAGCATACCTCACAACTTTTAAGCATGGTAAATTGAGTCCTGCCAGGGGCACGGTTGTGGCCAAAAAGGGTGCATGGCCTTGAGAAGAGAGGGCAGGGCCTCGGGTGGAGGGCGCGTGGTCTAGCACCGCAACCCCCATTTTTGTCATTTTGGGGGGGTGCCCAGCAGTGATGTCCAGTGAGGTCAATGACCGGGGAGGCACTAGCTTCTCCAGTACATCCCCAGTAGCACAAGAACACAAATCTCAGCTCACTTTTTAGGTACAGCAGATAACATTACACATAACGCGTCCTGTAGTTCCAGTTACAAGTAATGCACCCCATAGTGCCAGTAACACGTAACGCGCCCCGCCCCCCCCCCCCCCCCCCCCCCTCGCTTTATCCCAGTTACCATTGTCAGCAGGAGGCACTTGCTATCAGCGCCTCAAAACTACTTTAATGCATTGCAAAGATTAGAATAATATAAAGAGGATACTTACTGTATGACACTGAATATGTGTCATAGGTATCTTCTTTTTATAATTGTAATCATTAATAACTGGGGCGGCAGTGCCTCCCCTGCCTCCCCTGACTTCACGTCCCTGGTGCCCAGCACTCCCTGAGCAGTAGGGCAGCCCCTGGCTAACCCTCCCTGCACTGCACTGCACAGCATCTATTCAGTGATCACCGGCTGCTTTTCAGAGCAGAGCAGTGGTGATCATTGGCTCTCCCTACTGTCCCCTCCCCCCTTCCCCCGCCAGTGGGACACTGTGACTCGCGGGAGGGACAGCGGGACACTGTTCAATTAGCGGGACAGTTGGGAAGTATGCTTTAGCTGGCTAAAAGAATCAGTCTATTTTGGCAATACACAAGCACTCAGGACAAACTGCAGAATTACTTGTGGCGTCATCAGTTGACCACAAACACATAGCTACTAGTGATCTTCTTTTAATCCTATTAACTAGCATTTCCAATGATAATCCTGTCAAAATCTATTTTGACAAAATATAGGGCATTGCATCCGAGTCACACATAGGGCATTAGTGAACCAACAATATGCGGCCCTTGCCAGCCCATCATTAGGCTTGGTTCTCTGGATTATTTCTTTATCCTACTGATAATAAGCTCCAATGATTTTCATGGTGGAAAAGATCATGACAATCATCTAAGTGGACTCTGTTTTGCTTTATACTTTTCACCATGAGAAACATTAGTCATTAAAAATCATAAGCAACAGTGCCACATCTGTGCAAACATTGCCTACAGTTAAAAGTATCACTGTTTTGGGCATTACAAAAACTTTCCACTTCACCTGCAATTGCTTTTATTTGTTCTTTCAGTCGTACCAATGCAATTTTGCCTTTATACACTTAAATGTCCTGTCTGAATTCCCATATTTTATTTGCCCACTCACATCCCTTTATTTCTAACAGTCAACCTAAAAAAAAAAAAAAAAAAAAGGATTTCTACACCCATATTATCTAAAATTGTATTTCATTTCAAACTAAATCTACTGACACTAAGCATTCACTGTAACCAAGGCTGTACTTTTACTTGCATTTCTGCAAATATACGGCTCTGTTTCTCTCATACAACCTCAATTCCTGTTTCCAGTTTTCGCCCCCCATTTACAGTACCTCATCAACACTCTCACATGTCCTGGTTTTCTTCAAATCCCCCTCTCATTCAGGGTCTACCTAAATCTGTATCTTGCCCCATTCCCACCTCAATCCTTCTCCCTAGTCTTCTACACCATCTCCTCTCTTCCCTGCTGTCCACCCATCTGCCTCCCTTCCCCCCTCTCCTGTTACCCTACTTCCATTCATCTCTGCCCCACTATGGTCCTACTACCCCACCACTCAGACCTGCTCCCTCTGTCCTCTCCCTGGCATCTCACATACAAAGCCGTCTGGGCTCAATGGGCTATTGCCCAAGGGCCCCAGGAGTATAAGGGCCCTAGCCTCATAGCCGAGGGTCCCCTCTTTCCAGGGGTACAAGATTTTTGAAAATCGGCCCTGGTGAACCGGAGATATCAGACTTTAAAGCATTGGTCCCAATCCAAGCCTGTTAATTGTTCTTTCCAACCAGATATCTCGGGTTCTGTCTGACTTAGAGTTTTTCTGAGGGTATACTCCAAAAGCTGGGACTCTTCCCTTTCAATGGACACTGGCAGCTTGTCTTTACTATGCCCAGAACCAGAGATATCAGCCTTCCAGCAGCTGGTCCCTGCTCCAGCCCCACACGCCTGGGATGCAGTTTTATATTTTCGTTGGTGGATTGCACTGGCTCCTGAAATCTGATCCCCAAGTCCCCAGTACCTCCTGACAGGTGTCCCCAGTACCTCCTGTCCCCTTCTACAGTTTAGTGTTCTCCCTCCCATCCCATTTGTGCAGTAAAGGAGTAATTAGCAGATATGACTGTGCTCCAGGTCCAACATGCTGAGCGAAAGATAGAACCCCCCCTACCCCCTGCGGGATATTGAAGCTGCCGCTGATAGCAACCCCCACCTCTACCGCTGATGGGTGGGTAGGGGCCCCAGTGCATTGCTGTGCCCAGGGGCCTACACTGCTGTTAAGACAGCTCTGCTCACATAACCTCTAACTGCATCACACCGATTTCCACCTCCTGAAATTCATCTTCCTAGCTCACCCACTCACTACTCTCTCATCATCCCTGCCCTCCAAGTTAATCTCATCTAAACACTACAGAAGCACCGATAATTGGATTCACATCTCTCCCACAAACTCCCTCTCTCTTGTTACAGCAACTTTGATAATCTCATTCATATATTTCCCACAAACGTTCTTCCTCTCTCCTGTGCCCTCCGGAATGCCAGATATGACTGCAACAAATAGGTCCCTACCCATGACCTCTTCATCTCCAATGCCCTAGATCTCCTATCCATTACAGAAAAAAGGATTTTAATTACCTACCGGTAAATCCTTTTCTCGTAGTCCGTAGAGGATGCTGGGGTCCAATATAGTACCATGGGGTATAGACGGGTCCTTTGGGAGCCACTGGCACTTTAAGAGTTTAATAGTGTGGCCTGGCTCCTCCCTCTATGCCCCTCCTACCAGAATCAGTCTAGAAACTGTGCCCGAGGAGATGGACATACTTCGAGCGAAGGAAATACACAGATTATGTGTGAGCTGGTGTGAATCTCACCACTAACAGGAAAGCCAAGCTAACCAACTAGGAACGATCCAGCAACGGCTAAATCAACAAACGTAACCAAGTAACAATGCAGGAATACGAAGCACTGGGCGGGCGCCCAGCATCTTCAACGGACTACGAGAAAAGGATTTACCGGTAGGTAATTAAAATCCTGTTTTCTCTTACGTCCTAGAGGATGCTGGGGTCCAATTTAGTACCATGGGGATGTACCAAGGCTCCCAGTAAGGGAGGGAGCGTGCTGAGGGTCCTGCATAACAATCTTGTTGGGATCATGAAGGACAAATAGCGTGTCCGACTTCCTGTGACGAGCAGTCCTCTTCACATAGATTTTCAAAGCCGGCACAACATCCAGGGACTTTGAAGTAATCGAGGTGTCAGTAGCCACTGGCACCACAATAGGTTGGTTGATATGAAAAGCCGACACAACCTTTGGAAGAAATTGCTCACGCGTTCTAAGTTCAGCTCTATCTTCATAGAAAATCAAGTAGGGGCCCCCAATTCATACACACGTTTTCAGATGCCAATGCCAACAGTGTGACTGCCTTCCAAGTAAGAAACTTTACGTCCAGCTCCTGTAAAAGGTTCGAACCAATCTGATTGCAGGAACTGCAGCACCACATAAAGATCGCAAGGTGCCATAAGAGGCAGAAAGGGTGGTTGGACGTGCAGAACTCCTTTAAGAATGTCTGAACCTCAGGGAGAGCAGCCAATTGTTTCTGGAAGAAAATGAACAAGACCAAAATCTGGACCTTGAGGGAGCCCTAGCGTAGGCCCACATCCACACCAGCTTGCAGAAAGAGGAGAAAACGTCCCAGTTGAAACTCCACCGTAGGAAACTTCTTGGATTCACACCAAGACACATACTTTCTCCAAATCCGATGGTAATGCTTAGAAGATACTCCCTTCTTAGCTTGGATCAGAGTAGGAATGCCCTTGTTCGGAATGCCCTTCCGAGCTAAGATCTGGCGTTCAATCTCCATGCTGTCAAAAGTAGCCGGGGCAAGTCTTGATAGGCGAATGGCCCCTGTTGAAGAAGGTCCTCATGAAGAGGAAGAGTCCTTGGATCCTCAAACAGCAATGCCAGACTATCCGCATACCAAGCTCTTCTTGGCCAGTCTGGAACAATGAGGACCGCCGGAACTCTTGCTTTTTATAGTAGTTTGAGAATCCTTGGGATGAGTGGAAGAGGAGGGTACACACAGACTGACTGGAACACCCACGGAGTTACCAGGGCGTCCACCGCCACTGCTTGCGGGTCTCGCGACCTGGAATAGTACCTCCGAAGCTTCTTGTTGAGGTGAGAGGTCATCATGTCTATCTGAGGTACACCTCATCGGCTTGTTACCTCTGCGAATACCTCCTGGTGGAGGCCCCATTCCCCTGGATGGAGATCGTGTCTGCTGAGGAAGTCTGCTTCTCAGTTGTCCACTCCCGGAATGAAGATTGTTGACAGCACCAGCGCTTGCCTTTCTGCCCAGAGGAGGATTCTTGTTACCTCTGACATCGCAGCCCTGCTCTTCATTCCGCCCTGCCTGTTTATGTAGGACACCGCTGTGACGTTGTCTGACTGAACCTGAATGGCTCGATCTTGTAGAAGATGCGCCGCTTGTAAAAGGTCGTTGTATATGGCCCTTTGATCCAGAATGTTTATTGGAAGGACAGATTCCTGACTTGACCACCTTCCTTGGAAGTTTCCCCCTGGGCGACTGCTCCTCAACCTCTGAGGCTTGCATCCGTGGTTAGAAGAACACAATTCTGAATCCCGAAACTGCAGCTCTCAAGTAGGTGAGAAGTTTGAAGCCACCAGAGGAGTGAAATTCTGGCTTTCGTCGACAGGTGCATATGAAGATGTGAACCCGACCACTTGTCCAGGAGATCCAGTTGGAAGAACCATGCATGGAATCTCCCGTACTGTATAGCCTCATAGGCAGCTACCATCTTCCCCAGAAGGCGAATGCACTGATGAACTGATATTTGGGTCAGCTTCAAGACATCTTGAACCATTGTTTGGATCACCAACGCTTTCTCCAGTGGTAGAAACACCCTCTGCACTTCTGTGTGGAGTATCATCCCCAGGAAGGGCAGTCTCCTTGTCGGTTCCAAGTGTGACTTTAGAAGGTTCAGGATCCACCCATGATCCTTGAGTAGCTGAGTTGAGAGAGCAATATCCTACAACAACTTCTCCCTGGAAGATGCCTTTATCAGCAGATCGTCCAGATATGGAATTATGTTCACTCCCTGCTTGCGGAGGAGGAGCATCATCTCCGCCATGACCTTGGTGAACACCCTCGGTGCTGTGGAGAGGTCAAATGGTAACGCCTGGAACTGATAGTGACAGTCTTGTAGTGCAAACCATAGATAGGCCTGGTGAGGTGGCCAGATCGGAATGTGAAGGTACGCATCCTTGATATCCAGGGATACTAGGAATTCCCCCTCCTCCAGACTTGAGATCACCGCTCTCAGAGACTCCATCTTGAATTGGAAAACCCTCAAGTAGGGGTTCAATGACTTTAGGTTCAATATAGGCCCTACCGAACCATACGGCTTCGGTACCAAACAGATTTGAGAAACAACCCTTGGTTTTTTGGCGAGGTGAAACTGGAACAATGACATTTGTTAATGGCTTCCTGTAGGGTAGCACTTTCTGTCAGCAAAACTGGTAATCATGATTTGAAGAATCTGTGAGGTGGGAGGTCCTGAAACGCCAGTCTGTACCCCTGGGTAACAATATCTGTCACCCAGGGGTCTAGGGATGATGACGCCCAGACGTGACTGAAAGCTTTTAGTCTCACTCCCACCTGCCCGATCTCCAGGCTGGGAAGTTCACAGTCATGCTGAAGATTTGGAGGAAGCATAACCTGGTCTCTGTTCCTGTTAACCTGTTGGTGCAGGTTTTCTGGATTTACCCTGCCCTCCTTTTAAGAAGATGGGGGGGGGATTTGTATTTTTGAAATTTTGCGGTCCGAAAGGACGGCAGTGTAGGCGTAGGATAAGATTTCCTAGTAGATGCTGCGGAGGGAAGAAATGTCGACTTACCCGCAGTCGCCGTGGAAATCCACGCATCCAATGCTTCCCCAAATAGTGCCTGACCTGTAAAGGGCAGGTTCTCTACACTTTTCTTGGATTCTGCATCCGCAGTCCATTGGCGTAGCCAGAGTCCTCTGCGTGCCGAAACTGCCATGGAAGTAGCCCTTGCATTAAGTAGGCCAATGTCCTTCATGGCCTCTACCGTGAAACCTGCAGAATCCTGTATGTGACGTAAAAACAAGTCAATGTCACTCCTATCCATAGTGGGTGGTCTTCTGTACGCCGGCGGTCAGGCTCCCGGCGCTCAGTATACCGGCGCCGGGAGCCCGACAGCCGGCATACCGACACTTATTCTCCCTCGTGGGGTCCACGACCCCCCCTAGAGGGAGGGAAAAAAAACAGTGTGGCGCGCGTAGCGCGCCACCGTGCCCGTAGCGTGGCGAGCGCAGCGAGCCCGCAAGGGGCTCATTTGCGCTCGCCACACTGTCGGTAAGCCGGCGGTCGGGCTCCCGGCGCCGGTATGCTGGTCGCCGGGAGCCCGACCGCCGGCAATCCGTAGTGAACCCTCCATAGTATGTAAGTCCTCTAGCAATGCGCCTGACCACTTTACTATGGCTTTAGAAATCCACACACAAGCAATAGTGGGCCGTAAGGACACACCTGTAGCAGTGTATAGTGATTTGAGCGTAGTCTCAATCTTGCGGTCAGCCGGCTCCTTTAAGGTGGTTGAAGCGGGGACAGGAAAAACCACCTTTATAGACAACCTAGATACAGAAGCGTCTACAATAGGTGGGTTTTCCCACTTTTTTCTATCCTCTTCAGGGAAAGGGAAAGCAATGAGAAGTCTTTTAGGGATCTGGAATTTTTTCTCTGGGTTTTCCCAGGATTTTTCAAACAAGGAGTTTAACTCCTTAGAAGCAGGGAAGGTAAGCGAGGATTTTTTATTTACTGTAAAATAAGATTCCTCTTCCTCTCCAGGTACCTTCTCAGTAATATGCAAAACATCCCTAATGGCTTCAATCATGAGTTGCACCCCCTTAGCAAGGGATGCATCTCCGCCTGCATATCCCCATCATCGTCCATCAAATAAGATTCAGTATCAGTGTCTGCTTGCATTATCTGGGCAAGTGTACGTTCTTGTGGGTATGTAGGTGGACTTTTAGACGAAGTAGTGGGAACTGAATACTTCAAACCCTCTACAGATTTTCTCAAAAACTGCGTCTCTTTCTCAGTATGGGACATCCTAGTTGAAATCTGGGATATCATTCCCCTTAAAGAATCCACCCATGGGGGTTCAGATTCAGAAGGCTGAGACAGCACACTGCAGTCCTGAGTACATGGAATAGACTCCTCAGGAGAAGATAAACACTCTGCAGCACAGGACACAGAGTCCCTAGACATGGTAATATGGGATAAATACACTTACACACACACAGTTTCCCCCACAGTGCCTTCAGAGAGTCACAGAGTATAAGGAGCCAGCCACACAGCGCCCCTGTAGGCAGTTATTATGATAAAAGCCCGGTGATGACTAACTACCCTTGACAGCGTTATTAGTACTGGTATTACACTCCCTCCCCCCCCCTTTCTATAACACCCTGGTACCGCAGAGGTATAGCTGGAGTGATGTGATCTGCAGGGAGAAAATGGCACTGGTAAGTGCTGTATCCGCTCTGAGAGGAAGCCCCGCCCCTTGAAATGGCGCACGGCTTCCCACACTAATTGTTTAAACTGGCCTGAGGGTTTTCATTGCTAACAGCAGGATTCGCCCTGTTAGCTGCATGACCGGTGTAGGGTATTCTGCGCTGGCTCAGGACGCCCCTCAAAGCGCCTACAGTTCCCTGAGCCTTCCCAGAGTGCAGCCTGTCAGAGCTGCATACCCACCCTTGTGCCTCCATACCCGCTAACCGGGACACCTGCACTGTACTCACCACTCTTCTTACTTCTGGCTCTGTTAGGGGGTGGCGGCCGTGCTGCGGGAGTGAGCGGTCGCCTCGTGGGTTTGCGATCAACACCCTCAGGAGTTCAGTGTCCTGTCAACGGTGTAGAGCACCATTAACTCTTCAGGAAGTTGGTTCCTACTTCCCCCTAAGTCCCACGAAGCAGGGAGGCTGTTGCCAGCAGCCTTCCTGAAAATAATAAAACTATAGAAAAAAATAAAACTAGAAAAACTCCTAAGAGATCCCCTAGCTGTGACCGGCTCCTCAGGGCACATTTTCTAAACTAAGTCTGGTAGGAGGGCCATAGAGGGAGGAACCAGCCCACACTATTAAACTCTTAAAGTGCCAGTGGCTCCCAAAGGACCAGTCTATACCCCATGGTACTAAATTGGACCCCAGCATCCTCTAGGACGTAAGAGAAATAAAATAAAGGCACCAACACTATACTTGGATATTTGGTACTACACTATTTATTTAATTTTTATCTTCAAAGTAAGCTTTTTGAAAAGTAATTCAAATTACTGTTGATGTTGACCATTCTTACAACAGCTGTTGTGAAGATAATGACTGATGCAAACCAAGAATACATAGGCATTAAACCATATCTCTATATATTTGGGACACAAATGTTTTACTTTACACATAAATGACCCATGGGCATTTTTGGTCAAATAAACAATTTACCTCACTACTAAGGGGTTTCATTCCGGGCTGGCACAAGTTTACAAAACAAAAATCTCAAAATTCCACAAAGTTAATGATTAATGCTATTTTGAACTCATTACCTACCTATTATAAAAGACTTGATTTTTTGTTTACATTTTTTATACTTGATTTAGAACAACAGGCTTACGTATAGGAAAACAATTCACTGATTTACAGGGCTGTTTCAGTATGCTGCTGCTTGTGGCAAGAGTAAAGATGAGGGTAGGTGGGTGTACTCGTTTTCACACAGCAGCCAATTAGTAGCCAATTCAGGATGGTATAAATAGCCACTGCTACTGTACTTTTATTTACAGCAGGGGCAGATTGGGATGGAAAACCATCCCGGGAAATCTTTGGAAGCAGCCTTACGGCAGCGGTTTCTGTTGGGATTGCGATGTTTGCTGCAGTGTGTGTGTGTGTGTGTGTGTGTGTGTGTGTGTGTGTGTGTGGAGGGGAGGGGGGTCCCTCCTCATAGGGCCTAATTCTGAGTTGGACCAAGTCATGGCCCTGCGTCTTTTGCTGCAGTTGCATCTGCGACTATTCATTATTCTAATGCTGCTATAATTCCTTCCCTGTGGGGGACATCTTTGGGTCTGACTGTGCAAGCTACGACATACCAACTTTCATTGTCTACAGACACTGCAATCATGCTTTTTGCATCTTCACTCATAAAATTTGACATTCTCATAATAGATGTGGCCTTACTGCAGGATCACTTGGTACAGTGGCGGAACTTGTGAGTGGTGGGCCCAGGTGCAAAACTATACTTTGGGCCCCCCTCCTCCACCCCACCCCAAATTCACAATATGCCACAAGACAGTGGGTGAGGTAAAGGGTGACGGCGATGAGGCAGATCAAGGTCCATGGGGACCTGGAGCTGAAATTTTTGAAGGGCCTACAATATCACGTCACAGAGTGCATGACCAGCGCCAGGTGGGTGTGGCTATTGAATTTTTTATATATATATATATATATATATATATATATATATATATATATATATATATAATATATATATATATAAATACAAATACAGATGGGTCACTGCTCATCCTACCCATGAACGGGTCGCTAGTGTGAATTTGCCATAATTGCGAATATTCATGGCAACCTGCAGCACGTTCATGGGAGCTTGGACATATTTGCGGGCACAATATTTGCAGAAAACCAGTTGCTGTTGCCGAGAATATTGTTTAAGATGAGCAGGTACACATCTGTGAGTGTTTCCGCCCCTCAACCCTAATGCAGGCCCTTGTCTAATTACCCCCCACCCCTAATGTATAACATCTAATGACTGTCACCCTTTATGTAGATCCATAACTAATGACCCCCCCTTATTTAATGTAGACCACCGTCTAATCACCTCCAACATAATGCAAACATCTATCTAATGACCTTAACGTCTTCTACAGACTATACTCTAATGACCTCCACCCCAATGCAAACCTCAATCTAATGCTCTTCACCTCTACTGCAGACCTCTGAATTGGGATTAGGGTAATTAGACATGGGTCTATGTGCTAATAATGACTCTCCAGCACTGCAGCTCACCACGCACCAGTTACCAGCTATACCAGGTACCAGTGACCAGCTATTCAGACAGTCTCATAACCCCCTAGCTGGCACATATCCTAAGATACAGTCAGTCTGCTGAGCTGGGGAAGATGGTTAAGTGTGTCTGCAGCCGGGGAGAGCGCAAACAGCATGCGGTGTGAGTGAGGTCCTGCAGCTACTATGTGTGCGGTTCAGGGGGGGGGGGGGGAGCACTGTAGTTTAACAGGGAGGTGGAGGTAGCGTAGATGATTTAGAGGATTCCCACGGACCCCATGCTTCAAGGGAGCAGAGCTGGGAACATATGTGGGCATGGAGAGAAGGCTGGGCGCGCCACTAGCGTAACATGCATCATAGTGGGCACCTGGCATTAGGGATTATGATTGTTGGGGTGCACGGAAGGATACACCACCAGGGTGCACATCAGCTGCAGCATCCTCCTTACTGCTCTGCCTGTGACTACCTTCTTGGTATCAGCAATGTGTGGGTAGTGCATGGCCATAGGCTGCCTGTCAAAACTGTATTGGTCCGGGGGTGAGACGGTACTCTGACCCCCATGTTCAGCCCGCCACTGCCTCTGACACAGCCTGCTGGCCCGGAGCAGTGCAGCTGATGAACTTTGTCCCACTGGTCAGTGCAGAAGGAGGAGTCAGACCAGGGGCCGTGGCATGTAGTATAAACGGACGGAGCCTCAGACGGCTTTTGGTAGCTTGTGACAGGAAACAAATAAGATTTTAAACCTACCGGTAAATATTTTTCTCCTAGTCCGTAGAGGATGCTGGGGACTCCGTAAGGACCATGGGGTATAGACGGGCTCCGCAGGAGACATGGGTACTCTAAAGACTTTAGATGGGTGTGCCCTCGCTCCTCCCTCTATGCCCCTCCTCCAGACCTCAGTTAAAGAACTGTGCCCAGAGGAGACAGACAGTACGAGGAAAGGATTTTTGTAATCTAAGGGCAAGATACATACCAGCCCACACCATCCACACCGTACAACATGGAATATACTAACCAGTTAACAGTATGAAACAAAACAGCATCAGCCAGAGACTGATCAAAACTGTAACATAACCCTTATGTAAGCAATAACTATATACAAGCCTTGCAGAATTTAGTCCGCACTGGGACGGGCGACCAGCATCCTCTATGGACTAGGAGAAAAAGATTTACCAGTAGGTTTAAAATCTTATTTTCTCTTACATCCTAGAGGATGCTGGGGACTCCGTAAGGACCATGGGGATTATACCAAAGCTCCAGACCGGGCTGGAGAGTGCGGATGACTCTGCAGCACCGATTGAGCAAACATGAGGTCCTCATCAGCCAAGGTATCAAACTTATAGAATTTAGCAAAAGTGTTTGAACCCGACCAAGTAGCTGCTCAGCAAAGTTGTAATGCCGAAACATCCCGGGCAGCCGCCCAAGAAGAGCCCCCCTTCCTAGTGGAATGGGACTTTACCGAATTTGGTAATGGCAATCCAGCCGTAGAATGAGCCTGCTGAATCGTGTTACAGATCCAGCAGGCAATAGTCTGCTTAGAAGCAGGCACGCCAACCTTGTTGGCTGCATACAGGACAAACAGTGCTTCTGTTTTCTTAACCCGAGCCGACCTGGCTACATAAACTTTTAAGGCCCTGACTACATCAAGAGACTTGGAATCCTCCAAGTCACCCGTAGCCACAGGCACCACAATAGGGTTGGTTCATATGAAACGATGAAACCAACTTAGGCAGAAATTGAGGACGAGTCCTCAACTCTGCTCTATCCACATGGAAAATCAGATAGGGGCTTTTGTAAGACAAAGCCGCCAATTCGGACAACCGCCTCGCAGATGCCAAGGCTTACAACATAACCATTTTCCAAGTGAGAAATTTTAACTCAACTGTTCGAAGAGGTTCAAACCAGTGTGACTTAAGGAACTGTAACACCACGTTAAGGTCCCATGGCGCCACTGGGGGCCCAAAAGGAGGCTGGATGTGCAGCACTTCCTTTACAAAAGTCTGGACTTCTGGGAGAGAAGCCAATTCCTTCTGAAAGAATATTGACAGGGCCGAAATCTGCACCTTAATGGAGCCTAACTTTAGGCCCATATCCACTCCTGTCTGCAGAAAGTGGAGAAAACTGCCAAGGTGGAAATCTTCCGCAGGAACATTCTTGGCTTCACACCAAGATACATATTTCCTCCAGATACGGTTATAATGTTTCGCCGTCACCATCTTCCTAGCTATTATCAGAGTAGGGATGACTTCCCCCGGAATACCTTTCCTAGCTAGGATTTGGCATTCAACCGCCATGCCGTCAAACGTAACCGCGGTAAGTCTTGGAACACGCAGGGCCCCTGCTGCAACAGGTCCTCCCTGGGAGGAAGAGGCCACGGATCTTCTGTGAGCATCTCCTGAAGATCTGAATACCAGGCCCTTTGAGGCCAATCCAGAACAATGAGTATTGTTCTGGACTCTTTTTCGTCTTATGATTCTCAGTATTTTTGAGATGAGTGGAAGAGGAGGTAAGACATAGACCGACGGAAACACGCACGGTGTCACCAGGGCGTCTACCGCTACAGCCTGAGGGTCCCTTGATCTGGAACAATACATCCGAAGTTTCTTGTCGAGGCGTGACGCCATCATGTCTATTTGAGGAAGCCCCCAACGATTTGTTATCTCTGCAAAAACTTCTTGATGCAGACCCCACTCTCCTGAATGGAGATCGTGTCTGCTGAGGAAGTCTGCTTTCCAGTTATCCACTCCCGGAATGAAGACTGCTGTCAGCGCGCTTACGTGATTTTCCGCCCAGCGAAGAATCCTGGTGGCTTCCGCCATTGCTACTCTGCTCCTTGTCCCGCCTTGGCGGTTTACATGAGCCACAGCTGTGACGTTGTCCGATTGAATCAGAACAGGTAGGTCGCGAAGAAGAGTCTCCGCTTGTATATGGCCCTTAATTCCAGCACGTTGATGTGTAGACAAGCCTCCTGGCTTGACCACAGTCCCTGAAAATTTCTTCCTTGTGTGACTGCTCCCCATCCTCGGAGGCTCGCGTCCGTGGTTACCAGAACCCAATCTTTAATGCCGAACCTGCCACCCTCTAGGAGGTGAGCACTCTGCAGCCACCACAGGAGAGACACCCTGGCCCTATTTGTAGATGGGACCACGACCACTTGTCCAGAAGGTCCCACTGAAATGTCCTCGCATGGAACCTGGCAAAGGGGATGGCCTCGTAGGCCGCCACCATCTTTCCCAGTACTCGAGTGCATTGATGAACTGACACTCTTTTTGGCTTTAACAGGTCTCTGACCATGCTCTGGAGTTCCTGGGCTTTTTCCGTTGGGAGAAAAACCCTCTTCATTTCCGTGTCCAGAATCATGCCTAAAAATGATAGCCGAGTCGTTGGAATCAACTGCGGCTTTGGCAGATTTAGGATCCAGCCGTGTTGCTGCAGCACTCTCAGGGAGAGTGACACGCTTTTCAGCAACTGATCTCTCAATCTCGCTTTTATCAGGAGATCATCCAAGTATGGGATAATTGTGACTCCTTGCCTGCGTAGGAGCACCATCATTTCCGCTATTACCTTGGTGAAAATCCTCAGGGCCGTGGACAGCCCAAACGGCAACGTCTGAAACTGGTAATGAAAGTCCTGTACAGCTGGCAAAGCCGACTTCGAATTCCAGTTTTCCAGTTTGTAGCCTTGGGATACAATTTCTATCGCCCAAGGATCCAAATCTGACAGAACCCAGACCTGGCTGAAGAGTTGAAGGCGTGCCCCCACCGGCGCGGACTCCCGCAGTGGAGCCCCAGCGTCATGCGGTGGATTTTGTAGAAGCCGGGGAGGACTTCTGTTCCTGGGAACTAGCCGTAGCAGGCATTCTTTTCCCTCTACCCTTACCTCTGGCGAGGAAGGACGAGCTCCGACCTCTTCTGGACTTATGCGACCGAAAGGACTGCATCTGATATTGTGGTGTTTTCTTTTGCTGTGGGGGAACATAAGGCAAAAAAGAAGATTTACCCGCAGTAGCTGTGGAAACCAGGTCCGCGAGGCCCTCCCCAAATAAAACCTCACCCTTGTAAGGCAAAGTTTCCATATGTCTCTTTGAATCAGCATCACCCGTCCATTGGCAGGTCCACAGGGCTCGCCTAGAAGAAATTGCCATGTCATTGGCTCTTGAACCCAATAGCCCAACGTCTCTCGCAGAGTCTCTCATATATAACACAGCGTCTTTAATATGACCCAAGGTCAATAAAATGCTATCCTTATCTAGGGTGTCAATGTCAGATGACAAGTTATCTGCCCATGCTGCTATTGCGCTACATACCCATGCCGACGCTACTGCCGGTCTGAGCAAGGCACCCGTATGTGTACAAATTGATTTTAAGGTAGTCTCCTGTCTGCGATCAGCAGGATCCTTGAGGGCTGCCGCGTCTGGAGACGGTAGCGCCACCTTTTTGGACAAGCGCGTCAAAGCTTTGTCCACCCTGGGCGAGGATTCCCACTGTAACCTGTCCTGTGCGGGGAAAGGATACGCCATAAGAATTCTCTTGGGATTCTGCTGTTTCTTGTCGGAAGTTTCCCAAGCTTTTTCAAATAAAGCGTTCAGCTCATGAGATGGGGGAAAGGTTACCTCAGGTTTCTTCTCCTTAAACATGCATACCCTCGTGTCAGGCACCGAGGGGGTCCTCTGTGATATTCAAAATATATTTTATTGCAATAATCATATAATGAATACTTTTGGCCACCCTTGGGTGTAACTTCGCATCATCGTAGTCGACACTGGAGTCAGAATCCGTGTCGGTATCAGTGTCTGCTACCTGGGACAGGGGATGATTATGAGAGCCCGAAGGGCCTTGTGACACAGTCAAAGCCATGGATTGACTCCCTGCTTTTTCTCTGGACTCCGCTTTGTCCAATCTTTAATGTAATAAAGACACATTTGCATTTAAAACATTCCACATATCCAACCAATCAGGTGTCGGCGTCGCCGACGGAGACACCACAATCATCTGCTCTACCTCCTCCTTAGACGAGCCTTCCGCTTCAGACATGTCGACACACACGTACTGACACTCCCACACACACACTGGGATATACAATTATGGGGACAGCCCCCCAATAAGGCCCTTTGGAGAGACAGAGAGAGAGTATGCCAGTACACACACAGCGCCACTGGACACTGGAATAAAATCCCAGACTGTACAGCGCTCTTTTATAGAATAAAATACACTCACAGCGTCAATTAAATGTGCCCCCCCCTCTTTTTTGCCCTCTGTAGTTGCTCAGCAGGGGAGAGTCCGGGGAGCAGCCTCTCTGCAGCTTGCTGTGGAGAATAATGGCGCTGGTTAGTGCTGGAGGATAAAGCTCCGCCCCCTCAACGGCAGGCTTTGGTCCCGCTCAAATTCTTTATACTGGCGGGGGGTTTTCAATATACTGCCTCCGCAGTATCTAATATATTAGCCAGTGTCCCTTGAGGTGAATACTGCTGCCCAGGGCGCGCGCGCCCCCCCCCCCCCCCCAGCACCTGTACAGTGCCTTCTGTGTGTGTATGTGTGGGAGCAATGGCGCGCAGCGTTACCGCTGCGCAGTACCTCAGTGAAGATCTAAAGTCTTCTGCCGCCTGTGAAGTCTTCTTTCTTCTTATAGTCACCCGGCTTCTATCTTCCGGCTCTGTGCGGAGGACGGCGGCGCGGCTCCGGGACGAACAGCGAGGACGACACCTGTGTTCCGACCCTCTGGAGCTAATGGTGTCCAGTAGCCTAAGAAGCAGAGCCTATCAGTTAAGTAGGTCTGCTTCTCTCCCCTCAGTCCCACGATGCAGGGAGCCTGTTGCCAGCAGTGCTCCCGGAAAATAAAAAAAACCTAAGCAGGATTTGGACAGGAACCTATTGTTGGACATCTCTAAAATGGCTTTTAATGGAGAAGTCATAATCATGGGAGACTTTAATTTACCGGATGTAAATTGGGAGGGGTCTTTTGCAAGTTCAGCTACAAGTGGCAAACTTCTACATTCCTTACAAGGAGCATCTCTCAAGCAATTGGTGAGGGAGCCCACTCGCAAAGACTTAAAATTAGATCTAATTCTTACAAATGGTGATAGGATATCTGATATATATGTGGGTGAGCACCTGGGATCCAGTGATCATCAAGCAGTATGGTTTAATATAAAGACAGGATCCAACTCCTGTCACACAAAAACAAAGGTGTTGGATTTTAGAAATGCTGACTTTGCAAAAATGGGGAGATTGTTTAAGTGATTCTTTGGCAGACTGGAGGAACTTAGAAGGAGTGCAGGAGAGGTGGAAAAAACTGAAAAGTGCATTACTAAGTGCAACAGACCTTTGTATCAAAATGGTTAGGAAAAGCACCAGGAAAAGGAAGCCAGTGTGGTTCACAAAAGAAGTATCAACTAGTGTGAAAGCTAAAAAGATGGCTTTTAGGAAATACAAACAGACTCAAAATAATAACGACAAAGACGTGTATCTGGACAGACGGAAGGATGCTAAGAAAGTGATCAGACGTGCAAAGGCAGAAGCTGAGGAGAAAATGGCCCAGTCAGTAGATAAAGGGGGCAAAAAAATTTTAAGTATATAAGTGAAAGGAGAAAATCAAATGGAGGAATAATAAGACTTAAGACAGAGAGTGGGCATTTGGTGGAGGGAGACAAGGCAATAGCAGATCACCCAAATAATTATTTTTGCTCAGTATTTACTACAGAAGAAGGGATGGGGCCACAGTTAAGTTGCAAGGACATTCAGAAAAATAAGGTAGATGAAAATACATTTACAGAGGAGAAGGTCCTAACAGAACTTTCAAAACTAAAAGTGGATAATCAATGGGACCAGATGGGATACACCCAAGGATACTCAAAGAGCTAAAAGATGTGCTGGTTACACCTTTAACAGAATTATTTAACCAGTCACTAAATACAGGTGCTATTGCAGAGGACTGGAAAAGAGCAAATGTAGTTCCACTGCACAAAAGTGGAAGTAAGGAAGAAGCAAGTAACTACAGACCAGTAAACCTTACATCAGTAGTAGGGAAAGTAATGGAAAAACTATTAAAAGAGAGTAGTGGAATATCTTAAATCAAACAACTTACAGGATCCAAAAACAGCATGGATTTACTGGTGGGAGATCATGCCAAACAAATCTTATTGACTTTTTTGACTCTGATGAAAATAATAGATCAAGGGGGAGCTGTAGATGTAGCATATCTAGACTTTAGTAAGGCATTTGACACTGTCCCACATCGCAGACTGCTAAATAAACTTGAAAGCCTGGGGGTGGATTATAAATCAGTTAAATGGATAAGAACCTGGTTGCAGGATAGAAAACAGACAGTCGTAGTTAATGGAGTGCAATCTATGGAGGGAAATGTTACAAGTGGAGTACCCCAGGGATCTGTACTTGGTCCAGTTCTCTTTAATATCTTTGTTGGTGACATTGCAGATGGTATTGAAGGGAAGATATGCCTTTTTGCAGATGATACAAAGATATGCAACAGGATAGACACCGGGAGGGGTCAAACAAATTATTAATGACCTAGGTAGGCTTGAGAAATGGTCAAGAACGTGGCAACTACAGTTTAATGCTAAAAAATGCAAAATGCACTTGGGTCTCAAAAACCCAAAGGCTAAGTATAGTATCAAGGGTACTATAATGGAAACTACTGAGGAGGAAAGAGATTTAGGAGTAACTATTTCAAGTGACTTGAAGGCAGGAAAGCAATGCAACAAAGCAATGAAAAAGGCAAGTCAGATGCTTGGTTGCATAGGGAGAGGAATCAGTAGCAGGAAAAAAGAAGTGATAATGCCCCTGTATAGGTCATTGGTACGGCCCCATCTGGAATACTGTGTCCAGTTCTGGAGACCCTATCTCCAGAAGGATATAAATATATTAGAGAGTGTACAAAGAAGGGCAACTAAAATGGTGCATGGCCTACATCACAAAACTTACCCGGAAAGGCTAAAAGATCTTAACATGTATAGTTTGGAGGAGAGAAGGGAAAGGGGGGACATGATAGAAACTTTCAAATATATCAAGGGTCTTAACAAAGTTCAGGAGGGAAACATTCTTCAAAGGAAAAGAAGTATTAGAACTTGAGGGCATACATTGAGACTGGAGGGGGGCAGGTTCAGGGGAAATTTAAGGAAAAATTACTTCACAGAAAGGGTAGTGGATAAGTGGAATAGCCTCCCATCAGAGGTGGTAGAGGCTAAGACTGTAGGGCAATTTAAACATGCTTGGGACAGGCATATGAATATTCTTACAAAGAATTAAGGTTAAAAAAAGGGTTGAGATTGCCTAAAGGATAAAATAAAAAAGGGGCAGACTAGATGGGCCAAGTGGTTCTTATCTGCCGTCAAATTCTATGTTTTTATTAAAAAGTATCTTCAGAGAAACTCCGTAGAGCTCCCCTGAAGTGCATCCAGTCTCCTCTGGGCACAGGATCTAACGGAGGTCTGGAGGAGGGGCATAGAGGGAGGAGACAGTGCACACCCATCTAAAGTCTCCACCTGCCCCTTTGTTAATCCGGCCTTGGGGAAGACAGACAGAAAGGGGCAGAGATGGAGAGAGAGGCAGACAGAGAGAGGGAGACAGGGACAGAGGGGAGATGGAGAGGGGTGACGGAAAGAGAGGGATAGAAGAGGAATTATATTAGGGAACAGGAGAGAATGAGGGAGAGATAAAGGGAGAGAGAGAGGGGTGAAGAGGACAGAAGAGAGGTGCAGGGGAACAGAGAGAGTGAGACAGAGAAAGAGTGGGGGCCGAAACAGAGAGAAGTGGGTGGAGACGGAGAGAGGGGGAGACAGAGAGAGAGGGGCAGAGATGGAGGGAGAGAGACAGAGGGAAGAGATGGAGAGAAGGGAGGAGACGGAGAGAGAGAGAGAGAGAGAGAGAGAGAGAGAGAGAGAGAGAGAGAGAGGGGGGGGTGGAGAAAGAGACAGACAGAGGGGGGGCTGAGGGAGAGAGAGTGCGCAAGAGTGAGGGTAGAGGGAGGGAGATAGAAGGGGGCAAGAGGGAATGGTAGGAGAGAGAGAGAGAGAGAGAGAGAGAGAGAGAGAGAGGGGGGGGGGGGAGGGGCTGAGCAGCACTTGCCACTTTGGCGTGGACAATAAGGTGCTGCTGCACTTGGAGATGGTCAGGCCCTTTGCTTTCCTACCAAGGATGGAATTTTGGCAGCTAGGATGTCGGGGGACGGGTAGAAGTATAAAAGTGGAGAAGCTGGGAGAGGTGCCTCTCCTCCCCCTCCAGTCAGCAGCTCCTCTCCCCTAGTGTAGTGCAGTCCCACACATGCAGGCAGCAGCAGCACGGAGTATGGGGGGAGGAGCTGAGAGAGGGGGCCTCTCCCCCCTCCGGTCAGCAGCTCCTCCCCCTTCCAATCAGGCAGTCCCACACAGGCAGGCAGTCGCATTACAGAGTATGGGGGGAGGAGTTCAGAGAGAGGCCTCTCCTCCCCCTTTGGCCAGCCAGTCCCACACAGGAAGCATTATTGACTCTGGGGGAGTAGGAGCTGAGACGCGGCTCTTTCTCCCCATCCAGGCCGGGACCCGAACACTGCAGTGGTCGCACTCTCTGGTGCACTAGCAGCGGGCAGTGTGACTCATTTTAATGCCGGCGCTGTGGGCCCCTTTACTACAGTGGGCCCCAGTGCAATGCACTGGCTGCACTGCTGCTAATTCCGCCACTGACTTGGTAAATAGGTACCTCACAACTGTTCTGATTTTTGTCAGGACAGTCCAAATTTTGGCAATGCATGGCAGTTAGGAGGTATGTCCCCAATCATTGCAGCACTGCATATTGAGAGGGCGATTAGAGAAAACCAGAGGGATTCACACACCCTCAATGATGCAGACATGGCCAGTCTGTTGATTTGGCTATACCCCCTGTCCTGATCCTTTCAATACTGGGAGGTACAGTATGGGTAAACAAAAACTATCAAGCCAAATGTCATGAGGTTCAGGTTTTGACAAATTAGCAGTCAAATTTAAAACAGCAATGTTTAGTAAGTAAAAACCAACCTGGTAAAACATTGCCACTTTAAATATGACTACTCATTTCACCAAAATCTTGGCACTTGCTGATTACCACACCTATTTGGTGCACATTTGGCCCATGGTTTCTACTTTTTCCTAAAATTCCAATATTGTTCTCAAAGATTTTATTCCCTTATGTATTGCTTTTTTCCTCTAGGCTTTATAAACGTATGCTTACTGAAGAGGATTATTTGACATATAGGGGGTAATTCAGTTGATCGCAGCAGCAAATTTGTTAGCAATTGGGCAAAACCATGTGCACTGCAGGGGGGGCAGATATAACATGTGCAGACATGGGTAGATTTGGGTGGGGTGTGTTCAAATTGAATTCTAAATTGCAGTGTAAAAATAAAGCAGCCAGTATTTACTCTGCACAGAAACAAAATAACCCCCCCAAATCTAACTCTCTCTGCACGTTATATCTGCCCCCCCTGCAGTGCACATGCGGGTAATTCCAAGTTGATTGCAGCAGGAATTTAGTTAGCAACTGGGCAAAACCATGTGCACTGCAGGGGAGGCATATTTAACATGTGCAGAGAGAGTTAGATTTGGGTGGGTTATTTTATTTCTGTACAGGGTAAATCCTGGCTGCTTTATTTTTACACTGCAAATTAGATTGCAGATTGAACACACCACACCCAAATCTAACTCTCTCTGCACATGTTATATCTCCCTCCCCTGCAGTGCACATGGTTTTGCCCAGTTGCTAACTAAATTCCTGCTGCGATCAACTTGGAATTACCCCCATGGTTTTGTCCAACTGCTAACAAATTTGCTGCTGCGATCAACTCTGAATTACCCTCATAGTACAAACTATGGCCCTCATTCCGAGTTGTTCGCTCGGTATTTTTCATCGCATCGCAGTGAAAATCCGCTTAGTACGCATGCGCAATGTTCGCACTGCGACTGCGCCAAGTAACTTTACTATGAAGAAAGTATTTTTACTCACGGCTTTTTCTTCGCTCCGGCGATCGTAATGTGATTGACAGGAAATGGGTGTTACTGGGCGGATACACGGCGTTTCAGGGGCGTGTGGCTGAAAACGCTACCGTTTCCGGAAAAAACGCAGGAGTGGCCGGGGAAACGGTGGGAGTGCCTGGGCGAACGCTGGGTGTGTTTGTGACGACAACCAGGAACGACAAGCACTGAAATGATCGCACAGGCAGAGTAAGTCTGGAGCTACTCTGAAACTGCTAACTCGTTTGTAATCGCAATATTGCGCGTACGTCGGTCGCAATTTTAAGAAGCTAAGATTCACTCCCAGTAGGCGGCGGCTTAGCGTGTGTAACTCTGCTACATTCGCCTTGCGAGCGAACAACTCGGAATGAGGGCCTATATTATATTATAACCAAGTCAATATACATGTATTACTTAGCTTGCAGTGCACGAGGTTGCACCTAGAGAGCACTGCACTTTGATAGCCCTATTCATCAGAAGTAATGTGTCTCTTGAAATGGGTCTAAAATACTGACAGCTAAGTACACTGCTTCCCTTTGGCCAAACCAAGAATGTGATGTTTTTTTGTGCCAAGAAAAGCAACAAACAAGACGGGATACATGCCAGGCATTTGGAAGCAGCTAAGAAAAAACTAGTTAGTAACTTTTCAAAAGAGTATGTTCCTAGTCGTGGAAAAAAAAAAAAAAAAACATGTAACCAGTTTAGAACAATAAATAAAGTGATATGCATTATAAAACACATTTGAGATAAGTTGTTATACAAGCATTTCTCCAATGCGTTTCACTCTTTAACCTGGATGTTAACGTATTCATACAATACATGGTGTGCAAACATATTTGCATTAGCATTTATATGCCATTAAAAAATATGTGAAATGCACTTCTCAAAAAGAAAGCTATGCAGACTTAGGGCAGGATGTAATAGCGTCTAAGTTCGATGAACGTATGGGTTGCTGGACGAACTCGTTTTTTTTTTTTTTTTTAAGGGGCATATCAGTTATAAGGCATGGTT
The DNA here is from genome assembly GCF_028390025.1 of Pseudophryne corroboree. Lineage (NCBI taxonomy): Eukaryota > Metazoa > Chordata > Amphibia > Anura > Myobatrachidae > Pseudophryne > Pseudophryne corroboree. The sequence continues at coordinate 399,510,821 of NC_086448.1, forward strand.
TTGCCTTATAAATGACTGCCCCTTTAAAAAACGTCCGAGTACGACTGGCAACCTGTACGTCCGGCGAACTCAGACACTATTACATATGGCCCTTGAAGTTTGCCGCAATTGCACTCAGAGACAAATGCTTGCTTTCATAGCAGTCATCAGTGCAAGATCCATCACAGAACAGGCATATGTTCTTGTATGTACAACAATGTATAGTGCAGATGCGACCGAGTTGTGTACAAACCTGTGGACGCATATGTTTGGCTTCAGGCCAAAACATGCCAAAAAAAGTAAATAGAAATTATGACCATGTTGTGCAAACTAGTACATGTTCCAAACCACGCAAAATTCAGCCGCAAAACAGAGTTGCCTTCAACTGTGCACCAAGTTAAATTCATACAAATACAATAAAGTACACTTTCATTTTACTATATTTAACAGAGATATTTTGTGCAACTGAGTGGATTACAGATGATACTCTTTTTTTTATAGCAGACCATGCAGAACTACAACCTATATCAGTGATGGCTAACCTTGACACTCCGGCTGTTGTTGAACTACATATCCCAGCATGCCCTACTAGTTTTGTTATTTGGCCATGCTAAAACTGATGCAGGGCATGTTGGAATGTGTAGTTCAACAACAGCTGGAGTGTCAAGGTTAGCCATCACTGACCTATATCATTTCATGCTCATGAATTCGATATTGCACTCATTTGCATTTCAATAAATTTAAACTTTGAGACCCTAAAAAACTAAGAAAGTAGCAATTTCATGTAACATGTGGCAAATGCGGATTTTTTCATGTAAGTTGATCAAAACTGAAAAACATACACATTCCAGAAATACAAATTTTAAGACCTGAAGTTGACCATGGAAATTAGACATAGTTGGAACTACAGTACGCACTAGTAAATATACTAAAGACACATACTATAAAAATTGAAAGTGAAATAATGACACTTGTGGGTTCAAAAATATTAAAGACTTGTCACTTGTGCACTCTCCAGTTATCAAAGAAAAGATAACCTCTTGTAAGCATAACCTTTCACATAACATATTACTGCATGCAGCTGTATTTATCCATACCCTCCAACTGCACCTTTTTGGCAGGTACAGTATTTTTTTTTATGGTCTGTACCAATTTTTGACTCTCCAAACGGCCATTAAAGAGTATAGGAAAGGGGGCCTGGTCAGGCCCCCTTTCCTAATTTGTACCGATTTTTATGTGTAAAATGTTGGAGGGTATGTTTATCTATATACAGTAGGTGAAGATATCCTATTGAAATGACATTTACATTACTATATTGTTACATTTCCACAGAACGATATCTGAATTTCTGGTAAGGTCACATACTCGAAAGAAAACTAAGGGGTCTATTTATAGCCCTCCACAGAGCCGGATTAACAATGGGGCGGGTGGAGAAGCAGCTCCAGGCCCCCCATCAAAATCAACCCACAGCGTCTGCCCTTCAGCGGCTGCTATAGACATGAATAAAAACATTTCCTGCTACAGCCAGCGGCCGTCCGAAGCCCCGCCTACTTACTTGTCTGCACAGTGGAAGGCTAGAGTAGCGCTTCCCCTCCTGTGCCGCATTGTGAACGGCGCCACCTCCTCCACACAGCTGCAGTGCAAAAGAAAGCCAAGGCCGTACAGCCTCAGCTCCTTGAAGGTGGCCTGGAGAATCTCCATGACTGACACTGAGGTTAAGGTGTTAGTGCCAGTGCTACAGCGCTGGCTGCTGCTGATGAGAATCATGTAGCGAGTTCTGCCTGCTGCTGATCACTGATCAGGGTCTCCTTCCATGCATATATACTCGAGTATAAGCCGACTTTTTCAGCACTTTTTTTTTGTGCTGAAAAAGCCCCCTCGGCTTATACTCGAGTCAGTGGGAATATGACTTATACTCAAGTCATCCCCGCTCCGGCACTCCCCCGCTGTCTTGTGAAGGAGGGACACGGAGGGCACAGCATGCGCCTCTCCTGTGTCCCTCCAGCATCTCCGGCGGTAGTGGCGGGTCTATTAATTGAAGTACCCGTTCGTCAGCTCTGACTGGATCACGAACCGGCACTTCATTTAACACATACACGGAGAGGCCGGGGAACGCCAGAGCGGGGATGGTAAGTTGTTACTTTCACTGGGGGGAGCATATTTGGCACTTGGGGGGGGGGGGGGCATATGTGGCACAGTGAGGGCATATTCTGGCACTGTGAGGGCATATCTGGCACTGGGGGGGCATATCTGGCACTGGGGGGGCATATCTGGCACTGGGGGGGCATATCTGGCACTGGGGGGGCATATCTGGCACTGGGGGGGCATATCTGGCACTATGAGGGCTGTGTACAGCTAGAGCTGCATTTCCCACTCTAGGCTTATACTCGAGTCAATAAGTTTTCCCAGGTTTTTGTGGTAAAATTAGGTGCCTCGGCTTATATTCGGGTCGACTTAAACTCGAGTATACACGGTATATATACACACACACACACACACACACACATACACTACTCAAAAAAATAAAGGGAACACTTAAACAACACAATGTAACTCCAAGTCAATCACACTTCTGTGAAATCAAACTGTCCACTTAGGAAGCAACACTGATTGACAATCAATTTCACATGCTGTTGTGCAAATGGAATAGACAACAGGTGGAAATTATAGGCAATTAGCAAGATACCCCCAATAAAGGAGTTGTTCTGCAGGTGGTGACCACAGACCACTTCTCAGCTCCTATGCTTTCTGGCTGATATTTTGGTCACTTTTGAAAGCTGGCGGTGCTTTCACTCTAGTGGTAGCATGAGACGGAGTCTACAACGCACATAAGTGGCTGAGGTAGTGCAGCTCATCCAGGATGGCACATCAATGCGAGCTGTGGCAAGAAGGTTTGCTGTGTCTGTCAGCGTAGTGTCCAGAGCATGGAGGCGCTACCAGGAGACAGGCCAGTACATCAGGAGACGTGGAGGAGGCCGTAGGAGGGCAACAACCCAGCAGCAGGCCCGCTAACTCCGCCTTTGTGCAATGTGGACCAGGAGGAGCACTGCCAGAGCCCTGCAAAATGATCTCCAGCAAGCCACAAATGTGCATGTGTCTACTCAAACGATCAGAAACAGACTCCATGAGGGTGGTATGAGGGCCCAACGTCCACAGGTGGGGGTTGTGCTTACAGCCCAACACCATGCAGGACGTGTGGCATTTGCCAGAGAACACCAAGACTGGCAAATTCGCCACTGGCGCTTTGTGCTCTTCACAGATGAAAGCAGGTTCTCACCGAGCACATGTGACAGACGTGACAGAGTCTGAAGACGCCAAGGAGAACATTCTGCTGCCTGCAACATCCTCCAGCATGACCGGTTTGGCAGTGGGTCAGTAATGGTGTGGGGTAGCATTTCTTTGGGGGGCCGCACAGCCCTCCATGTGCTTGCCAGAGGTAGCCTGACTGCCATTAGGTACCGAGATGAGATCCTCAGACCCCTTGTGAGACCATATGCTGGTGCGGTTGGCCCTGGGTTCCTCCTAATGCAAGACAATGCTAGACCTCATGTGGCTGGAGTGTGTCAGCAGTTCCTGCAAGACGAAGGCATTGATGCTATGGACTGGCCCGCCCGTTCCCCAGACCTGAATCCAATTGAACACATCTGGGACATCATGTCTCGCTCAATGCACCACAGACTGTCCAGGAGTTGGCGGATGCTTTAGTCCAGGTCTGGGAGGAGATCCCTCAGGAGACCATCCGCCACCTCATCAGGGGCATGCCCAGGCGTTGTAGGGAGGTCATACGGGCACGTGGAGGCAACACACACTACTGAGCCTCATTTTGACTTGTTTTAAGGACATTACATCAAAGTTGGATCAGCCTGTAGTGTGTTTTTCCACTTTAATTTTGAGTGCGACTCCAAATCCAGACCTCCATGGGTTAATAAATTTGATTTCCATTGATAATTTTTGCGTGATTTTGTTGTCAGCACATTCAACTATGTAAAGAACAAAGTATTTAATAAGAATATTTCATTCATTCAGATCGAGGATGTGTTATTTTAGTGTTCCCTTTATTTTTTTGAGCAGTGTATTATCATTTGCAGCCAGCACCAGGAAAATGTTTTGTTAGAAACTTTTTCAGTTTGTTGGAAAAGCTGGATAAGGGGGGGGGGGGGGGGGGGGGGAAGAGAGAGAGAGAGAGAGAGAGAGAGAGAAAGTTCCACACATTGGGCCTATTTCAGGTCTTTGGCCTCACAGAGGGCTAATCAGGCTTTCAGCTGTGCAAGAGTGTTTTAAGTTTGCTAGCCTGATCAGTGGGTGCAGACTGCCTGGGGAGATTGCAGAATCTCTGTGGGAGAAACAGGCTTCCTTATACAAGTGAGCCATACAGTATTTACTGGAAACTCTGTGTTTTTAGCTCATAGTCACGTTACAGCAGGACATTTAGGGGCAGAAAAAAACACTGAAAGTTTTACAAAGGTTCTTTTGGCCAGGGGTTTATAAAGAAGTGTCTGAATATTGTTCTTCCTGTCCTGAATGCCAGTACCTTGCCCCTAAACCCCATTTCAGGAGCCCACTAGTTCCCATGCCTATCATAGAGGTCCCGTTTGACAGAATAGCCATGGATCTCATGGGGCCCTTGTTAAAGTCAGTTCGGAGCCAACAGTATATCCTGGTAATAATGGACTATGCCACTCGATATCCTGAGGCTGTCCCTTTATACACTATCACAACCAAGGCGATAGCTAGGGAGCAGGTTTTTAGTAGAGTGGGAATACCAAAAGAAATTTTGACTGACCAAGGTACTCCATTTATGTCAAGGATGATGAAACAATTGTGCAAATTATTTAGGGTCACTCACCTCAGGACGTTCATCTACCATCCCCAAACTTATGGGTTGGTGGAAAGGTTTAATAAAACATTAAAAAGTATGTTAAAAAAGGTTGTTGATAGAGATGGGAAAAACTGGGATTGTTTGTTGCCCTACTTGTTAATGGCCATCAGAGAAGTTCCTCAGTCCTCTACAGGGTTTTCTCTATTTGATTTGTTGTATGGTAGACACCCCAGAGGGCTGTTGGACATTGCCAAAGAGACGTGGGAAGGACAGCCCACTCCTTATAGAAGCGTTATTGAACATGTAACACAAATGCAGGATAGTATTGCAGCCGTGGTACCTATTGTCAGAGAGCACATGGAACAGGCCCAAAGAGCTCAACAGAGGGTATATAACCGGAGTGCCAAGATACGGAGTTAGAGTTCTTGTTTTAGTACCCACGGTGGAAAGCAAATTCCTAGCTAAATGGCAGGGTCCATTTGAGATTAGTGAAAAAGTGAATGTGGTTAATTACAAAGTATACCAACCAGGAAAGAGAAAACCCGAACAAATCTACCATGTTAACTTGATCAAACCCTGTCTCTGTCAGCTGAGCCTTGCCTTTCTGTGTCTTCACCTCAGTTGCTTCCCGCAGTAAAGGTGTCAGAGACATTACCAGCTGATCAGAACAATCAGGTTAAAGAATTTCTCATTCAAAATAGGGAGATATTTTCAGAGCTGCCTGGCTGAACGGCCATAATAAAACATGACATTGTCACAGAACCAGGGGTCAGGGTCAATTTAAAGCCATATAGGATTCCTGAAGCTCAGCAAGAAGCTGTTTCTAAAGAAGTTAAAAACATGTTAGAACTTGGAGTCATAGAGGAATCTAACAGTGAGTGGTCCAGTCCCATAGTTCTCATCCTGAAGCCAGACGGTGGCATACGCTTCTGTAATGACTTTTTGTAAGTTAAATGAGGTGTCCAAATTTGACACATACCCCATGCCCCGTGTGGATGAGCTTATAGAAAGGCTGGGAACAGCCAGGTTTCTCACCACGTTGGACCTGACCAAAGGTTACTGGCAAATACCTTTAACTGATAGCGCAAAAGAAAAAACAGCCTTTTCGGTTCCGGAGGGGCTATACCAGTATAAGATATTACCCTTTGGGTTGCATGGAGCTCCAGCAACCTTTCAACGGGCAATGGATAAGATTTTGAGGCCCCATAGAAAATATGCAGCTGCCTATTTGGATGATGTGGTAATTCACAGTACGGACTGGGGGTCTCACTTGGTTAAAGTACAAGCAGTATTGGACTCATAGAAGCAAGGTTAACTGCTAACCCAAAGAAGTGCTGCCTCGTAATGGAGGAGGTTAAATACTTGGGCTTCAACATAGGTAGAGGTCCGATTAGGCCCCAATTGAATAAAATAGATGCTATTCAAAACTGGCCTCGTCCAGTGAATAAAAAAAAACAGATAAGGGCTTTTTTGGGAATAACTGGGTACTATAGACGATTTATTCCTAATTTTGCGAACACAGCAGAGCCGTGGTCAGACCTTACCAAAGGGAAGCAGTCAAATATGGTGAAATGGAACCCTGATGCAGAAAAAGCGTTCCAAGCGTTAAAAGTGGCTTTGTGTTCACAACCTGTATTGATAACACCAGATTTCTCAGAAGAATTTGTTGTACAGACGGAAGCCTCAGGAGGTAGGGATAGGGGCCGTGTTGTCCAAAACCAGAGATGGGGACGAACACTCTATAATTTATTTGAGTAGGAAACGCAATGAGCATGAAAAGGGTATGCTATTGTGGAAAAGGAGGCTTTGGCCATTAAATGGGCATTAAATACCTTGCGATATTACCTCGAGTAGACAGTTCAGACTAGTGACAGATCACGCTCCTTTAAAATGGATGTATGTAAATAGAGGTCAGAATGCTTGTGTAACTAGATGGTTTCTAGCATTGCAAGATTTTAAGTTTACTGTCGAACATAGACCGGGTACACAACTGGCCAACGCAGATGCGTTGTCCCGCATCTTCTGTTTAGGGGCTACAAGTGTTCCGCCCCTAGGTCGAAACAGGGGAGGGGGATATGCGACAGGAACACTGGAATAGTGTTTGAGGGCAGGTATGTTTGTCCCAGGTTCTTGTCTTACATGTTTTAGGAAAAGGAAAACTACCAGGAAAATGTTTTGTTAGAACCTTTTTCAGTTTGTTGGAAAAGCTGGATAAGGGCCGGGAGAGAGAGAGAGCGAGAGAGGGGGGGGGGGCAAGTTCCACACATTGGGCCCAGTTCGGTTCTTTGGCCTCACAGAGGGCTAATCAAGGCTTTCAGCTGTGCAAGAAAGTGTTTTAAGGTTGCTAGCCTGATCAGTGGGTGCAGACTGCCTGGGGAGACTGCAGAATCTCTGTGGGAGAAACATGCTTCCTTATACAAGTGAGCCATACAGTATTTACTGGAAACTCTGCGTTTTTGTTTAGAGACAGTTGGGAACATCTTGTGTTTAGTTAGTGCAGGACAGGCAAGGTATTTTCTTTTGATGTTTATTTTATTTTCTGCTTAATAAAACTGGGTGCGGCCTGTTGCACCATAAAACTGGACTAGTATGATTCCCCAGCTGCTGCTTGCTGCCATCTACCCCAGGAAACGGCATCCAGTTCCCCTACAGTGTTATTATATATAAATATATATATATATATATATATATATATATATAAACAAATATAAAACCACAGCACTCACCACCCCAGAAGCGGCGTGCAGTGTCTGCACTCACCACTCATAGGGTGGGGTGCACGTAGCCCATGGCCACCAACTTAAAAATACACAAACAGAAAGTTCAGCACTCACCAAAGCAAGCCTCATGGCCAAAACTCCATCCTTATAGTCCACAATATTCCCAGGTACCTCTGGAGATGATAGATAAAATGGAGACGAACATCGCAGTACTCATCGGACTTGTCGACAAGCAACTACACACTAGTTGTCTGACACCAGTTTCTACATAAACGCAGTAAAGTACAGTGACTTGCACTGCAGACACTGAGGTGATAGGATCATTGAGCTTTTTGTACCTCCTGATCCCTTGAGAAGTGTCTGATCAGTGTCTCTAGAAAGGAACTACGTTTATTCCAACTATAAAAAAAAAATCACTACAAATTTGGAAATATCATAAATATAATTGGGCTAGTGAAGGTGCTTCATATTCTACACCAGTGAAGGTGTTACATATTTTGCACCACTATTGGTAACATTATTCCTCGCCTTTTTGAAAATTCGGTTAGCAGGTGGTAATTACCATTATCCACCGTAATATATAGATTTAGATTAATCTATACCCTGAGGAAGTCCGAAAGGATGAAACGCGTAGGCTTTTAAACTAACACAGTGATTAGGACACCGGGTATACATTGGCAAGTCCCCAGCACTGAGCTCACATCCTGGGGTGGTTGGTGGCACTCATGTTTACATCCACTCTATGTAACATGACTGTTCCTTTGATTACAACTTGTATGTAATGTTGAAAAAACACTTTATATTTTATGTTTGATGTTGTCAATAAACATCAGAATTGTATTAATCTAAGGCTTTATTTTTGGGTGTCTATACTTCTCTGGTGAGAGGCTATTTTCTAGGAGAAATACCTGGTTGAGTACATCACAGCATTGGATTCTAAAGAGATCAGGAAATTGATTCCGGATTGGAATTCCCAATCGAGTCCAACAGAAATACGGAAAAGAACTGGACTCACCAACTTATATGGACTTGTTTTATGGACAATTGGCTGTGATATTTTAGCGCCCTCTGGGTCATTCTTTTTCTACTTAGTCTTTGTTCCCGCTAACAGGGGTTCTACTGTGAGGTGCTGCTCTTGTGAAGCGCGTGAGAAGGGTAAAATATATATATATATATATATATATATAGAATTGAAGACCTCGGCGCTCGGGTGCAATTTATGTGGTAATAGTGCACAGTAAAAAAGTATTATATATTAAAACGTAGTAAATATAATAAAAAAAAATTTAAAAAAAAGGATACGTGAGGTAAAAAATCCCTATTTCATATAAAAGCACTTCTCATTAGATTATTAGAGCGGCAGCTTGTAATACATATAAATATGCTTGGCATGCATATAAAATTTGTTACAGGAATTGGAAGAACAAGCGCCCAAGAGTGAAATTATTAGGTTTAGGGAAAATGAAGGTATAACAAAATATATGATAAGAATCGATTAAAAAACTTATCTGGCAGGTAGAGACTTGACTCAAGTAGTGGTCTTTTTGAGGATTAAGAACATGCGGATAAAACAGAAAAAACTAACATAGTGTGTACCGTTTATGTTGCATATTATGTTACTGTTTAGTTTCACAGGCCTTATTAGGGAACTTAGCTTATTCCCACAAAGCAACAATTTGTAGCCTGAGTAGTATACGGTTTAAAAATACAAACAGGTTTTTAATAACATAATCACATAAAAACACACATGAAAATAGCTGTATAACATGCGTACAGGATAAAAATTAAATCAGGCTTATCTGTCCATGAAATGATTAAAATGCATGCGTACAGGATTTAAAATAGTTTTAGGCTTATCTGTCCATCAAGAGGGGGTGTCTGCAGGTACTCCCAACGCGTTTCGTCCGTCAGCAACAGGACTTCATCAAGTCATCAAACTATTTTAAATCCTGTACGCATGCATTTTAATCATTTCATGGACAGATAAGCCTGATTTAATTTTTATCCTGTACGCATGTTATACAGCTATTTTCATGTGTGTTTTTATGTGATTATGTTATTAAAAACCTGTTTGTATTTTTAAACCGTATACTACTCAGGCTACAAATTGTTGCTTTGTGGGAATAAGCTAAGTTCCCTAATAAGGCCTGTGAAACTAAACAGTAACATAATATGCAACATAAACGGTACACACTATGTTAGTTTTTTCTGTTTTATCCGCATGTTCTTAATCCTCAAAAAGACCACTACTTGAGTCAAGTCTCTACCTGCCAGATAAGTTTTTTAATCGATTCTTATCATATATTTTGTTATACCTTCATTTTCCCTAAACCTAATAATTTCACTCTTGGGCGCTTGTTCTTCCAATTCCTGTAATATATATATATATATATATATATGTGTGTGTATGTGTGTGTGTCGTAACCCACATCCAAATATTCCGAGATACATACGGAATATTCCAAAATACGGACTCTTTTGAGTGAGAGTGAGATAGTGAAACCTTTGTTTTTTGATGGCTCAATGTACACAATCTTTGTTTAATACACAAAGTTATTAAAAATATTGTATTAAATGACCTTCAGGCTGATTGTATAAGGTGTATATGAAACATAAATGAATTGTGTGAATGTAGACACACTTTGTTTAATGCACAAAGTTATAAAAAAATATTGGCTAAAATTACCTTCAGGCTGTGTGTGTAAGGTGTATATGTAACATAAATGCATTCTGTGCTTAGATTTAGGTCCCATTACCATGATATCTCATTATGGTATGCAATTATTCCGAAATACGGAAAAATCCCATATCCAAAATACCTCTGGTCCCAAGCTCAAAATAAATAAATAAATTATATAATATATATCTATATATATCTATATCTATATATCTATAGATATAGATATATCCTCCAAAGTATCCACACTCACATGATAAATGCAATTGCTGGGGTGATCATCCTTATTTGAGTGAATCAAATAGACACCACTCCACATATAGCCAATGAAGTTAGGAGCACTCACCAGTCTTCCAAAAGTAGTAGTTTTTATTCAGACCAACATCAGTGCAAAGAGTAGCAGCAACGTTTCAGTCCTCTCTGGGACTTCTGTCAAGCTATCCATGCAGTGAACAAGACATGCATATATACCCCATAGACCCACCACCACACCAGGAGGTTAATCAGATGACACAATTAACCCCTTATTGCACATATTTCAAAAAACAGAAAAAAATAAACTTCATAAAGAGTCACATAACCACAGGGGTGTATCTTCCTATTGGCCAGGATGGCACTTGCCAGGGGCGCTGCCCGGCAGTACCACCCGCACCAGGGGGTAGAATGACATAGTAGTTCTCACTGAGTACATCTCTTAGCAGTGCTCATCCACTGCCGGACTCTCAGAAGCGTATTGCACTCTGACACTCTCTGTGACTACGGTCACAATGATGGTGACTATAGCCAGGGAGCGGGGCACTTCTAGGTATGGGGAGGGGCGAGACACCGCCTCTTCCTCATCCGCTCCCCTTCTCATTGGTCCCACGCAGTCTGTCACCAAACACCAGCCACTACAATCAGCACCAGTCAGCAGTGCAGCATGAGCATACCTGTACATTTTCTGCGGTACCGTAGCTGCACTGCATGATCTATCCTGGTAGTCTGGATCACAGGTTACAAAGAGCTCTGTATGGAGAGGTATCTAGGCCAGTGACTGCCTGTCCAGCTGTGTTGAGACTACAAGTCCCAGCACACCTTGTCAACTGGATTTGCTGTGACATGTAGTGCCACCACACCTAGAGAGGGGTTTTTAACTGTATGTATGTGTGCATATATCCCCGGTATCCGGACGCCAGGTCGACAGCAAAAAGGTCGACACATCTTAGGTCGCCGCCAATTGGTCGACACACCTTAGGTCGACATGGACAAAAGGTCGACAGGGACAAGGTCGACATGAAAAAAGGTCGACATGAGTTTTTTTTTCACGATTTTTTTCTTTTTTGGAGCCTTTTCATACTTTACCGTTCCAATCGTAGTCCACGTGGATCGTTATCTGTGCCGAGCGAAGCGAAGGCACCATGCCTAAGCATGGCGAGCGAAGAACTAATTGGGGTTCCCGGTCACTCTACGAAGAAAACGACAGCAAAAAAACATAAAAAACTCATGTCAACCTTTTTCCATGTCGACTTTGTTCCTGTCGACTTTTTGTCCATGCCGGCCTAAGGTGTGTCGAACAATTGGCGTCGACCTAAGGTGTGTCGACCTTTTTGCTGTCGACCCTGAGTCCCAGACCCATATCCCCTCGGTGTCCCTGTCCGCACCCTCCTTTTAATTCCCCCTCAGTGTCCCTGCCTGCACCATCCCTGTAACTGCCGCCTCAGTGACCCTGCCCATACACTCCTGTAATTTCCTCTCAGTGTTTCTGCCCGCACCCTTCCCATAATTTCCCCTCAGTATCCCTGTCCACAACCTCCCCGTAAATTCCCTCTCAGTGTCCCTACCCGCACCCTAACCATAAATCCCCCTCAGTGTCCCTGCCTGCACACTCCTTGTAATTCCCCCTCAGTCTCCCTTCCCGCACCCTCATCATAATTCCCCCTCAGTGTCCCTGCCCGCACCCCTCCCTGTAATTCTCCCTCAGTGTTCCTAACCTCAGCCTCCCTGTAACTCCCCCCTCAGTGTCCCTGCCCAAACACTCCTGTAATTCACTCTCAGTGTCCCTTCCCGCACCCTCCCTGCAATTGCTCCTCAGTGTCCTTGACCTCAGCTTCCCTGTAGCCCCTCCCTCTCATTTTCACTACCCGAACCCTCCCTGTAATTACCCCTCAGTGTCCCTGACCTCAGCCTCCCTGTGACTCCCCCCTCAGTGTCCCTGCCCACACCCTCCCTGTAATTCCCCCTCAGTGTCCCTGCCCACACCCTCCCTGTAATTGCCCCTTAGTGTCCCTGACCTAAGCCTCCCTATAAGCCCTCCACCTCATTGTCCCTACTGCACCCTCCCTGCAATTCTCCCTCAGTGTCCTTTACCTCAGCCTACTTGTAACTCCCCCGTCTGTGTCTCTGGGTGGGGGGTGCCAGTTCCTTACTTTGCCAGGGGTGCTCAGACCCCTAGATACACCCCTGCATAACCATATCCCATAACATAGCCAGACAGCCTTTGTACCAATAGAGGAATAAATCTCAAACATTGTATCAATAACAAATGACTAGCCTCAAACGGACTAATCCATCATTGTCCGTGGCCTGCGTTCCACTTAATATTAACAGGCTTAGAATACTAAACAGATATTAATGATCTTCTATCATATTACACAGTTACCATTATCATGTGGCCTTACACTGGGCATTTAGACCCAGACATATATGTAATTATTTATGGGGTGGGTGTGGGGTGCGGTGGCCCCTGTGTCGGTATGGCTGGGCTGCTTCAGGTCGGCACACCCTAACACTTTATTAACACTCATGATTTTCCCTATCTCTTTGTATATATTTTTGTTTTTTAATCACACTTCACTTATATAGCACTTCTGTGCTTCTTATTAACCCTTATTAATTTTCACCTGTGTGCTGACCTGGGGTAGCTGACCTGTGCCAGCATGATGGGGTCCTACACCCCGGACCCATACCTAGTATTAGGGACCCCCAGTGACGGAGAAGCCTTGTCGATCGGCCTGGGGGCTTAACTCTATATCTGCAGATATACGCAACTAAGATCTCCGTATTATCTGATTATTATGTAGTATTATTACTCACTCAGTGTGCATTAGGGAACACAAATTGTTTTTTCTTACACAGAATTACCCCTCCCTTTTAGCACCTGACTGATATTACATCTGATTCAGCAGCTTTCCAATATTTGTGCATTGTACAGTTACAATTATAATTCATCCCTTGTACATTATGGGGTATATTCAATTGAGGTCGGATCCATTCCGACATGCATTTGTCGCAATGGATCCGGCATGGGCTATTCAATGCCCATCTCAATTCGACTTTAAAAAAGTCAAATTGAGATGAGGGACCGGAGAGGGGGGAGAGTCGCGGGCAGACGGGGGACAGCAGCGCTGCAGGAGGATGTGGCACAGCCGCCAAACCTCATGGCAGCTTCGACCCGGCTCCAGCAAGCGGGGCCTCAATTGCTGGAGCCGGGTGGACGCTGCCGTGAGCGTGCGGCTATGATAATCTTCCTACAGCGCTGTGCTGTAGCGCTGCTGTCTCCCGTCTGCCCACGGTTCTCTCCCCTCTCAGGTCCCTCATCTCAGTTCAACTTTTTTTTTTTTTTTTAAGTCGAACTGAGATGGTCGGAAACGGGGCCAAAACCTGTCGAATTTGGCCTCGTTTCCCTCAGAAGCACGCGAATAGGCAGCTATACCGCCAATTCACGTACTATTCGACAAGACGAATTCCCAGACTTGTCGAATAAAAATGCTGGGGACTGAATAGGTCGGAACCCCTTCCAACCTGAAAAAGTCGAAAACAGACGTCTTTTCGACAAGACGGCAGTTTCGACCTTAATTGAATATACCCCTATAAAGTAAAGGGCAATGTTATCTTCTGGTAACATAAAAATTATGCAGCTATTTATGACACATTGTAAGATCACATGTAATTGAACTGTACGGGCATAATTGGAGAAAGCTTAGGAAGAGAGCGACAGCCCTCCTTAATTGTTTAAACATAATCTTTCAACTGACATATGGCACAACCTAGAAATGCAGACTGTAATGATCAAATCAAATGATCAAAGCTTTCTCCCTAAAACCATTCCGACAAATATCAAAAGATTTGGGTAAAAACAGGATTTTAATTACCTACCGGTAAATCCTTTTCTCATAGTCTGTAGAGGATACTGGGATATTAGTACCATGGGGTATAGACGGGTCCACTAGGAGCTATGGGCACTTTAAGAAAATCGATAGTGTGGGCTGGCTCCTCCCTCTATGCCCCTCCTACCAGACTCAGTCAAGAAACTGTGCCCGAGGAGACGTACATACTTCGAGAGAAGGATTTAACTGAATAGTGGTGAGATTCGAACCAGCACACACAAACAAGAGGAAAGCCATGCTAAACAATCTTGAATCGGAACCGCAATGGCTGAACAAACAACAATACTTAACCAAATAACAGTGCAGAAAAATGAAGCACCGGGCAGGCGCCCAGTATCCTCTACGGACTATGAGAAAAGGATTTACCGGTAGGTATTTAAAATCCTATTTTCTCTTGCGTCCTAGAGGATACTGGGGACCACATTAGTACCATGGGGATGTACCAAAGCTTCCAAACCGGGTGGGAGAGTGCTGAGGTTCCTGCAGAACAGATTTACCAAACTGAAGGTCCTCAGCGGCCAAAGTATCGAACTTGTAGAACTTATCAAACGTGTTCGGACCAGACCAAGTAGCTGCTCAGCAGAGCTGTTAAGCAGACACACCCCGGGCAACCGCCCAGGAAGAACCCACCGACCTAGTAGAGTGGGCCTGTACAGAATTTGGAACTGGTAAACCTGCCGTAGAATAGGCATGCTGGATAGTGAGCCTGATCCAGCGAGAAATAGACTGCTTTGAAGCAGGACACCCAATTTTATTGGGATCATAGAGCACAAACAGAGAGTCAGATTTTCTGCGACACGCCGTCCATTGTATATAAATTTTCAAAGTCTTCACAACATCCAAGGAATTTGAAGAAGCAGAGGTGTCAGTAAGCACCACATTAGGTTGGTTGATATGAAAAGCAGACACCACCTTCGGAAGAAGCTGCTGATGAGATCGGAGTTCAGCACGATCCTCATGAAAAATCAAGTAGGGGCTCTTGTGAAACAATGTCCCCAGTTCAGACATTCGCATGGCCGAAGCCAGGGCCAACAGTGTAAGCGTCTTCCACGTAAGAAACTTAACGTCCACTGCCTGTAAGGGCTCAAACCAATCCGACTGGAAGAAGTGCAACACAACATTGAGATCCCAAGGTGCCGTAGGAGGCACAAAGGGCGGTTGAATGTGTAGAACACCTTTCAAAAAGGTGTGAACCTCCGGAAGAGACGCCAATTGTTTCCGACAGAAAATGGACAAGGCTGTAATCTGAACTTTTAAAGGAGTCCAAACGTAGGCCCACATCCACTCAAGCCTGCAAAAATAGGATTTTAAATTACCTGAACGGTAAATCCTTTTCTCGTAGTCCGTAGAGGATGCTGGGGTTCATATTAGTACCATGGGGTATAGACGGGTCCACCAGGAGCCATTGGCACTTTAGAAACTGTGCCCGAGGAGACGACATACTTCGAGAGAAGGAATTACAGATAGTGGCGAGATTCATACCAGCTCACACAACAGGCAAATCCAGCCAACACGCCGGAACAACTCAGCAACAGCTGAAACAGTACTGAAACAGTAAATAACGCAGAACTTACCTAGGAACCAGGCAGTACTGAACTACACTGCTCAAAAAAATAAAGGGAACACTAAAATAACACATCCTAGATCTGAATGAATGAAATATTCTTATTAAATACATTGTTCTTTACATAGTTGAATGTGCTGACAACAAAATCACACAAAAATTATCAATGGAAATCAAATTTATTAACCCATGGAGGTCTGGATTTGGAGTCACACTCAAAATTAAAGTGGAAAAACACACTACAGGCTAATCCAACTTTGATGTAATGTCCTTAAAACAAGTCAAAATGAGGCTCAGTAGTGTGTGTGTGGCGTCCACGTGCCTGTATGACCTCCCTACAACGCCTGGGCATGCTCCTGATGAGGTGGCGGATGGTCTCCTGAGGGATCTACTCCCAGACCTGGATTAAAGCAAGGTAGGAATAACCTGTATCAGGGTAGGAATAACCTCACTCGGCATACCTTTCCGAGCTAAGATCTGGCGTTCAACCGCCATGCTGTCAAACGTAGCCGTGGCAAGTCTTGATAAGCGAACGGCCCCTGCAGTAGCAGATCCTCCCAAAGAGGTAAGGGCCTTGGATCCTCTAACAGAAGATCCAGCAGATCCACGTACTAAGCCCTACTTGGCCAGTCCGGAGCAATGAGGATTGCCAGAACCATTGTTCTCACCAGCTGAATAACCTTTGGTATCAGAGCAAGTGGAGGGAACACATACACGGACTTGAACACCCACGGTGTTACCAGTGCGGCCACCGTCACTGCCTGTGGGTCTATTGACCTGGAACAGTACCTCCCCAGCTTCTTGCTGAGGCAGGAGGCCATCATGTCTATGTGAGGAACCACCCACCAACCGGTTACCTCCTCAAACACCACCGGGTGGAGGCCCCACTCTCCCGGATGAAGATCGTGGCGGCTGAGAAAGTCTGATTTCCAGTTGTCTACTCCCGAAATGAAGATTGCCGACATTGCTACTACGTGTCTTTCTGCCCAGAGGAGGATTCTTGACACCTCCGACAAGGCAGCCCTGCTTTTTGTTCCGCCTTGTCGGTTCATGTAGGCCACCGTGGTCACGTTGTCCGACTGCACCTGAACAACCCGATCCTGTAGAAGGTGTGCTGCTTGCAGAAGGGTGTTGTACACGGCCCTTAGCTCCAGGATGTTTATTGGGAGAAAGGATTCTTGATTCTACCATCGTCCCTGAAAGGTTTCCCCCAGAGCGACTGCTCCCCAACCTCTTAGACCTGCATCTGTGGTTAAAAGGATCCAGTCCTGAATTCCGAACCTTCGGCCTTCCAGAAGGTGCGGAAGTTGTAGCCACCACAGGAGTGAAATCCTGGCTTTTGGAGACAGGCGTATTCTCTTGTGCATGTGTAGGTGAGAGCCCGATCACTAGTCCAAAAGGTCCAGCTGAAAAGGTCGAGCATGAATACCTGCCGTACTGCAGAGCCTCGTAGGCGGCAACCATCTTCCCCATTGATGAACCGATACCCGGGCAGGCTTTAAGACATCCCAGACCATGGTTTGAATTACCAATGCCTTCTCCACCGGGAGAAAAACCCTCTGCACTTCCATGTCGAGGATCATTCTCAGGAAAGACCCAGATGAGACTTTGTGTGGTTCAGGATCCAACTGTGCTTCCTAAGTAGCTGTGTCAAGAGCGAGATGGATCGCAACAACCTCTCCCTGAACGACGCCTTGATCAGGAGATCGTCCAGATATGGAAATATGTTCACCCCCTGCTTGCGGAGGAGAACCCTCATCTCCGCCATCACCTTGGTGAAGATCCTTGGTGCTGTGGAGAGGCTAAACGGCAGCGCCTGAAACGGATAGCGATCGTCCAACAGTGCAAACCTGAGATATGCCTGATGCGGCGACCCAATGGGAATGTGGAGGTAAGCATCCTTGATGTCCAGCGACACCAGGAACTCCCCCTCCGTGAGTCCCGAGATGAAAGCTCTCAGAGATTCCATCTTGAATTTGAACTCCCTGAGATAAGGGTTCAAAGACTTTAAGTTTAGAATAGGCCGTACCGAACCATCCGGTTTTGGTACCACCAAAAGGTTCAAATAATAACCCTTGTTCCACTGCTGCAGTGGAACTGCAACAATGACCCCTGACACCATAAATTTTCTGATGGCCTCCGGAAGAATTGTTCTGTCCGCCAGCAGAGCTGGCAAGCCTGACTTGAAGAAACAGTGAGGTGGGGGATCGCGAAACTCCAGTCTGTGCCCCTTGGACACTATATCCAGGACCCAGGGGTCCTGGCCAGACGACACCCAGACATGGCTGAACTACCAGAGTCTTGCCCCCACCTGACCTTCTTCCAGGCCTAGCTGTCCACTGTCATGCGGAAGACTTAGGGGTATTAGAAGCGAGCTTCTGGGCTGAAGGTGTTCGAAGGCCTGTGACGTGGCTGGTGTAAAAGGCTTGTAGCCGATGCAGCTGAGGGGAGAAAAGGAGACTTACCCGCAGTAGCCATGGCAATCCACGCATCCAGCGCCTCCCCAAAGAGAGCCTGACCTTTGTATGGTAGGCCCTCCACACACTTCCTGGATTCCGCGTCCGCAGACCAGTTGCGCAGCAGAGACCACTGCGAGCCGAGACGGACATGGAGGAGATCCCTGCAGCCATGGCACCCAGGTCTTTCATGGAATCCACCAGGAACCCTGCAGAATCCTGAATATTATGTAAAAATAAATCAACGTCACCTTTGTCCAGCATAGTCAATTCCTCCTTCAGAGTGATTGACCATCTGACAATAGCTTTAGCAATCCAAGCACAGGCTATAGTAGGCCGCAATATAGCCCCAGAAGCTGTGTAAATGGATTTCAGCGTAGCATCCACCTTGCGATCTGCCGGGTCCTTTAACGCGGTAGATCCCAGGACCGGTAATACCACCTGTTTGGACATCCCGGAGACAGAGGCGTCGACTATCGGTGGGGACTCCCATCTCTTCCTATCCTCCTCTGGGAAGGGAAAAACTACCAAAACCTTCTTGGGAATCTGGAATTTCTTTTCCGGAGTTTACCAAGCCTTTTCAAAGATAGCATTTAATTCTTTGGATGCCGGTAAGGAGAGGGGGGCTTCTTATTATGTGTAAAAAAGGCCTCCTCCACCTGTTCCGGAGTCGTGTCCGAAATGTGTAAAACATCCCTAACAGCCACAATCATCAACTGCACCCCCTTGGCAAGTGATGCCGTCCCCCTCAACACATCCCCATCACCGTCTGCAGCGTCAGAGTCGGTGTCCGTGTCATCCTGCATAATTGCCAGCGCACGTTTATGAGAATGTACCGCAGGGGACCCTGAGGAGGCAGAATCAGACCATACCACCATAGAGGACTGGAGGACCTAAGTGGCTTCCTCAGTCCTGGCAACCCTATCAGAAATCTGAGAAATAGTCCCCCTCAGAGAGACTAACCATTCTGGCTCTCTAGCTGGGATCTGCGCTAAAACAGTGCAATCCTGATTACATGGAATGGAGTCTTACTGGGAAGACTACTCTTCTGCGGCATATGAAACAGTGTCCCTAGACATGCTGACATACAACCTCAAACACCCCACAAACACACAGGGTACTGGGCAGACAGAGTTTCCCCCCCAAGAATGGCAGAGAGACACAGAGATTGGAGCCAACCCACACACAGTGTTATAGTGGATGTAGTATGGCTGACCGGCGGTCAGGAGACCGCCGGTCAGCTTACAGACGCCGGGATCCCGACAGCATACCGTCGCGGGATCCCGGCGGGGAGGGGCGAGTGCAGCAAGCCACGGGTTCTATTCCCACTCTATGGGTGTCGTGGACAACCACGAGTGGAAATAGTCCCTGTTGGTCGGCATGCCGACCATCGGGATAGTGAGGGGTCGGGATGCTGGAGCAAATCTCATACCACCACCCCCAGAAAAGTGAATGAATTTACTGCCACAGGGAGTGGCAAAAAATATCAGATTAAGGAATTCATCACTTGTAATAGCAGTAACTGCATATATTTGATCCAATGCAGCTGTAAGTTACAGTATGTCGGCCGCACATCAAGGAAGCTCCAGGAGCGATGGGGGGGAACATACTCGCAACATCAAAAAAGGATTGGACAAACACAATTTGTCCAATCACTTTAGGGAAGAACATCAATGCTCTTTAGATTCAATCACTGCGGTTATAGGGATCAAGAAAATAGAAGGGAATTGGAGGAAAAAAAGACACAAACTCATTATTAGCAAGAACCAAAATGAAATATATATATGATATGAAGACACTGTCCCCCTCGGGTCTGAACGTGGACTTCGAATTGAAATGGTTCTTGTAATTCATTACTTCCACCCACCCATCAGGTTTCCATAATACTTTGGTAGGCATATTGCAATAAAGGGCAATATTACATTCATTTCCATCATAGGTACCCTTAAATATCATATGTTTCCATTCACATCTTTATTTTTTTATATCTAGGATCTGTTTTTCCTTATTCAGGTTCACAATTAGGGACCCGTGACACGTAATGTGTAGTAAATACACCACATTTTTCAGTGTCTAAATATACCAACCTATATTTTATATTCTATGGATATTCCCATCAGGTCATTTTCCCATTGTCAGCAATATTTTAGTATGTTTGTATTGTCTCTTTTTTGTCCTTTTTTGGTTTTTCCTTTATAGAAAATTATCATAACCACTCACTAAAATGTGACACAAAAGTGTTTTTTAAACAAGGCTTTATAGTATTGGTTTGATATATGTTTTTATTTAGCAACACTGATGTGTATCCCACACAGCACGGCAGCTTCGAATAGGTGGAACGCACATATCCGGGACGTGTGGAACGCATGAGGGCGGAAGTGCGTCATCCCCACTTCCTGTATCCGCCGCACACGCCCGGTGTGTGCGTTCCACACACCAGATAGCTCCACAACTTCCTTTGTTGTGGAACCAGGAAGAGCATTGGATTGGCTGCTCATTCGGTTACCAAGACAACCCGCATTAACCTATTTTTATACATTTATAAGCTTTTTATGGTTTAATCCAGTACTTTTAACAACGTTTTTGTCCTATCTCCTGTTTTACATACATAGGGACATATAATATATCCCTAATTAAGACAAGATTAGTAGTTTCTCCACTGTACGTCTTAAAAGGGGTGGGACCCAACAGAGGATAAATAGATTGCTCTGGGATCCCACCACCACCCTGAGGAAGACCAGAGTAGTCGAAACGCGTTGGTGGCATGTTTTTGTTTGGTGAGAACTTGGTGACCCTTTGTCTTTGAGGCTCCCTGTAGATCTGGTAGGAACATTTTGGGCCCGCATATGTTTCTTTCCTCCTATTGGGAAGTTTACAACTGCCTAGACAAAGTGATCCTTGTTTCCATGTTTTAATGTACCTTTTTGTTGAATAAAATTAGTTTTGTTTATTATAAACAAATTTTTGGTGGAGATGGACTACGGAAGTTTTCCCAAAGAAATCGCTATGTGAACATACCTCGCATCTCTCAAGTAAGCCCACGTGTAAGCGTGTTATTTCAAATGTTTTGGAAAATCATCGTGTTTAACAGTTTGAAAGATACCTTTATGTGTATTTATTCACCTAATTTCATGTAAGCCTAAAAGTGAGCATCGTATGTTTGTGACCCATCACTCTTTTCGGGTGGTCCCCTAAACGCAATATATGACACAGAGGAAAAGGGACCTATTTTTCCTTTATACCCACTATTTCACTGCTATAGAGAACCACTACACATTGATTTTTCCTTTTTTTGCGGTCTCGCCCATGTCCCATAATTTGGAGAAATAGCCTGATAAACTGGGAATCATTTGGAGTGAAGCTTTCCATGAAAATCCCAAAGATACCTTGATAGGAGTACGCACACGTATATTGAAGTAAGCAAGAAAGTGAGCATCCCGTGTTTATGATTGACACATTTTCCGGGTGACCCCAGAATATTTCCAAAAAGACACTAAGGAGGGGAGACCTTACATCCTATAGTCCCTCTATATTAGGGGTGGGCAACATGCGGCCCGCGGACCGATCCTGCCTGGCCCGCTGTGCCCCACCAGAGTGGAATGACAAGCGGCCCGACAGGCTGAGCCGCTTGTCATTGCACTGCTCTCATACGCGGCGCCGCTGAGGAAATCCCGGTCACGTCACAGGGTCTGCTGACCGGGATTTCCTCTATCATGCGCTGGGCGGCATGGGGGGCGGCGCTGGGCGGGCACTGCAGTGGGGAGCACAAGCGGCGCACGCCCGTTCCCCTCCTGTACGTACGGAAGCCGCGGGCAGACACAGCGTGGGGAACGCGCCGGCGATGTCACGTGATGCGGCGGTCTGGCAGCTGATTGGCTGCTGCGGCTGCCCTGTGCGTGTGATGGTAAAACGTCCCAAATACGTTGCGTTTCATCCTTTCTAGCACATAGGCTGCATGTCACTGCGCACACAGGGAAGGGGGGGCTAGTGTCCCCAGTTGGCCTAGCTGCCAGTCAGTGTAGCACGCCTCCTGTGCTGTGTCCTGGGTAACTGTTCTCCTATAGCTGCTTATTTTGTAGCTTCTACAGAACTGTGTTTATATTGTTTTCAGAATAAAGTTCACGTTCTGCTAAACATAGCACCTGGGTTATTCTGTGATGTGATTTGGCTTGAGATATTCGCTAATTTCGCATTTGTTTCCCATCAACCTAAATAGACTGTAATACGCTCCCTGCATCTGGCATCTGTGCGCTGTGTGCCTTCAGTATCTTCCATCTGTAAGGCAATGCGTAGCGAAGTCGGATTTAGACATCATGGGGCCCTAAGCAAGATAACAGTATGGGGCCCCACTCCGTCAACTGCATACAATTTCATATACACACACACACACACACACACACACACACACCGCCCCCCATAGCGGCATACACAAATACTGCCCCCATAAGCCCCTCACTAGCGACGGGACCTGGCATTGGCAAGTGCATATACACTTGCCAATGTCGGGAGCGACTTTGGCAGCATGGCTGTCGTTAACTATGTCACCTGTCAGACCTGCATGTTGGTCCAACGGGCAATGCCATGTATTTCCCGCAGAAGTGCACATCGTACACGATATATAGTGCGTACACACTAGATTAGGGGTGGGCAACATGCGGCCCGCGGACCGATCCTGCCTGGCCCGCTGTGCCCCACCAGAGTGGAATGACAAGTGGCCCGACAGGCTGAGCCGCTTGTCATTGCACTGCTCTCAGACGCGGCGCCGCTGAGGAAATCCCGGTCACGTCACAGGGTCAGCTGACCGGGATTTCCTCTATCATGCGCTGGGCGGCACGGGGGGCGGCGCTGGGCGGGCACTGCAGTGGGGAGCACAAGCGGCGGCCAGTGGGGAGCACAAGCGGAGGCCAGTGGGGAGAAGAAACGTCGGCCAGTGGGAAGAAGAAGCAGCGGCCAGTGAGGAGAAGCGGCGGCAGCAGCAGCGCGGATCATCAGACAGCGGGGATCGTCTGCCACTGACAAACAGGTAAACCCCCTGTTCAGCCAGCCCCTGGATAAAGCTAAAGCTGCCATATAGGTTCAGGGGAGGGGAGTTAAAAACGGTTATATGGGTTTAGGGAGGAGGGGGGGGGGGTAGGTAGGGACTGCTATATATGTTTAGGGGAGGGTGGGGAAAAGGGGGTAGGGACTGCCATATAGGTTCAGGAGAGAGGGGAGGATAAACTGCTATATGGGTCCAGGGGAGAGGGGGGAGGGGGGGGTAGAGGTTGCAGCATTACACAGGGTGCAGCATTACACAGGGTGCATGGCCGGTTCTGGGGCTTTGCGCGCCCCAGGCGGCAATGGGGGGCGTTGCTTCGTACAGGGGGCATGGTCATTTACGCCCCCTGTACAGACTACTGTAGCGCTCTGAAATGTGCCCCCCGCTGCCGCTGGCCGCTGTGAAGCCCTTCGTGGAGAGGTCCTTTAATGTGCGGTGGGCGATGACGTCATCGCGCACCGCACAGTAAAGGACCTCTCCACGAAGGGAAACTCTAGTTTCCCTTCACAGCGACCAGCGGCAGCTGGGGGCACATTTCAGAGCGCTACAGTAGTCTGTACAGGGGGCGTAAATGACCATGCCCCCTGTACGAAGCCACGCCCCCCATTGCCGATATTTTGTGTGCGGCCCTCGAATATTCGCTGGAAGTGTTAAGCGGCCCCCCAGCTGAAATAATTGCCCACCCCTGCTCTATATGATTCTTGCTACCTCTTAAAGAAATTACTACATATTGGACATTTTTCCTTTTGTTTTCTCCCTTTATGTACTACCTTGTTGGAGAAAACTCCTGAAGAAATCTATCAGAGACTTTACGACTCTTGGGAACAAATCGGTCTGAAACATTTTCATCTATCCAGTGTTGAAGCGCATTTTGTATATAATTTCTTGCATTATGTTACTGTCGGTCTCCCGACCGCCGGTCACATGAATACCACCAGTTATAGTATAGGGAAAACTTAAACCCGCGCTGACTGTATCCCTTAATAGGTGACACAGCCTTAACACAGTCTACCCTCCCCCCCCCACACACCCCCCTTCTACAACCCCCTGGTACCGTACAGATAGCTGGAGTTGAGCAGGAGGGACCTGGCATCCACTTGAGCTGCAGGCTGGAAAATGGCGCTGAACGCTGCTGGGTCCGCTCTACGGAGAAGCTCCGCCCCCTTAATGGCGCTGTCTTCCCGCTCTGTGCAGATTATACTGGCCGGAGGAGTTCAAGCTGGCTTGGATCCTTAGACCCCGACAGGCTGCTTGTGGTCAGTTTAGGGTCCGGAGCTGGCCCAGGGTACCCCCCCCTCCATCCCCCCCCCCATCCGGCGCCGCACCGCAGCACCGTTGGGCCTTCCTACCCACTAGCCGCCTACATTCACACTGTCCCCCCGCTTGCACTCGCCTATTTTCAGCATCCTGAGGGGGTGGCGGCTGGCTGCCGGGGGCGAGCTTTCCCCTACGGCGGGGCACGATCAGACCCCTCTGGAGCTCAATGTCCAGTCAGCTGGGGCAGTGGCTCAAGACCCCGCAGGGTGGACACTGCTCCCCCCCCCCCCCCCCTCAGTCCCATGCTGCGGGGAGGCTGTTGCCAGCAGCCTTCCTGTAAAAAAAACTAACTCTGAAATAAAGAAACTAAACTTTACCCAAGAGAACTCTGTAGAGTTCCCCTAGCTGTGACCGGTTCCTCCGGGCACATTTTCTAAACTGAGTCTGGTAGGAGGGGCATAGAGGAAGGAGCCAGCCCACACTATTAAACTCTTAAAGTGCCAATGGCTCCTGGTGGACCTGTCTATACCCCATGGTACTAAAATGGACCCTAGCATCCCCTAGGACATAAGAGAAAAAAGAAAAAACGCCACAGCTTAAATTCTGCTGCAGGAATTTTCCTGGTCTCACACCAAGAGACGTACTTCTTCCAAATACGGTGGTAATACTTAGACGTTACGCCCTTTCTGGCTTGGATCAAAGTAGGAATCACCCTATTCGGAATCCCTTTCCGGGCTAGAATCTGATGCTCAACCTCCATGCCATGAAATGTAGCTGCGGTAAGTCTTGATAGACGAACAGTCCCTGCTGTAGAAGATCCTCGCGAAGAGGAAGAGGCCACAGGTCCTCCAGGAGCAACTCCAGTAGATCCGCGTACCAGGCCCTTCTTGGCCTGTCCGAAGCAATGAGAATTGCTTTCAACTTTTTCCTTTTTATTCTTTTGAGAACCCTTGGGATCAACGGAGGAGGCGAAAACACGTACACCATCTGGTAGACCCATGGAGTCGCCAGAGCAGCCACTGCCACTGCTTGTGGGTCTCAACCTGGAACAATACCGCTTGAGCTTCTTGTTGAGACGAGAGGCCATCATGTCGATTTGAGGAATCCCCCATCGATGTGTCAAAGACTCGAACACTTGCAGGTGAAGTCCCCACTCTCCTCGATGGAGGTTGTCTGCTGAGGAAGTCTGTTTCCCAGTTGTCCGCTCCCAGAATGAAGATTGCCGGCAACGCCACCGCGTGCCATTCCGCCCAGAGGAGGATTCTTATTACCTGTGACATGGCTGCTCTGCTCTTCGTTCCGCCCTGTTGGTTTATGTAAGACACCGCCGTCACGTTTTCCAACTGGACTTGAACGGCTCAATCTCGAAGAAGATGGGACGCCAGGAGAAGGGTGTTGTATATTGCCATTCGTTCCAGAATGTTCATCGGATGGATGGCTTCCTGACATGACCACTTTCCTTGGAATTGTTCCCCTTGGGTGACTGCTCCCCAAACTCTGAGGCTTGCATCTGTAGTTAGCAGAATCCAATATTGAATCCTGAACCTTCGGCCTGGCGAGACGTCTGAAGCCACCACAAAAAGGGAGATCCTGGCCTTTGGCGACAGACGTATCCTCTGGTGCATGTGAAGATGCGATTCGGACCACTTGTCCAACAGATCCAGCTGGAAGGGTCTTGCGTGAAACCTTCCGTACTGTAGAGCCTCGTAAGAGGCTACCATCTTTCCTAGGAGGTGAATGCAAAGATAAACTGATCTCCGAGACGGTCTGAGGACATCCCGCACCATTGACTGGATCACCAATGCCTTTCCATTGGAATGAATACCCTCTGTGCCTCCGTATCCAGAATCATTCCCAAAAACGGAAGCCTCTGTGTTGGTTCCAGGTGACATTTTGGCAGGTTCAGAATCCAACCGTGATCCTGGAGCAATCGAGTTGATAGAGCGATGCTGTGCAACAGCTTCTCTCTGGACGGCGCCTTGATTAGCAGGTCGTCCAGGTACAGTATTATGGGGTGGTCTCAATCTTGCGGTCAGCAGCGTCCTTTAAGGAGGCTGCCCCAGGGACCGGTAAGAGTATCTTACATGGCAACCTGGATACAGATGCAGCCACAATCGGCGGGATTTCCCATTTCTTCCTATTCTCTGCAGGAAAGGGAAAGGAAGAAATCAATCTCTTAGGGATCTGAAACTTTTTATCAGGATTAACCCACGCTTCTTCAAAGAGGGCATTTAATTCCTTTGAAGCGGCGGAAATAAACAGAGGATTTCTTTTTTGTATTAAAATAAGATTCCTCCTCAGCCTCCTCTGACTTGTCAGGGATATGTAGGACAGTTCTGACAGCTTCAATGAGGGCCTGAATTCCCTGTGACAGGACGGTATCCCCCCCAACTCGCATCTACTTCCCCTTCTTCCTGACCTGATGTATCAGGATCCATGTCAGCCTGCATGATTTGGGCCAGGGTACTTTTTTGTGGGCAAATGGCGAGAGCCTGGGGTGCAGGTATGGGAGCTGAATCTCTATGTATCAGGTCATCCATAGACTGCCTCAAGAATTGTGTTTCCTTTTCATTATTAGACAGTTTAGTTGAAATACTTGAAATCATCCTTTTAATGGAAGCCAACCACGGGGGTTCAGCCCCACTGGACTGGGAGTGAACACTATCCTGAGTACAGGGTAGTGAGTCCTCAGTGGATGAGAGACATTCAGCTGTACAAGAAACAGTCCCTGGACATAGTAAAGGGATACCTATACACACACACACACACACACACACACACACAATGGTGAAAACACAGTATATGTAAGCAGAGTCTCAGAGAGACACAGGGGTATATGCAATTGCGGGCGAATCGCGGCAAATTATCGCCGTTTTTTTAATTCGACACAATTCGACAGGTGAATTCCGGCAGGTGGCTGCCGGAATTTACCATATTCAATGAAAAACGTATTCGACATTCCCGCGGGCGAAAAACGGCCGATTTGCCGGATTTTGCCGCGAATTAAAAAAACGGGGGGAAAAAACGGAAAAAAATGGCGTGGGGTCCCCCCTCCAAAGCATAACCAGCCTCGGGCTCTTCGAGCTGGTCCTGGTTCTAAAAATGCGGGGGGAAATTTGACAGAGGATCCCCCGTATTTTTAAAACCAGCACCGGGCTCTGCGCCTGGTGCTGGTGCAAAAAATACGGGGGACAAAAAGAGTAGGGGTCCCCCGTATTTTTTACACCAGCATCGGGCTCCACTAGCTGGACAGATAATGCCACAGCCGGGGGTCACTTTTATACAGCGCCCTGCGGCCGTGGCATTAAATATCCAACTAGTCACCCCTGGCCGGGGTACCCTGGGGGAGTGGGGACCCCTTCAATCAAGGGGTCCCCCCCCCCAGCCACCCAAGGGCCAGGGGTGAAGCCCGAGGCTGTCCCCCCCCCATCCAAGGGCTGCGGATGGGAGGCTGATAGCCTTGAGAAAAATGTCAGAATATTGTTTTTTCCAGTAGTACTACAAGTCCCAGCAAGCCTCCCCCGCAAGCTGGTACTTGGAGAACCACAAGTACCAGCATGCGGGAGAAAAACGGGCCCGCTGGTACCTGTAGTACTACTGGAAAAAAAATACCCAAATAAAAACAGGACACACACACCGTGACAAGTACAACTTTATTACATACTGCCGACACACACATACTTACCTATGTTGACACGCCGACTGCCACAGTCTCCGACGATCCGAGGGTACCTGTAAAAAAAATTATACTCACCTTCCAGCGTCCAGAGATAAATCCACGTCCAGAGTATAATCCAGGTACTTGGCGAAATAAAAAAACGCAAAAACCCGTGCCAGCGAAACTGAAAGGGGTCCCATATTGACACATGAGACCCCTTTCCCCGAATGTGCCGGGACCCCATGTGACTCCTGTCACTGAGGTCCCTTCAGCCAATCAGGAAGCGCTACTACGTGGCGCTCACCTGATTGGCTGTGCGCTGTCTGTGCTGTGACAGCGCATCGCACAGCTCGCTCCATTACTTTCAATGGTGGGAACTTTGCCGTCAGCGGGGGGGTTACCCGCGGTAAGCCGCTGACCGGCGGGTGACCCCACCGCTAACCGCAAAGTTCCCACCATTGAATATAATGGAGAGGCTTTGCGATGCGCTGTCTGAGCTCAGACGCGCAGAGCCAATCAGCAGAGTGCAAGGACGTTGCACTCGCTAATTGGCTGAAGAGACCTTTCAGTGACAGCTGTCACGGAGAGGTCTCTGCATTCGGGGAAAGGGGTCTCATGTGTCAATATGGGACCCCTTTCAGTCCGCTGGCACGGGTTTTTGCGTTTTTTTATTTTGCCAAGTACGTGGATTTATCTCTGGACGCTGGAAGGTGAGTATAATTTTTTCACAGGTACCCTCGGATCGTCGGAGACTGTGGCAGTCGGCGTGTCAACATAGGTAAGTATGTGTGTGTCGGCAGTATGTAATAAAGTTGTACTTGTCACGGTGTGTGTCCTGTTTTTATTTGGGTATTTTTTTTCCAGTAGTACTACAGGTACCAGCGGGCCCGTTTTTCTCCCGCATGCTGGTACTTGTGGTTCTCCAAGTACCAGCTTGCGGGGGAGGCTTGCTGGGACTTGTAGTACTACTAGAAAAAAAACAATATTCTGACATTTTTCTCAAGGCTATCAGCCTCCCATCCGCAGCCCTTGGATGGGGGAGGGACAACCTTGGGCTTCACCCCTGGCCCTTGGGTGGCTGGGGACCCCTTGATTGAAGGGGTCCCCACTCCCCCAGGGTACCCCGGCCAGGGGTGACTAGTTGGATATTTAATGCCACGGCCGCAGTGCACTGTATAAAAGTGACCCCCGGCTGTGGCATTATCTGTCCAGCTAGTGGAGCCCGATGCTGGTGTAAAAAATACGGGGGACCCCTACTCTTTTTGTACCCCGTATTTTTTGCACCAGGCGCAGAGCCCGGTGCTGGTTTTAAAAATACGTGGGATCCCCTGTCAATTTTTCCCCCGCATTTTTAGAACCAGGACCAGCTCGAAGAGCCCGAGGCTGGTTATGCTTTGGAGGGGGGACCCCACGCCATTTTTTTCCTTGATTTTACCGTTCCAGCTATAACAATAAAAAAAATATATATATATATATTTTTAAAAATATATAAATAATACTTGTGCCTCCAAAAAAGACAAACCAAGTACCTTATCCCTTCTAATATAAATAGATATGCTATTACCAAAAAAAAAAACACCAAAAAAAACATGTTTTAAATTTTTTTTATTGGTTTCACCCTCCAAAGTGTGGCGGATTGAAAATGACGAATTTACTGTCTAAAAGCACTGTTGTCGAATTTCCAAACTTGAATTGAATACACTTTGGTCGAATTGCAGCACTTGTATCATTGCAGAAAAGTCGAATTTGACAAAAGTCGAATTTCAAAAAGTCGAATTTTGAAAGTCCGTTTTTTTGACGGAAAGCACTGAATTGCATTGACGATTTTTTTTTTGGCGAAAAATTCGACCGCAATTGCATATACCCCACAGAGTTCAAAGCCAGCCACACAGCGCCCCTAGCAGCAGTAGTAAAACTAAGCTGGGTCGCAATAAACAAGCACCAGTATAGTGTTTATAACAGTTACACTGCTCCCCCCCTCACTAAGACCCCCCGGTACCACAGTGGAGATTTGGGGTCTTGTCAGAGAAGCTGCCGAGGGAAATGGCGCCGGAGAGCTGCTGGATCTGCTCAGTGAGAAGCTCCGCCCCCCTAAAATGGCGTGCGGCTTCCCGCACTTTATTCTTTATACTGGCCCTGAGGATTTGTAAGATTGTGCTAACTAGCTGTAAAAACCTCTGTTAGCTGTGTGGCCAGTGAAGGTAAGATGGGTGGCCCAGCGCACCCCTCATGGCGGGACCCGCCGCACCGTGTCCCCGTCTGAGCCTCCTTGGTACACAATAAAGAACATATAGCGAGCGCAAAACAGACTATGCTTGTTTACATTATTTATTAAGATGTATTTGAGACTCAAAAGCAAAGTGTAAAATATGATAAAATAAATTAATTATACACACATATATAAACCACAAAATTATTTCACATAGACACAATAAAAACGGGATCCTCCCTAATGATTCCACGGTTTATCCCAAGGAACTAAACACATTGGTGTGTTGAAAATTCAGGTTGATGTTATTTGCCTATTAGCAATAAATTGGAATCTTCAAAGACTACTGTAGCTCAAAGTTACTTAGGAAATTTTAAATGACCATAAGAAATACATATATAAATGTGCTTGCCCTTTTATCATTAATTGCACAGTTATTAAGAAAGTTTTCAAGCTTATCTGATAGCAACTCCGCTCATTGGGGCAGAAACGACACTCAGCACTGCGGCGGCCCCGTCAGCCGCTCTCCATAGATTGATACTGCAGTAGTGGTGAATGCTTACCGCTTCCAAGTGAGTTTAGGACCGGCAGCACTGGGTGTCCCCGTGCGCTGGCTAGTTGTACTACTCACTCGTAATGGATGATTGTCGGCCCCAGTCCCCGTTTTGCAAGGGAGACCACTGCAGGTGGCTCGAAGTCCAAAAGGGCGGTGCAATGCAGCGCAGTGTAATAGTGGATAGTGTCCGTGGAAATAGCAGGAGTCCCGAAGCCTGTAACCCCGATGCGTTTCTCAACCAAAAGGCACTAGTTGTTTCTTCAGTGGGAAAGAGTGCTCCTTGGTGCACAGCCTGTAAGCAGAGCTGCACTCCTACCCTACCTTACCGGGGTGCTGGCGTTGTACTCACTACTCTTCATTCTTCAGGCTCTGTTAGGGGTTGGCGGGAGGGTACGCTGCACCATGGTGTGGCTTGCGATTAGCTCACTCAGGAGCTCAGTGTCCTGCCGTCAGAGAAACGGGACCATTAACTCTATAGGAAGTTGGGCCATTCTCCCCCCTAAGTCCCATGAAGTAGTCAGGCTGTTGCCTAAACAGGCTTGTTTTGACTGAAAATAATAAACAATAAAAACAAAAGAAGAAAACTCTTCAGGAGCTCTCCAAAGCGTGACCGGCTCCTCCGGGCACAATTTCTAAACTGAGTCTGGTAGGAGGGGCATAGAGGGAGGAACCAGCCCACACTATTAATCTCTTAAAGTGTCCATGGCTCCTAGTGGATCCATCTATACACCATGGTACTAATGTGGACCCCAGTATCCGCTAGGACGTAATATAAATATTCCATTTTATTTTCTAACATTATGGGACATTAGTATCCACATGGTTTAAGCAACCTGGCTATCTATAAGAAGCCTAATACACTGTACAGGAAAATATGTTTAGACAGTATTCCTTCTGTAGATTGGTAGAATCAGTCCAAAGGGACACACAACGACCCCTACATTCTGTACAGAACATTAGAGGTGGCTACTACTATTCCAGGGAAGGAAGGGGATTTAAAAGGTTTGATTTATGTCCCCCTCCCAAGAAAATAAATAAGATTTTAAACCTACCGGTAAATATTTTCTCGTAGTCCATAGAGGATGCTGGGGACTCCGTAAGGACCATGGGGATAGACGGGCTCCGCAGGAGACATGGGCACTTTAAGAAAGACTTTTGGTTATGGGTGTGCACTGGCTCCTCCCTCTATGCCCCTCCTCCAGATCTCAGTTAGAGAAACTGTGCCCAGAGGAGACGGACAGTACGAGGAAAATAAGATTTTACTCACCGGTAAATCTATTTCTCGTAGTCCGTAGTGGATGCTGGGACTCCGTAAGGACCACGGGGAATAGCGGCTCCGCAGGAGACTGGGCACAACTAAAGAAAGCTTTAGGACTACCTGGTGTGCACTGGCTCCTCCCTCTATGACCCTCCTCCAGACCTCAGTTAGGATACTGTGCCCGGAAGAGCTGACACAATAAGGAAGGATTTTGAATCCCGGGTAAGACTCATACCAGCCACACCAATCACACCGTATAACTCGTGATACTATACCCAGTTAACAGTATGAAATATAACTGAGCCTCTCAACGGATGGCTCAACAATAACCCTTTAGTTAAACAATAACTATATACAAGTATTGCAGACAATCCGCACTTGGGATGGGCGCCCAGCATCCACTACGGACTACGAGAAATAGATTTACCGGCGAGTAAAATCTTATTTTCTCTGACGTCCTAAGTGGATGCTGGGACTCCGTAAGGACCATGGGGATTATACCAAAG
Organism: Pseudophryne corroboree; assembly: GCF_028390025.1. NCBI lineage: Eukaryota > Metazoa > Chordata > Amphibia > Anura > Myobatrachidae > Pseudophryne > Pseudophryne corroboree. The sequence goes on from NC_086448.1 coordinate 399,543,663, forward strand.
CTCCCAAACGGGCGGGAGAGTGCGGATTACTCTGCAGCACCGAATGAGCAAACTCTAGGTCCTCCTCAGCCAGGGTATCAAACTTGAAGAATTTAGCAAATGTGTTTGACCCCGACCAAGTAGCTGCTCGGCAAAGTTGTAAAGCCGAGACCCCTCGGGCAGCCGCCCAAGAAGAGCCCACCTTCCTCGTGGAATGGGCTTTTATTGATCTAGGATGCGGCAGTCCAGCCGCAGAATGTGCAAGCTGAATCGTACTACAGATCCAGCGAGCCATAGTCTGCTTCGAAGCAGGGGCACCCAGCTTGTTGGGTAAATACAGGATAAACAGCGAGTCAGTTTTCCTGACACTAGCTGTCCTGGAAACATAAATTTTCAGGGCCCTGACTACGTCCAACAACTTGGAATCCTCCAAGTCTTTAGTAGCCGCAGGCACCACAATAGGTTGGTTCAAGTGAAAAGCTGATACCACCTTAAGGAGAAATTGGGGACGAGTCCTCAATTCTGCCCTATCCATATGGAAAATCAGATAAGGGCTTTTACATGACAAAGCCGCCAATTCTGACACACGCCTGGCCGAAGCCAAGGCCAACAGCATGACCACTTTCCACGTGAGATATTTTAATTCCATGGTTTTTAGTGGCTCAAACCAATGTGATTTCAGGAAATCCAACACCACGTTGAGATCCCAAGGTGCCACTGGAGGCACAAAAGGGGGCTGAATATGCAGCACTCCCTTAACAAATGTCTGAACTTCAGGTTGGGAAGCCAGTTCTTTCTGGAAGAAAATCGATAGAGCCGAAATTTGGACCTTAATGGAACCCAATTTTAGGCCCATAGTCACCCCTGACTGTAGGAAGTGCAGAAATCGGCCCAGCTGAAATTCTTCCGTTGGGGCCTTCTTGGCCTCACATATTTTCGCCATATGCGGTGATAATGGTTTGCGGTCACTTCTTTCCTAGATATTTTAATTCCACGGTTTTTAGTGGCTCAAACCAATGTGATTTCAGGAAATCCAACACCACGTTGAGATCCCAAGGTGCCACTGGAGGCACAAAAGGGGGCTGGATATGCAGCACTCCCTTAACAAATGTCTGAACTTCAGGTAGGGAAGCCAGTTGTTTCTGGAAGAAAATCGTAGGAATGACTTCCTCCGGAATGCCCTTTTCCTTCAGGATCCGGCGTTCAACCGCCATGCTGTCAAACGCAGCCGCGGTAAGTCTTGGAACTGACAGGGCCCCTGCTGCAGCAGGTCCTGTCTGAGCGGCAGAGGCCATGGGATCTGAGATAATTTCTTGAAGTTACGGGTACCAAGCCCTTCTTGGCCAATCCGGAACAATGAGTACAGTTCTTACTCCTCTTTTCCTTATTATCCTCAGTACCTTGGGTATGAGAGGAAGAGGAGGGAACACATAAACCGACTGGTACACCCACGGTGTCACTAGAGCGTCCACAGCTATCGCCTGAGGGTCTCTCGACCTGGCGCAATATCTTTCTAGCTTTTTGTTTAGGCGGGACGCCATCATGTCCACCTGTGGCCTTTCCCAACGGTTTACAATCAGTTGGAAGACTTCTGGATGAAGTCCCCACTCTCCCGGGTGGAGGTCATGTCTGCGGAGGAAGTCTGCTTCCCAGTTGTCCACTCCCGGAATGAACACTGCTGACAGTGCTAACACGTGATTTTCCGCCCATCGGAGAATCCTTGTGGCTTCTGCCACGCCATCCTGCTTCTTGTGCCGTCCTGTCGGTTTACATGGGCGACTGCCGTGATGTTGTCTGACTGGATCAGTACCGGCTGGTTTTGAAGCAGGGGTCTTGCCTGACTTAGGGCATTGTAAATGGCCCTCAGTTCCAGAATATTTATGTGCAGGGAAGTCTCCTGACTTGACCATAGTCCTTGGAAGTTTCTTCCCTGTGTGACTGCCCCCCAGCCTCGAAGGCTGGCATCCGTGGCCACCAGGACCCAGTCCTGTATGCCGAATCTGCGGCCCTCTTGAAGATGAGCACTCTGCAGCCACCACAGCAGACACCCTGGTCCTTGGAGACAGGGTTATCAGCCGATGCATCTGAATATGCGAGCCGGACCACTTGTCCAACAGGTCCCACTGAAAGGTCCTTGCATGGATCCTGCCGAATGGAATTGCTTCGTAGGAAGCTACCATTTTTCCCAGGACTCGCGTGCAGTGATGCACCCGACACCTGTTTTGGTTTCAGGAGGCCTCTGACTAGAGATGACAGCTCCCTGACTTTCTCCTCCGGGAGAAACACTTTTTTCTGTTCTGTGTCCAGAACCATCCCCAGGAACAGTAGGCGTGTCGTAGGGACCAGCTGTGACTATGGAATATTTAGAATCCAACCGTGCTGTTGTAGCACCTCCCAAGATAGTGCTACTCCGACCAACAACTGCTCCCTGGACCTCGCCTTTATCAGGAGATCGTCCAAGTACGGGATAATTAAAACTCCCTTTTTTCGAAGGAGTATCATCATTTCGGCCATTACCTTGGTAAATACCCTCTGTGCCGTGGACAGACCAAACGGCAACGTCTGAAATTGGTAATGACAATCCTGTACCACAAATCTGAGGTACTCCCGGTGAGGATGGTAAATGGGGACATGCAGGTAAGCATCCTTGATGTCCAGTGATACCATGTAATCCCCCTCGTCCAGGCTTGAAATAACCGCCCTGAGCGATTCCATCTTGAACTTGAATTTTTTTATATAAGTGTTTAAGGATTTCAAATTTAAAATGGGTCTCACCGAACCGATCGGTTTCGGTACCACAAACATTGTGGAATAATAACCCCGTCCTTGTTGAAGGAGGGGCACCTTGAAAATCACCTGCTGGGAATACAGCTTGTGAATTGCCTCTAGCACAGCCTCCCTGTCTGAGGGAGTTGTTGGCAAGGCAGATTTGAGGAAACGGCGAGGGGGAGACGTCTCGAATTCCAGCTTGTACCCCTGAGATACCACTTGAAGAATCCAGGGATCCACCCGTGAGCGAGCCCACTGATTGCTGAAGTTCTTGAGACGGGCCCCCACCGTACCTGGCTCCGCCTGTGGAGCCCCAGCGTCATGCGGTGGACTTAGAGGAAGCGGGGGAGGACTTTTGTTCCTGGGAACTGGCTGTATGCTGCAGCTTTTTCCCTCTACCTCTGCCTCTGGGCAGAAAGGACGCGCCTTTAACCCGCTTGCCTTTTTGGGGCCGAAAGGACTGTACCTGATAATACGGTGCTTTCTTTGGCTGTGAGGGAACATGGGGTAAAAAAGCTGACTTCCCAGCTGTCGCTGTGGAAACAAGGTCCGAGAGACCATCCCCAAACAACTCCTCACCTTTATAAGGCAAAACTTCCATGTGCCTTTTAGAATCTGCATCCCCTGTCCACTGCCGAGTCCATAACCCTCTCCTGGCAGAAATGGACATTGCACTTATTTTAGATGCCAGCCGGCAAATATCCCTCTGTGCATCTCTCATGTATAAGACTGCGTCTTTTATATGCTCTATGGTTAGCAATACAGTGTCCCTGTCAAGGGTATCTATATTTTCCGACAGGGAATCTGACCACGCAGCTGCAGCACTGCACATCCATGCTGAAGCAATAGCCGGTCACAATATAATACCTGAGTGTGTATACACAGACTTCAGGATAGCCTCCTGCTTCCTATCAGCAGGCTCCTTTAGGGCGGCCGTATCCGGAGACGGTAGAGCCACCTTCTTTGACAGGCGTGTGAGCGCTTTATCCACCCTAGGGGATGTTTCCCAACGTGACCTATCCTCTGGCGGGAAAGGGTACGCCATTAGTAACTTTTTAGAAATTTCCAGTTTCTTGTCGGGGGAAGCCCACGCTTCTTCACACACTTCATTTAATTCCTCAGATGGGGGAAAAACCACTGGTAGTTTTTTCTCCCCAAACATAATACCCTTTTTTGTGGTACCTGGGGTAACATTAGAAATGTGCAACACATTTTTCATTGCCTCAATCATGTAACGTGTGGCCCTATTGGAAGTTACATTAGTCTCATCGTCGTCGACACTGGATTCAGTATCCGTGTCGAAATCTGTGTCTGCCATCTGAGGTAGCGGGCGTTTTAGAGCCCCTGATGGCTTTTGAGACAGCTGGGCAGGCACGAGCTGAGAAGCCGGCTGTCCCACATCTGCTATGTCGTCAAACCTTTTATGTAAGGAGTTGACACTTTCACGTAATTCCTTCCACAAGTCCATCCACTCAGGTGTCGGCCCCGCAGAGGGCGACATCACATTTATCGGCATCTGCTCCGCCTCCACATAAGCCTCCTCATCAAACATGTCGACACAGCCGTACCGACACACCGCACACACACAGGGAATGCTCTGACTGAGGACAGGACCCCACAAAGCCCTTTGGGGAGACAGAGAGAGAGTATGCCAGCACACACCAGAGCGCTATATAACACAGGGATTAACACTATAACTGAGTGATTTTCCCCTATAGCTGCTTATATGTATACTACTGCGCCTAAATTTAGTGCCCCCCCCTCTCTTTTTTACCCTTTGTAGTCTTGAAACTGCAGGGGAGAGTCTGGGAGCGATCCTTCCAGCGGAGCGGTGAGGGAAAAATGGCGCCAGTGTGCTGAGGGAGATAGCTCCACCCCTTTTTCGGCGGACTTCTCCCGCTTATTTATGGATATCTGGCAGGGGTATTTTTCACATATATAGCCTCTAAGACTATATTATGTGAGTTTTATGCCAGCAAGGTGTTTAATATTGCTGCTCAGGGCGCCCCCCCCCCCCCCCAGCGCCCTGCACCCATCAGTGACCGGAGTGTGAGGCGTGCATGAGGAGCAATGGCGCACAGCTGCAGTGCTGTGCGCTACCTTGTTGAAGACCGAAGTCTTCTGCCGCCGATTTCCAGGACCATCTTCTTGCTTCTGGCTCTGTAAGGGGGACGGCGGCGCGGCTCCGAGACCGGACGACCGAGGCTGGGCCTGTGTTCGATCCCTCTGGAGCTAATGGTGTCCAGTAGCCTAAGAAGCCCAAGCTAGCTGCAAGCAGGTAGGTTCGCTTCTTCTCCCCTTAGTCCCTCGTAGCAGTGAGTCTGTTGCCAGCAGATCTCACTGAAAATAAAAAACCTAAAAAGTATACTTTCTTTTCTAGGAGCTCAGGAGAGCCCCTAGTGTGCATCCAGCTCAGCCGGGCACAAAATTCTAACTGAGGTCTGGAGGAGGGTCATAGAGGGAGGAGCCAGTGCACACCAGGTAGTCCTAAAGCTTTCTTTAGTTGTGCCCAGTCTCCTGCGGAGCCGCTATTCCCCATGGTCCTTACGGAGTCCCAGCATCCACTTAGGACGTCAGAGAAAGGATTTTTGTTAAACCAAGGGCAAGATTCATACCAGCCCACACCATTCACACCGTATAAATAAACTAACCAGTTAACAGTATGAAAAAACAACATAGCATCAGTCGTAGACCGATGAAAACTATAACATAACTCTTATGTAAGCAAAACTATATACAAGTCTTGCAGAAGTAGTCCGCACTTGGGACGGGTGCCCAGCATCCTCTACGGACTACGAGAAAATAAGAATTTACTTACCGATAATTCTATTTCTCATAGTCCGTAGTGGATGCTGGGGACTCCGTCAGGACCATGGGGAATAGCGGCTCCGCAGGAGACAGGGCACATCTAAAGAAAGCTTTTAGGATCACATGGTGTGTACTGGCTCCTCCCCCCATGACCCTCCTCCAAGCCTCAGTTAGGTACTGTGCCCGGACGAGCGTACACAATAAGGAAGGATCTTGAATCCCGGGTAAGACTCATACCAGCCACACCAATCACACTGTACAACTTGTGATCTGAACCCAGTTAACAGTATGATAACAAACGAAGTAGCCTCTGAAAAGATGGCTCACAACAATAATAATAACCCGATTTTTGTAACAATAACTATGTACAAGTATTGCAGACAATCCGCACTTGGGATGGGCGCCCAGCATCCACTACGGACTATGAGAAATAGAATTATCGGTAAGTAAATTCTTATTTTCTCTAACGTCCTAGTGGATGCTGGGGACTCCGTCAGGACCATGGGGATTATACCAAAGCTCCCAAACGGGCGGGAGAGTGCGGATGACTCTGCAGCACCGAATGAGAGAACTCCAGGTCCTCCTTAGCCAGAGTATCAAATTTGTAAAATTTTACAAACGTGTTCTCCCCTGACCACGTAGCTGCTCGGCAAAGTTGTAATGCCGAGACCCCTCGGGCAGCCGCCCAAGATGAGCCCACCTTCCTTGTGGAGTGGGCCTTTACAGATTTAGGCTGTGGCAGGCCTGCCACAGAATGTGCAAGTTGGATTGTGCTACAGATCCAACGCGCAATCGTCTGCTTAGACGCAGGAGCACCCATCTTGTTGGGTGCATACAATATAAACAACGAGTCAGATTTTCTGACTCCAGCTGTCCTTGAAATATATATTTTTAATGCTCTGACAACGTCCAGTAACTTGGAGTCCTCCAAGTCGCTAGTAGCCGCAGGCACCACAATAGGCTGGTTCAAGTGAAAAGCCGAAACCACCTTAGGGAGAAAATGAGGACGTGTCCGCAGTTCTGCCCTGTCCGAATGGAAAATCAGATATGGGCTTTTGTACGATAAAGCCGCCAACTCTGAAACTCTCCTGGCTGAAGCCAGGGCCAGTAGCATGGTTACTTTCCATGTAAGATACTTCAAATCTACAGATTTGAGAGGCTCAAACCAATGAGATTTGAGAAAATCCAAAACTACGTTTAGATCCCACGGTGCCACTGGGGGCACAATCGGGGGCTGTATATGTAGTACACCCTTGACAAAAGTTTGTACTTCAGGCACTGAAGCCAATTCCTTCTGGAAGAAGATTGATAAGGCCGAAATTTGAACTTTAATAGACCCCAATTTGAGGCCCATAGACAATCCTGCCTGCAGGAAATGTAAGAATCGACCCAATTGAAATTCTTCCGTTGGGGCCTTCTTGGCTTCACACCACGCAACATATTTTCTCCAAATGCGGTGATAATGTTGTGCGGTCACTTCCTTCCTAGCCTTAATCAAGGTAGGAATAACTTCCTCTGGAATGCCCTTTTCTTTTAGAATCCGGCGTTCAACCGCCATGCCGTCAAACGCAGTCGCGGTAAGTCTTGGAACATACAAGGTCCCTGCTGAAGCAGATCCCTTCTTAGAGGTAGAGGCCACGGATCCTCCGTGAGCATCTCTTGAAGTTCCGGATACCAAGTTCTTCTTGGCCAATCCGGAGCCACTAGTATTGTTCTTACTCCCCTTTTCCGAATAATTCTCAGTACCTTTGGTATGAGAGGCAGAGGAAGAAACACATACACTGACTGGTACACCCATGGTGTTACCAGGGCGTCCACAGCTATTGCCTGAGGGTCTCTTGACCTGGCGCAATATCTGTCCAGTTTTTTGTTGAGGCGAGACGCCATCATATCCACCTTTGGTTTTTCCCAACGGTTCACAATCATGTGGAAAACTTCCGGATGAAGTCCCCACTCTCCCGGGTGAAGGTCGTGTCTGCTGAGGAAGTCTGCTTCCCAGTTGTCCACTCCCGGGATGAACACTGCTGACAGTGCTATGACATGATTTTCCGCCCAGCGAAGAATCCTTGCAGCTTCTGTCATTGCTCTTCTGCTTCTCGTGCCGCCTTGTCTGTTTACGTGGGCGACTGCCGTGATGTTGTCCGACTGGATCAACACCGGCTGACCCTGAAGCAGCGGTTTTGCCAAGCTTAGAGCATTGTATATCGCTCTTAGCTCCAGTATATTTATGTGAAGAGACGTCTCCAGGTCTGACCATACACCCTGGAAGTTTCTTCCCTGTGTGACTGCTCCCCAGCCCCGTAGGCTGGCATCCGTAGTCACCAGGACCCAGTCCTGTATGCCGAACCTGCGGCCCTCTAACAGATGGGCACTCTGCAACCACCACAGGAGAGACAACCTTGTTCTTGGTGACAGTGTTATCCGCTGATGCATGTGCAGATGCGATCCGGACCATTTGTCCAGCAGATCCCACTGAAATGTTCGTGCATGGAATCTGCCGAATGGAATTGCTTCGTAAGAAGCCACCATCTTTCCCAGGACTCTTGTGCATTGATGTACTGACACAGTTCCTGGTTTTAGGAGGTTCCTGACCAGTTCGGATAACTCCCTTGCTTTCTCCTCCGGGAGAAACACCTTTTTCTGAACCGTGTCCAGAATCATTCCCAGGAACAGCAGACGTGTTGTCGGGGTCAATTGAGATTTTGGAAGATTCAGAATCCACCCGTGTTGCTGAAGCACTACTTGGGTTAGTGCTACACCGACTTCCAGCTGTTCTCTGGACTTTGCCCTTATCAGGAGATCGTCCAAGTAAGGGATAATTAATACGCCTTTTCTTCGTAGAAGAACCATCATTTCGGTCATTACCTTGGTAAAGACCCGAGGGGCCGTGGACAAACCAAACGGCAGCGTTTGAAACTGATAATGACAGTCTTGTCTCACGAACCTGAGATACCCTTGGTGTGAGGGGTAAATTGGGACATGCAGATAAGCATCTTTTATGTACAGGGACACCATGAAGTCCCCTTCTTCCAGATTCGCTATCACTGCTCTGAGTGACTCCATCTTGAACTTGAATTTCTGTATGTACAGGTTCAAGGATTTCAGATTTAGAATAGGTCTTACCGAACCGTCCGGCTTCGGTACCACAAATAGTGTGGAATAATACCCCTTTCCCTGTTGTAGGAGGGGTACCTTGACTATCACCTGCTGAGAATACAGCTTGTGAATGGCTTCCAATACCGTCGTCCTTTCTGAGGGAGACGTTGGTAAAGCAGACTTTAGGAACCGGCGAGGGGGAGACCTTTCGAACTCCAACATGTAACCCTGAGATACTATCTGCAGGATCCACGGGTCCACCTGTGAGCGAGCCCACTGATTGCTGAAAATCTTTTGTCGACCCCCCACCGCTCCTGAGTCCGCTTGTAAAGCCCCAGCGTCATGCTGATGGCTTTGTAGAACCCGGGGCGGGCTTCTGGTCCTGGGCAGGGGCTGCTTGCTGCCCTCTCTTACCCTTTCCTCTGCCTCGCGGCAGATAAGACTGTCCTTTTGCTCGCTTGTTTTTATAGGAGCGAAAGGACTGCGGCTGAAAAGACGGTGTCTTTTTCTGTTGGGAGGGGGTCTGAGGTAAAAAAGTGGATTTGCCGGCAGTTGCCGTGGCCACCAGATCCGATAGACCGACCCCAAATAATTCCTCTCCTTTATATGGCAACACTTCCATATGCCTTTTGGAATCCGCATCACCTGACCACTGTCGCGTCCATAAACTTCTTCTGGCAGATATGGACATCGCACTTACTCTTGATGCTAGAGTACAAATATCCCTCTGAGCATCTCGCATATAAAGAAACGCATCCTTTAATTGCTCTAGAGTCAATAAAATACTGTCCCTATCCAGGGTATCAATATTTTCAGTCAGGGAATCCAACCACACTACCCCAGCACTGCACATCCAGGCTGAGGCTATTGCCGGTCGCAGTATAACACCAGTATGAGTGTATATACTTTTCAGGTTAGTTTCCAGCCTCCTATCCGCTGGATCCTTGAGGGCGGCCGTATCAGGAGACGGCAACGCCACTTGCTTTGATAAACGTGTGAGCGCCTTATCCACCCTAGGGGGTGTTTCCCAGCGCGTCCTAACCTCTGGTGGGAAAGGGTATAATGCCAATAACTTCTTAGAAATTAGCAGTTTTCTATCTGGGTTAACCCACGCTTCATCACACACGTCATTCAATTCCTCTGATTCTGGAAAAGCTACAGGTAGTTTTTTCACCCCCCACATAATACCCCTTTTTGAGGTACCAGCAGTATCAGAGATCTGCAAAGCCTCCTTCATTGCCGTGATCATATAACGTGTGGCCCTGTTGGAAAATACGTTTGTTTCTTCACCGTCGACACTAGATTCATCTGTGTCGGTACCCGTGTCGACTGACTGAGGTAAGGGACGTTTTACAGCCCCTGACGGTGTCTGAGACGCCTGAGCCGGTACTGACTGGTTTTCCGGCCGTCTCATTTCGTCTACTGACTTTTGTAATGTACTAACATTATCACGTAATTCCATAACTAAAGCCATCCATTCCGGTGTCGACTCCCTAGGGGGTGACATCACCATTACCGGCAATTGCTCTGCCTCCACACCAACATCGTCCTCATACATGTCGACACACACGTACCGACACACAGCAGCCACACAGGGAATGCTCTAATCGAAGACAGGACCCCCTTAGCCCTTTGGGGAGACAGAGGGAGAGTTTGCCAGCACACACCAAAAGCGCTATAAATGTATATAAACAACCCTAAAAGGTGTTGTTTTTGTTATAAGCGCTTTTAATATATAAATATCGCCAATTTATGCCCCCCTTCTCTTTGTTACCCTGTTTCTGTAGTGCAGTGCAGGGGAGAGTCCTGGGAGCCTACCTCACAGCGGAGCTGAGCAGGAAAATGGCGCTGAGTGCCGAGGAGAATAAGCTCCGCCCCTTTTCCGGCGGGCTTTTCTCCCGGGTTTTGAGAAATCTGGCCTGGGTTAAATACATACATATAGCCTTAATGGCTATATGTGATGTATTCTTTGCCACTAAAGGTATTTAATATTGCTGCCCAGGGCGCCCCCAGCAGCGCCCTGCACCCTCCGTGACTGGTCAGTGAGAAGTGTGTAGCAACAATGGCGCACAGCTGCCGTGCTGTGCGCTACCTTCATGAAGACTGAAGAGTCTTCTGCCGCCTGTTTCCGGACCTCCGATCTTCAGCATCTGTAAGGGGGGTCGGCGGCGCGGCTCCGGGACAAACCCCAGGATGACCTGTGTTCCGACTCCCTCTGAAGCTATGTCCAGTAGCCTAAGACTCCAATCCATCCTGCACGCAGGTGAGTTGAAAATCTCTCCCCTAAGTCCCTCGATGCAGTGAGCCTGTTGCCAGCAGGACTCACTGAGATTTAAACCTAAAAAAACTTTTTCTAAGCAGCTCTTTAGGAGAGCCACCTAGATTGCACCCTGCTCGGACGGGCACAAAAACCTAACTGAGGCTTGGAGGAGGGTCATGGGGGGAGGAGCCAGTACACACCATGTGATCCTAAAAGCTTTCTTTAGATGTGCCCTGTCTCCTGCGGAGCCGCTATTCCCCATGGTCCTGACGGAGTCCCCAGCATCCACTAGGACGTTAGAGAAAAAGATTTACCGGTAGGTTTAAAATCGTATTTTCTCTTACGTCCTAGAGGATGCTGGGGACTCCGTAAGGACCATGGGGATTATACCAAAGCTCCCAAACGGGCGGGAGAGTGCGGATGACTCTGCAGCACCGATTGAGCAAACATGAGGTCCTCCTCAGCCAGGGTATCAAACTTATAGAACTTCGCAAAGGTGTTTGAACCCGACCAAGTAGCAGCTCGGCACCGCTGTAGTGCCGAGACCCCTCGGGCAGCCACCCAAGATGAGCCCACCTTCCTAGTGGAATGGGCCTTGACCGATTTTGGTAACGGCAATCCAGCCGACGCATGTGCTTGCTGAATCGTGTTACAGATCCAGCGAGCAATAGTCTGCTTTGAAGCAGGAGCGCCAACCTTGTTGGCTGCATACAGGACAAACAGTGCTTCTGTTTTTCTGACTCTAGCCGTTCTGGCCACGTAAATTTTCAAAGCCCTGACCACATCAAGGGACTCGGAATCCTCCAAGTCTCGTGTAGCCACAGGCACCACAGTAGGTTGGTTCATATGAAAAGATGACACCACCTTAGGCAAAAATTGAGGACGGGTCCGCAATTCCGCTCTATCCATATGGAAAACTAGATAGGGGCTTTTATGAGACAAAACCGCCAATTCCGACACTCGCCTAGCCAAAGCCAAGGCTAACAACATGACCACTTTCCAAGTGAGATATTTTAACTCCACCGTTTTAAGTGGTTCAAACCAGTGCGACTTAAGGAAACTCAACACCACGTTAAGGTCCCAAGGCGCCACCGGAGGTACAAAAGGAGGCTGAATATGCAGCACTCCCTTCACAAAAGTCTGTACTTCTGGGAGAGAAGCCAATTCTTTTTGAAAGAAAATGGATAAGGCCGAAATCTGAACCTTAATGGAGCCTAATTTTAGGCCCAAATTCACTCCAGTCTGTAGGAAGTGAAGGAAACGGTCCAGATGGAATTCTTCCGTGGGAGCATTCCTGGCCTCACACCAAGAAACATATTTTCGCCATATACGGTGATAATGTTTAGCTGTCACTTCCTTCCTAGCCTTTATCAGAGAAGGAATGACCTCATCCGGAATGCCCTTTTCCGCTAGGATCCGGCGTTCAACCGCCATGCCGTCAAACGCAGCCGCGGTAAGCCTTGGAACAGACAGAGCCCCTGTTGCAACAGGTCCTGTCTTAGAGGAAGAGGCCACGGATCTTCTGTGAGCATCTCCTGCAGATCCGGATACCAGGCCCTTCGTGGCCAATCTGGAACAATGAGAATTGTCTGTACTCCTCTTTTTCTTATTATTCTCAACACCTTTGGAATGAGAGGAAGAGGAGGAAACACACAGACCGACTGGAACAACCACAGTGTCACTAGGGCGTCCACCGCTACCGCCTGAGGGTCTCTTGACCTGGCGCAATACCTCTGCAGCTTTTTGTTGAGGCGGGACGCCATCATGTCTATCTTGGGCAGTCCCCGCTGACTTGCAATCTGTGCAAAGACTTCCTGATGAAGTCCCCACTCTCCTGGATGCAGGTCGTGCCTGCTGAGGAAGTCTGCGTCCCAGTTGTCCACTCCCGGAATGAACACTGCTGACAGTGCGCTTACATGATTTTCCGCCCAGCGAAGAATCCTGGTGGCTTCCGCCATTGCCACTCTGCTCCTTGTGCAGCCCTGGCGGTTTACATAAGCCACTGCAGTGATTTTGTCTGACTGGATCAGAACTGGTAAGTCGCGAAGCAAGGTCTCCGCTTGACGAAGGGCGTTGTATATGGCCCTCAGCTCCAGGACGTTGATGTGAAGACAAGTTTCTTGACTTGACCAAAGACCCTGGAAGTTTCTTCCTTCTGTGACTACTCCCCAACCTCGGAGGCTCGCATCCGTGGTCACCAGAACCCAGTACTGAATGCCGAACCTGCGGCCCTCTAGAAGGTGAGCACTCTGCAGCCACCACAGGAGAGATACCCTGGCCCTGGGGGACAGTGTGATCAACTGATGAATCTGTAGATGTGACCCGGATTACTTGTCCAGTAGGTCCCATTGGAAGGTCCTCGCATGGAACCTGCCGAACGAATGGCCTCGTAAGATGCCACCATCTTTCCCAGGACTCAAGTGCAGTGATGCACTGACACCTGTTTTGGTTTCAATAAGTTCCTGACCAGAGTCATGAGTTCTTGAGCCTTTTCCGTTGGAAGATAAACTCTTTTCTGGTCCGTATCCAGAATCATGCCCAAGAAGGTCAGACGAGTCGTAGGAACCAGCTGCGACTTCGGGATATTGAGAATCCAGCCGTGTTGCTGTAACACTCTCAGTGAAAGTGACACGCTGCTCAGCAACTGCTCTCTTGATCTCGCTTTTATGAGGAGATCGTCCAAGTACAGTATAATTGTGACCCCCTGCTTGCGCAGGAGCACCATCATTTCCGCCATTACCTTGGTGAAAATCCTCGGGGGCCGTGGAAAGCCCAAACGGCAACATCTGAAATTGGTAATGACAATCCTGTACCGCAAATCCAGGTACGCCTGATGAGGTGGATATATTGTAACATGAAGGTATGCATCCTTTATGTCTAGGGATACCATAAAATCCCCCCCTTTCAGGCTGGCGATGACCGCTCTGAGTGATTCCATCTTGAACTTGAACCTTTTTAAGTATAGGTTCAAGGATTTTAAATTTAAAATGGGTCTGACCGAACCGTCCGGTTTCGGGACTACAAACAGGGTTGAGTAATATCCCCTCCCTTGTTGCAGTAGGGGAACCTTGACCACCACCTGTTGAAGATACAATTTGTGAATCGCATTTAACACTAACTCCCTCTCTGGGGGAGAAGCTGGCAGGGCCGATCTGAAAAACCGGCGAGGAGGCACCTCTTCGAATTCCAGCTTGTAACCCTGAGAAACAATTTCTACTGCCCAGGGATCCACCTGTGACTGAACCCAGATGTGGCTGAAAAGTCGAAGACGTGCCCCCACTGGGGCGGACTCCCGTAGCGGAGCCCCAGCGTCATGCGGTGGATTTTGTAGAGGCCGGGGAGGACTTCTGTTCCTGGGAACTAGCTGTGTTGTGCAGCTTCTTTCCTCTGCCCTTACCTCTGGCAAGAAAGGACGCACCTCGTACTTTCTTGTTTTTCTGTGACCGAAAGGACTGCATTTGATAATGTGGCGCTTTCTTAGGCTGTGAGGGAATATAAGTAAAAAAACTGGATTTACCAGCTGTAGCTGTGGAGACCAGGTCCGAGAGACCTTCTCCAAACCATTCCTCCCCCTTGTAAGGTAAAACCTCCATATGCCTCTTTGAGTCGGCATCACCTGTCCATTGCCGGGTCCATAAGACTCGTCTAGCAGAAATCGACATAGCGTTGATTCTAGAACCCAATAGACCAATGTCTCTTTGAGCATCCCTCATATATAAGACAGCATCTTTTATATGTAATAAGATGGTATCCTTATCCAGGGTTTCAATTTCCGCTGATAAGGTATCCGTCCATGCTGCTACAGCGCTACACACCCAGGCCAACGCAATAGCCGGTCTGAGTAAGGTACCCGAATGCGTTTAAATGGACTTCAAGGTAACCTCCTGCTTGCGATCAGCAGGATCGCTGAGGGTAGCCGTATCCTGGGATGGCAGCGCTACCTTCTTGGATAAGCGTGTCAACACTTTGTCCACCCTAGGGGAGGATTCCCACCGTATACTGTCCTTTGGCGGGAAAGGAAACGCCATAAGAATCCTTTTGGGAATCTGCAGTTTTTTGTCTGGAGATTCCCAAGCCTTTTCACATAACTCGTTCAGCTCATGTGAGGGAGGAAAGGTTACTTCAGGTTTCTTTTCCTTATACATGTGTACCCTCGTGTCAGGGACAGGGGGGTTCCTCTGTGATATGCAAAACATCTTTTATTGCAATAATCATATATCGAATACATTTAGCCAGTTTTGGCTGTGACTTTGCATCATCATAGTCGACACTGGAGTCAGAATCCGTGTCGGTATCTGTGTCTACTATTTGGGATAGTGGGCGCTTTTGAGACCCCGAAGGTCCCTGCGACAGAGACCGACATGGATTGATTCCCTGGCTGTTCCCTAGCTTCCGCTTTGTCTAATCTTTTGTGCAATAAATTTACATTAGCACTTAAAACATTCCACATATCCATCCAGTCAGGTGTCGGCGTTGTCGACGGAGACACCATATTCATTTTCTCCTCCTCCCCCGGAAAGCCTTCTACCTCGGACATGTCGACACACATGTACCGACACACCACACCTCTTATCTGAAGACAATTCCCCCACAAGGCCCTTTGGAAAGACAGAGAGAGAGTATGCCAGCACACACCCAGCGCTATATGACCCAGGAAAAAATAAGAATTTACTTACCGATAATTCTATTTCTCATAGTCCGTAGTGGATGCTGGGGACTCCGTCAGGACCATGGGGAATAGCGGCTCCGCAGGAGACAGGGCACATCTAAAGAAAGCTTTTAGGATCACATGGTGTGTACTGGCTCCTCCCCCCATGACCCTCCTCCAAGCCTCAGTTAGGTACTGTGCCCGGACGAGCGTACACAATAAGGAAGGATCTTGAATCCCGGGTAAGACTCATACCAGCCACACCAATCACACTGTACAACTTGTGATCTGAACCCAGTTAACAGTATGATAACAAACGAAGTAGCCTCTGAAAAGATGGCTCACAACAATAATAATAACCCGATTTTTGTAACAATAACTATGTACAAGTATTGCAGACAATCCGCACTTGGGATGGGCGCCCAGCATCCACTACGGACTATGAGAAATAGAATTATCGGTAAGTAAATTCTTATTTTCTCTAACGTCCTAGTGGATGCTGGGGACTCCGTCAGGACCATGGGGATTATACCAAAGCTCCCAAACGGGCGGGAGAGTGCGGATGACTCTGCAGCACCGAATGAGAGAACTCCAGGTCCTCCTTAGCCAGAGTATCAAATTTGTAAAATTTTACAAACGTGTTCTCCCCTGACCACGTAGCTGCTCGGCAAAGTTGTAATGCCGAGACCCCTCGGGCAGCCGCCCAAGATGAGCCCACCTTCCTTGTGGAGTGGGCCTTTACAGATTTAGGCTGTGGCAGGCCTGCCACAGAATGTGCAAGTTGGATTGTGCTACAGATCCAACGCGCAATCGTCTGCTTAGACGCAGGAGCACCCATCTTGTTGGGTGCATACAATATAAACAACGAGTCAGATTTTCTGACTCCAGCTGTCCTTGAAATATATATTTTTAATGCTCTGACAACGTCCAGTAACTTGGAGTCCTCCAAGTCGCTAGTAGCCGCAGGCACCACAATAGGCTGGTTCAAGTGAAAAGCCGAAACCACCTTAGGGAGAAAATGAGGACGTGTCCGCAGTTCTGCCCTGTCCGAATGGAAAATCAGATATGGGCTTTTGTACGATAAAGCCGCCAACTCTGAAACTCTCCTGGCTGAAGCCAGGGCCAGTAGCATGGTTACTTTCCATGTAAGATACTTCAAATCTACAGATTTGAGAGGCTCAAACCAATGAGATTTGAGAAAATCCAAAACTACGTTTAGATCCCACGGTGCCACTGGGGGCACAATCGGGGGCTGTATATGTAGTACACCCTTGACAAAAGTTTGTACTTCAGGCACTGAAGCCAATTCCTTCTGGAAGAAGATTGATAAGGCCGAAATTTGAACTTTAATAGACCCCAATTTGAGGCCCATAGACAATCCTGCCTGCAGGAAATGTAAGAATCGACCCAATTGAAATTCTTCCGTTGGGGCCTTCTTGGCTTCACACCACGCAACATATTTTCTCCAAATGCGGTGATAATGTTGTGCGGTCACTTCCTTCCTAGCCTTAATCAAGGTAGGAATAACTTACTCTGGAATGCCCTTTTCTTTTAGAATCCGGCGTTCAACCGCCATGCCGTCAAACGCAATCGCGGTAAGTCTTGGAACATACAAGGTCCCTGCTGAAGCAGATCCCTTCTTAGAGGTAGAGGCCACGGATCCTCCGTGAGCATCTCTTGAAGTTCCGGATACCAAGTTCTTCTTGGCCAATCCGGAGCCACTAGTATTGTTCTTACTCCCCTTTTCCGAATAATTCTCAGTACCTTTGGTATGAGAGGCAGAGGAGGAAACACATACACTGACTGGTACACCCATGGTGTTACCAGAGCGTCCACAGCTATTGCCTGAGGGTCTCTTGACCTGGCGCAATATCTGTCCAGTTTTTTGTTGAGGCGAGACGCCATCATATCCACCTTTGGTTTTTCCCAACGGTTCACAATCATGTGGAAAACTTCCGGATGAAGTCCCCACTCTCCCGGGTGAAGGTCGTGTCTGCTGAGGAAGTCTGCTTCCCAGTTGTCCACTCCCGGGATGAACACTGCTGACAGTGCTATGACATGATTTTCCGCCCAGCGAAGAATCCTTGCAGCTTCTGTCATTGCTCTTCTGCTTCTCGTGCCGCCTTGTCTGTTTACGTGGGCGACTGCCGTGATGTTGTCCGACTGGATCAACACCGGCTGACCCTGAAGCAGCGGTTTTGCCAAGCTTAGAGCATTGTATATCGCTCTTAGCTCCAGTATATTTATGTGAAGAGACGTCTCCAGGTCTGACCATACACCCTGGAAGTTTCTTCCCTGTGTGACTGCTCCCCAGCCCCGTAGGCTGGCATCCGTAGTCACCAGGACCCAGTCCTGTATGCCGAACCTGCGGCCCTCTAACAGATGGGCACTCTGCAACCACCACAGGAGAGACAACCTTGTTCTTGGTGACAGTGTTATCCGCTGATGCATGTGCAGATGCGATCCGGACCATTTGACCAGCAGATCCCACTGAAATGTTCGTGCATGGAATCTGCCGAATGGAATTGCTTCGTAAGAAGCCACCATCTTTCCCAGGATTTCAGATTTAGAATAGGTCTTCGGTACCACAAATAGTGTGGAATAATACCCCTTTCCCTGTTGTAGGAGGGGTACCTTGACTATCACCTGCTGAGAATACAGCTTGTGAATGGCTTCCAATACCGTCGTCCTTTCTGAGGGAGACGTTGGTAAAGTAGACTTTAGGAACCGGCGAGGGGGAGACCTTTCGAACTCCAACATGTAACCCTGAGATACTATCTGCAGGATCCACGGGTCCACCTGTGAGCGAGCCCACTGATTGCTGAAAATCTTTAGTCGACCCCCCACCGCTCCTGAGTCCGCTTGTAAAGCCCCAGCGTCATGCTGATGGCTTTGTAGAACCCGGGGCGGGCTTCTGGTCCTGGGCAGGGGCTGCTTGCTGCCCTCTCTTACCCTTTCCTCTGCCTCGCGGCAGATAAGACTGTCCTTTTGCTCGCTTGTTTTTATAGGAGCGAAAGGACTGCGGCTGAAAAGACGGTGTCTTTTTCTGTTGGGAGGGGGTCTGAGGTAAAAAAGTGGATTTGCCGGCAGTTGCCGTGGCCACCAGATCCGATAGACCGACCCCAAATAATTCCTCTCCCTTATATGGCAACACTTCCATATGCCTTTTGGAATCCGCATCACCTGACCACTGTCGCGTCCATAAACTTCTTCTGGCAGATATGGACATCGCACTTACTCTTGATGCTAGAGTACAAATATCCCTCTGAGCATCTCGCATATAAAGAAACGCATCCTTTAATTGCTCTAGAGTCAATAAAATACTGTCCCTATCCAGGGTATCAATATTTTCAGTCAGGGAATCCAACCACACTACCCCAGCACTGCACATCCAGGCTGAGGCTATTGCCGGTCGCAGTATAACACCAGTATGAGTGTATATACTTTTCAGGTTAGTTTCCAGCCTCCTATCCGCTGGATCCTTGAGGGCGGCCGTATCAGGAGACGGCAACGCCACTTGCTTTGATAAACGTGTGAGCGCCTTATCCACCCTAGGGGGTGTTTCCCAGCGCGTCCTAACCTCTGGTGGGAAAGGGTATAATGCCAATAACTTCTTAGAAATTAGCAGTTTTCTATCTGGGTTAACCCACGCTTCATCACACACGTCATTCAATTCCTCTGATTCTGGAAAAGCTACAGGTAGTTTTTTCACCCCCCACATAATACCCCTTTTTGAGGTACCAGCAGTATCAGAGATCTGCAAAGCCTCCTTCATTGCCGTGATCATATAACGTGTGGCCCTGTTGGAAAATACGTTTGTTTCTTCACCGTCGACACTAGATTCATCTGTGTCGGTACCCGTGTCGACTGACTGAGGTAAGGGACGTTTTACAGCCCCTGACGGTGTCTGAGACGCCTGAGCCGGTACTGACTGGTTTTCCGGCCGTCTCATTTCGTCTACGGACTTTTGTAATGTACTAACATTATCACGTAATTCCATAACTAAAGCCATCCATTCCGGTGTCGACTCCCTAGGGGGTGACATCACCATTACCGGCAATTGCTCTGCCTCCACACCAACATCGTCCTCATACATGTCGACACACACGTACCGACACACAGCAGCCACACAGGGAATGCTCTAATCGAAGACAGGACCCCCTTAGCCCTTTGGGGAGACAGAGGGAGAGTTTGCCAGCACACACCAAAAGCGCTATAAATGTATATAAACAACCCTAAAAGGTGTTGTTTTTGTTATAAGCGCTTTTAATATATAAATATCGCCAATTTATGCCCCCCTTCTCTTTGTTACCCTGTTTCTGTAGTGCAGTGCAGGGGAGAGTCCTGGGAGCCTTCCTCACAGCGGAGCTGAGCAGGAAAAATAAGAATTTACTTACCGATAATTCTATTTCTCGTAGTCCGTAGTGGATGCTGGGGACTCCGTCAGGACCATGGGGAATAGCGGGCTCCGCAGGAGACAGGGCACATCTAAAAAAGCTTTTAGGTCACATGGTGTGTACTGGCTCCTCCCCCCATGACCCTCCTCCAAGCCTCAGTTAGGTACTGTGCCCGGACGAGCGTACACAATAAGGAAGGATCTTGAATCCCGGGTAAGACTCATACCAGCCACACCAATCACACCGTACCACTTGTGATCTGAACCCAGTTAACAGTATGATAACAAAACGAAGTAGCCTCTGAAAAGATGGCTCACAACAAGAATAACCCGATTTTTGTAACAATAACTATGTACAAGCATTGCAGACAATCCGCACTTGGGATGGGCGCCCAGCATCCACTACGGACTACGAGAAATAGAATTATCGGTAAGTAAATTCTTATTTTCTCTAACGTCCTAGTGGATGCTGGGGACTCCGTCAGGACCATGGGGATTATACCAAAGCTCCCAAACGGGCGGGAGAGTGCGGATGACTCTGCAGCACCGAATGAGAGAACTCCAGGTCCTCATTAGCCAGAGTATCAAATTTGTAAAATTTTACAAACGTGTTCTCCCCTGACCACGTAGCTACTCGGCAAAGTTGTAATGCCGAGACCCCTCGGGCAGCCGCCCAAGATGCGCCCACTTTCCTAGTGGAGTGGGCCTTTACAGATTTAGGCTGTGGCACGCCTGCCACAGAATGTGCAAGTTGGATTGTGCTACAGATCCAACGTGCAATTGTCTGTTTAGACGCAGGAGCACCCCTCTTGTTGGGTGCATACAATATAAACAGCAAGTCAGACTTTCTGACTCCAGCCGTCCTAAACTATATATATATATATATATATATATATATATATATATATATATATATATATATATATATATATATTTTAGGGTCCTGACAACGTCTAGTAACCTGGAGTCCTCCAAGTCCCTAGAAGCCGCAGGCACCATAATAGGTTGTTTCAGGTGAAAAACCTGACACCCCCTTAGGAAGAAAACTGGAGACGAGTCCCAGTTCTGCCCTGTCCGAATGGAAAATTAAATATGGGCTTTTGTAAGACAAAGCCGCCCATTCTGACAATCGCCTGGCCGAGGCCAGGACCAACAGCATGGTCACTGTCCATGTGAGATATTGGTCAACAGCATGTTCACTTTCCATGTGATATATTTCAAATCCACAGATTTGAGTGGTTCAAACCAATATGATTTTAAGGAATCCCAACACTATGTTGAGATCCCACGGTGCCACTAGAGGCACAAAAAGGGGTGTATATGCAATACTCCCTTGACAATCTGGACTTCAGGAACTGAAGTCAATTCTTTTCGGAAGAAATTCTACAGGGCCGAAACTTAAAACCTTAAAGAACCCCAATTTTAGGCTCAAAACACTCCTGTTTTCAGGAAGTGTAGAAATCGACCTAGTTGAATTTTCTTCGTGGGGCCTTCCTGGCCTCACCCACGCAACATATTTTCACCACATGTGGTGATGACGTTGTGCGGTCACCTCCTTCCTGGCTTTGACCAGGGTAGGTATGACCTCTTATGGAATGCCTTTTTCCTTCAGGATCCGGCATTCAATCGCCATGCCGTCAAACGCAGCCGCGGTAAGTCTTGGAATAGACATGGTACCTGCTGAAGCAAGTCCCTTCTTAGCTCCCCAGGCCCTTAGTCCTCTGTGAGCATCTCTTGAAGTTCCGGGTACCAAGTCCCTCTTGGCCAATCCGGAGTCACGAGTATAGTTCATACTCCTCTATGTCTTATAATTCTCAATACCTTGGTTATGAGAAGCAGAGGAGGGAACACATACACCGACTGTTACACCCACGGTGTTACCAGGACATCCACAGCTATCGCCTGAAGGTCTCATGACCTGGCGCAATACCTGTCCCGTTTTTTGTTCGGGCGGGACGCCATCATTTCCACCTTTGGTCTTTGCCAATGGCTCACAATCATGCGGAAAAACTTCCCTATGAAGTTCCCACTCTCCCAGGTGGAGGTCATGCCTGCTGAGGAAGTCTGCTTCCCAGTCGTCCACTCCCGGAGAGAACACTGCTGACAGTGCTATCACATGATTTTCCGCCTAGCGAAAAATCCTTGCAGTTTTTTCACTGCCCTCCAGCTTCTTGTGTCGCCCTTTCTGTTTACGTGGGCGACTGCCGTGATGTTATCCCACTGGATCAATACCGGCTGACCTTGAAGCAGAGGTCTTGCTAAGTTTAGAGCCTTATAATTTTGCTCTTAGCTCCATCTATGTGGAGAGAATTCTCCAAACTTGATCACACTTTCCTGGAAATTTTTTTTTCCCTGTGTGACTGCTCCCCAGCCTCTCAGGCTGGCCTCCGTGGTCACCAGCATCCAATCCTGAATGCTGAATCTGTGGCCCTCTAGAAGATGAGCACTCTGTAATCACCACAGGAGAGACACCCTTGTCCTTGGATATAGGGTTATCCGCTGATGCATCTGAAGATGCGATCCGGACCATTTGTCCAGCAGATCCCACTGAAGAGTTCTTGCGTGACATCTGCCGAATGGAATTGCTTCGTAATAAGCCACCATTTTTACCAGGACTCTTGTGCAATGATGCACTGACACTTTTCCTGGTTTTAGGAGGATCCCGATTAGCTCGGATAACTCCCTGGCTTTCTCCTCTGGGAGAAACACCTTTTTCTGGACTGTGTCCAGAATCATCCCTAGGAACAGTAGACGTGTCCTCGGAAAAGCTACGATTTTGGAATATTTAGAATCCACTCGTGCTGTCGTAGAACTATTAAAGATAGTGCTACTCCGACCTCCAACTGTTCTCTGGACCTTGCCCTTATCAGGAAAGCGTCCAAGTTTCTTTTAAGAAGAATCATCATTTCGGCCATTACCTTGGTAAAGACCCGGGGCGCCGTGGACAATCCAAACGGCAGCGTCTGAACTGATAGTGACAGTTCTGTACCACGAACCTGAAGTACCCTTGGTGAGAAGGGCAAATTTGGACATGTAGGTAAATGTCCCTGATATCCAGTGACACCATCTCGTCCCCTTCTTCCTGGTTCGCTATCACTGCTCTGAGTGACTCCATCTTGATTTGAACGCTTATATGTAAGTGTTCAAATATTTCAGATCTCACCGAGCCGTTTGGCTTCAGTACCACAATATAGTGTGGAATAATACCCCCTCCCTTGTTGTAGGAGGGGTACTTTGATTATCACCTGCTGGGAATACAGCCTGTGAATTGTTTCCAATACTGCCTCCCTGTCGGAGGTAGACGTTGGTAAAACAGACTTCCGGAACTTGTGAGGAGGAGACGTCTCGAATTTCCAATGTACACCTGGGATACTACATGTAGGATCCAGGAGTCCCCTTGCGAGTGAGCCCACTGCGTGCTGAAACTCTTGAGATGACCCCCTACCGCACCTGAGTCCGCTTGTACTGCCCCAGCGTCATGCTGCGGACTTGGCAGAAGCTGTGAAGGGCTTCTGTTCCTGGGAATGGGCTGCTTGCTGCAGTCTTCTTCCCGTTCCTCTACCCCTGGGCAGATATGACTGGCCTTTGCCCGCCTGCCCGTATGGGGACGAAAGGACTGAGACTGAAAAGACTGTGTCCTTTTCTGCTGAGATGTGACTCGGGGAACAAAAGGTGGATTTTCAGCTGTTGCCATGGCCACCAGGTCCGATAGACCGCCCCTTTATACGGCAATACTTCCATGTGCCGTCTGGAATCTGCCTCACCTGACCACTGTCGTGTCTTCGTCTGGCAGATATGGACATCACATTTACTCTTGATGCCAGCATGCAAATATCCCTCTGCGCATCACGCATATATAGAAATGCATCCTTAAAATGCTCTGTAGACAATAAAATCTTGTCCCTGTCAAGGGTATCAAAATTTTCAGTCAGGAAATCCGACCAAGCCCCCTCAGCGCTGCACATCCAGTCTGAGGCGATTGCTGGTCGTAGTATAACACCAGTATGTGTGTATATACTTCTTAGGCTATTTTTCAGCTTCCTATCAGCTGGCTCCTTGAGGGCGGCCGTATCTGGAGACGGTAACGCCACTTGTTTTTATAAGCGTGTGAGCGCCTTATCCACCCTAAGGTGTGTTTCCCAACTCGCCCTTACTTCTGGCGGGAAAGGGTATACCGCCCATAACTTTCTATCGGAGGAACCCCACGCTTCATTTAATTTATCTGATTCAGGCAAAACTACAAGTAGTTTATTCACACCCTACAAAATACCCTTATTTGTGGTACTTGTAGTATCAGAAATATGTAACACCTCCTTCATGCCCTTAACATGTAACGTGTGGCCCTAAAGGAAAATACGTTTGTTTCTTCACCGTCGACACTGGAGTCAGTGTCCGTGAGGTAAATGGGCGTTTTTACAAGCCCCTGACGGTGTCTGAGACGCCTGGACAGGTACTAATTTGTTTGCCGGTCGTCTCATGTCGTCAACCGGCTCGCAGCGTGTTGACATGATCACGTACTTCCACAAGTAAGCCATCCATTCCGGTGTCGACTCCCTAGAGAGTGACATCACCATTACAGGCAATTTGCTCCGCCTCCTCACCAACATTTTCCTCATACATGTCGACACACAGTACCGACATACAGCACACACACAGGGAATGCTCTGATAGAGGACAGGACCCACTAGCCCTTTGGGGAGACAGAGGGAGAGTTTGCCAGCACACACCAAAATGCTATAATTATACAGGGACAACCTTTATAAAAGTGTTCCTCCCTTATAGCATTTAATATATATTTATATCGCCAAATCAGTGCCCCCCCTCTCTGTTTTAACCCTGTTTCTGTAGTGCAGTGCAGGGGAGAGCATGGGAGCCTTCCCCTCAGCCTTTCTGTGAGGGAAAATGGCGCTGTGTGCTGAGGAGAATAAGCTCCGCCCCCTTTTCGGCGGGCTTTTTCTCCCGGTTTTTAAGAACTGGCCTGGGTTAAAATACATACATATAGCCTTAATGGCTATATGTGATGTATTTATTTTGCCAATAAGGTACTTATATTGCTGCCCAGGGCGCCCCCAGCAGCGCCCTGCACCCTCCGTGACTAGGTCAGTGAGCCGTGTGACAACAATGGCGCACAGCTGCGGTGCTGTGCGCTACCTTCATGAAGACTGTGAAGTCTTCTGCCGCCTGTTTCCGGACCTCCGTTCTGCCGTCTTCTTCAGCGTCTGTAAGGGGGATCGGCGGCGCGGCTCCGGGACGAACCCCAGGCTGACCTGTGTTCCGACTCCCTCTGGAGCTCAGTGTCCAGTAGCCTAAGATCCCAATCCATCCTGCACGCAGGTGAGTTGGAGATCTCTCCCCTAAGTCCCTCGTTGCAGTGATCCTGTTGCCAGCAGGAATCACTAAATGAAACCTAAAAAAAAAAAACTTTTCTAAACAGCTCTTTAAGAGAGCCACCTAGATTGCACCCTTCTCGGACGGGCACAAAAACCTAACTGAGGCTTGGAGGAGGGTCATGGGGGGAGGAGCCAGTACACACCATGTGACCTAAAAGCTTTTTTAGATGTGCCCTGTCTCCTGCGGAGCCCGCTATTCCCCATGGTCCTGACGGAGTCCCCAGCATCCACTAGGACGTTAGAGAAATGGCGCCGAGTGCTGAGGAGAATAAGCTCCGCCCCTTTTCCGGCGGGCTTTTCTCCCGGGTTTTGAGAAATCTGGCCTGGGTTAAATACATACATATAGCCTTAATGGCTATATGTGATGTATTCTTTGCCACTAAAGGTATTTAATATTGCTGCCCAGGGCGTCCCCAGCAGCGCCCTGCACCCTCCGTGACTGGTCAGTGAGAAGTGTGTAGCAACAATGGCGCACAGCTGCCGTGCTGTGCGCTACCTTCATGAAGACTGAAGAGTCTTCTGCCGCCTGTTTCCGGACCTCCGATCTTCAGCATCTGTAAGGGGGGTCGGCGGCGCGGCTCCGGGACGAACCCCAGGATGACCTGTGTTCCGACTCCCTCTGAAGCTATGTCCAGTAGCCTAAGACTCCAATCCATCCTGCACGCAGGTGAGTTGAAAATCTCTCCCCTAAGTCCCTCGATGCAGTGAGCCTGTTGCCAGCAGGACTCACTGAGATTTAAAACCTAAAAAAACTTTTTCTAAGCAGCTCTTTAGGAGAGCCACCTAGATTGCACCCTGTTCGGACGGGCACAAAAACCTAACTGAGGCTTGGAGGAGGGTCATGGGGGAGGAGCCAGTACACACCATGTGATCCTAAAAGCTTTCTTTAGATGTGCCCTGTCTCCTGCGGAGCCGCTATTCCCCATGGTCCTGACGGAGTCCCCAGCATCCACTAGGACGTTAGAGAAAACACAATATGTTTACCTAGATAGTGCTGTAATCTGTATATTGCGCCAAATATGTGCCCCCCCCCCCCCCCCCCCCCCTTCTTTAAAACCCTCTTTCACCGTGGATAAGCAGGGGAGAGTCCGGGGAGCTTCCCCTCAGCGCTGTGGAGAAAATGGCGCTGGTGAGTGCTGATGAAGAAGCCCCGCCCCCTCGGCAGCGGGCTACTGTCCCGCTCAAATATGTAAGAAACCTGGCTGGGGCTCTTTATATATACAGTGCCCAGCTGTGTGTGTGTGTATATATATATATATATATATATATATATATATATATATATATAAAAAAATTTTGCCAGAAAACGAGGTTTATTGCTGTCCAGGGCGCCCCCCCTGCGCCCTGCACCCTTACAGTGTCTGTCTGTGTGTGTGCTGTATGGGAGCAATGGCGTACAGCTTTACTGCTGTGCGTTACCTCAGTGAAGATCTGAAGTCTTCTGCCGCCTCTGAAGTCTTCTTACTTCTCATACTCACCCGGCTTTTATCTTCCGGCTCTGCGTGAAGTACGGCGGCACGGCTCTGGGACGGACCGCGAGGGTGAGACCTGCGTACCAATCCCTCTGGAGCTAGTGGTGTCCAGTAGCCTAAGAAGCAGAGCCTTGAAACTCACAGAAGTAGGTCTGCTTCTCTCTCCTCAGTCCCACAATGCAGGGAGTCTGTTGCCAGCAGGCCCCCTGAAAATAAAAAACCTAACAAAATACTTTCTGTCAGGAAACTCAGGAGAGCTCCCTGTAATGCACCCAGTCTCCTCTGGGCACAGTAGTAAACTGAGGTCTGGAGGAGGGACATAGAGGGAGGAGCCAGTGCACACCCATACCTAAAGTTTTTCTTAAAGTGCCCATGTCTCCTGCGGAGCCCGTCTATCCCCATGGTCCTTACGGAGTCCCCAGCATCCTCTAGGACGTAAGAGAAAAAAGAATAGTATTATCATATCAAGTGGTAGTACCATGCTGGTGGGTGTAGGGTTCTAGAGTATCCATAAGATAACCACATAGACTAGATATTGCTGCTTATAACAACCAATTAGACCATTAAGGTGCATACACACTGGGCATTTTTGCCCAGCGTGCATGCACAGCTATGATCGCCGACATCGCTGGGCTGAAAAACGCTCAGTGCATACACACCGAGCTATTTTCCCCCTGCCCAGCGAGGTCAGCGTGGGTGAACGGATTTCCATAGCTGGCGATACCAGCAGATGAATGGCTGTAGCCGGCGATGAAGCAGGAGCGCACATCGCCAGGGCATACACATTGGCCTATTTTTTTCAATACACCAAAAGTGAGCTGCTTTCAGCTCAAAATAGCCCAGTGTGTATGGGCCTTAATGGGCCCTACAGACTCAGCGACCCTCCGCCAAGCTGCCCGACATGGCAGACGGGCGACCCAGTAGCAGAGAGGGGGGGGGGGGGAGGGAGAGACAGGTTTCTTCACTGCCCTCGTCACCCGGCTCCATACAGTGCAAGCTAATATGGACGAGATTGCATGCATATGCGACGTGGCAGAGTTCTCGTTCATACTGTTCACTTAAATCTTTCAGTATGTAGGGCCCATAAGTTTCATTTGGTAGCCTGCGCTGGAAAAAATAATAACTACAATCAGTCTGGTTCTGCAGGCAGCACCTACTATTCTACACAGGAACTGGTAGATTAGTTTTTAGAAATGTTTAGTTTGCCCCATTCTATTTTCAATATAGCGGTTTTGAAAAATGAAGGTGATTTTGACATGTACTAATAATGCTTCAAGACCAACTTGAAAATAATAAAGAATTGACCCCATAAAGTCATGTTACTTAAGAATTAAAAAGTTCTACCAAATCAATTAAAAATCTGATAAAAAAAAAAAAAAAAAAAAAAAGTGTAACTATAATAAGTTTAAAAGACTGTTACAAATGCAAAAATAAACATTTCACAAATATAACATGAATATCTCTGCCAATGTTTATTGCAGTGAGATTTTAAGGGTGGTATTCTATTAGCAGTGGTACTTTTCCGCTGCTAATAAAATCGCAGAGGGCTATCCTATTAGCCCCATTGCCAGCACTTATCGGGGATTATGATTTGGGTATCTCAGCCACCCGAATAATCCGCGCTAAGTGTCATGCCGAAGCCGTGACAACACGTGGGATTGTGGATTTATGCCCGTTCCCATGTGTTATCGCACGATCGCAAGTCCAACTTCGGACAATAAAAACCAGACTCTAATTAGGTACCGCAATAATGACCATCAGGATCATGATAACCGTCCATTTTTATCGGCTGAAACGACATCAGGGCTAACTGGATAACCCCTAATACCCCTTTCACACAGAGGTTTCTACCCAGGAATTTGCGGGGTCAACCCAGGTAATTTTCTGTGTGAAAGGGTCAACCCGGGTTGAAATTCCAGGGACTGCGACCCATGAATTTACCAGGGTCGGAGACCGAGGAATTTCGACCCGGGTTGAGCCTTTCATACAGAAGAAATACCCGTGTTGATCCGCAAATTACCAGGTAGAACTGCTTCACCCGGTAATTTGCTTCCCTGTGTGAAAGAGGGGTCAGGCTGGATCCGGCTAAGCGACCCAACATTGAAATGCTGGTTAAAAGCCGGTTATTTCAGACGTTTCTGTCTGAAAAGGGTATAGGTAACCATTACGCTTCATAGCAGAATTTTACACTCATTTTATTTTTATGAAGCTCTATGACACATCAACAAAGACAAAACTGAGTGACTGAGGATTCTGTATTTTATTTTTTAAATATATTTTACATTATTAATTTATCCTACTTTCCATTACTGTACAGAATTGTACAAAAAAAAGGCAAAAATATTTTGAGGGTGGGAGTGGGCAGGGATTATCAAAGCATGGAGAATAAAGTGGACAGAAATAAAAGCACTAACCCAGTAGTTCCCAAACTTTTTTGAATCACAACACCCTAAGTATTAGAATTGTTTTCCTAGCACCCCCTAGACCGAAAGATTGTTATAGAGAAATTCAGAAAATAGGATTTTAATACCTACCGGTAAATCCTTTTCTCTTAGTCCGTAGAGGATGCTGGGGATGCTTCAAGAACCAGGGGGTATAGACGGGATCTGCAGGAGACATGGGCACTTTAAGACTTTGAATGGGTGTGAACTGGCTCCTCCCTCTATGCCCCTCCTCCAGACTCCAGTTATAGGAACTGTGCCCAGGGAGGTGGACATTTCGAGGAAAGAATTTATTGTTAAACCACGGTGAGCGTCTTACCAGCTCATACCTCAAGCATGCCGCAGAACGTGGCATTCAATAGAACACCAGCCGACCGCATGAAAAATATGCAGCAATATGCTGACATAAAACGTAACACAACCTGTGTGCAAACACAACCAATAACAGCATAACGCATCTTACGGCATGAATAACGTCAGCAACAGGCTGACTTAAATGCAACACAACATGTGTGTAACCATAACCAATAACTGCAGATACAGTACGCACTGGGACGGGCACCCAGCATCCTCTACGCAGAGCCAGCCATAGGCATAGGCAAACAAGGCAATTGCCTAGGGCATTTGATATGCCTAGGGGCATCAGCAGCTTCTGCTGATTAAAATGATATGCGGCATGCCTATATTCTGTGTGTAGCATTTCATATGCAGATACAGCCACAGTCTCATACAGTATATAGGCATGCTGCATATCATTTTACTTAGCAGAAGCTGCTTGTGCATGCTAGCCACATAGCAATGCAAATATGATGCATTTTCATAAAAAAAGGTGCCCGACGTTAGCATTGAGGCAAGATTTATGAGGACACATCTATATCCAAGCAGATGCACAAGTCGCAGTGTTAGTGGCAGTGTGAGTGCTGTGTGCATGTGAGTGGGTTGGTTGTGCAGTAGTTTTCGGAATATGTGTAAGGAGCATTATGTGTGTCATGTAAAAATGCATTAATGTGCAACATATGTGTAAGGGGCACTGTGTGTCATTATGCGTATAAGGGCATTAATAATGTGCAGCATATGTGTAACAGGGTACTACTGTATGTGTGTCATTATGTGTATAGGGGCACTAATAATGTGCAGCAAATGTGTAGGGGGCACTATGCATGTCATTATGTGTATAAGGGCATTAATAATGTATGACATATGTGTAAGGGACATTATGTGTAAAAGGGCATTAATAAAGGTTGTCATAATGTGTAAGGCGCATTGTGTTTATAAGGACATTAATAATGTGTCTCATATGTGTAAGGGGCATTACTGTGTGGCATTATGTGTATAAATGCATTACTAATGTGTCGCACTATGTGTATAAGGTGCTCTACTATGTGGCGTTGCGTATAGAAAGGGCACTACTGTGTCGTCTAATGTGAATAAAGAGCGATAGGGTGTGGTGTAATGTGAATAAGGAGCACTATTGTGAGGAGTAACGTTTATAAGGTAAAGTGATAATACTGTGGGATGTAATATGAATTATGGACACTATCGCATGATCAAATGTGAATAAAGTTGCAGTACTATGTGGCGTAATTGGAATTGGGGTTACTATTGTGTGGCCATGTTCCTTGCCAGCAAAAACACACTCCTTTTTGGGCTGTGCGCCAAATGTGCGAACTGTTCCTATTTAAAATATCGGGGGTACAAACCCCAAAATAAGGACTGCTATGGGTGAGGGGTGATGGTGCTGGGAAAGAGGTGCAAGGTCAGAGGTGGAACCAGCGGTTGTGCTAGGGGGCACCAGCCAAAATCTTGCCTAGGGCATCATATTGGTTAGGGCCGGCTAAGCCTCTACGGACTAAGAGAAAAGGATTTACTGGTAGGTACCCAAGAACCATGGGGTTTATACCAAAGCTCTAGAACGGGCGGGAGAGTACGGACGACTCTGCAGCACCTATTTACCAAACAAGAGGTCCTCATTAGCCAGGGTATCAAACTTGTAAAACTTAGCAAAAGTGTTTGAACCCGACCAAGCAGCTGCTCGGCAAAGCTGCAATGCCAAGACCCCTCGGGTCGCCGCCCAGGATGAGCCTACCTTTCTGGTAGAATGGGCCTTCACAGATTTCGGTAACGGCAATCCAGCCGTAGAATGAGCATGCTTAATCGTATTACAGATCCAGCGTGCAATAGTCTGCTTGGAAGCAGGCGCCCCAATCTTGTTGGGAGCATACAGGATAAACAGATCCTCCGTTTTCCCGATCTGAGCCATTCTGGCAACATAAATATTCAAACTCTGACCACATTGGAGAAACTTCAATTCCGCCAAGGCGTCAGTAGCCACCGGAACCACAATAAAAGTTGGTTCATGTGAAACGATGAAACCACTTTTGCCAGAAATTGCTGATGAGTTCTCAACTCCGCTCCATCTTCATGGAAGATTAAACAGGGGCTCCTGTGAGTCAAAGCCGCTAATTCAGACACCCGCCTTACGTATGTCAAGGCCAACCGCATGACCACTTTCCAAGTGAGGAATTTCAACTCAACCTTTGAGATTGCAGGAACTGCAACCCCAAGTTAAGATCCCATGGTGCCACAGGAGGCATACAAAGGGAGGTTGGATGTGTAACACTCCTTTTACGAAAGTATGAACTTCTGGAAAGGAGGCCAATTGTTTTTGGAAGAAACCCGATAAGGCTGAAATCTGAACCTTAACCGATCCCAACTTAAGACCCGCCTCCACTCGATTTTGTAATAAAATTGGAGAAAACGACCCAACAGGAATTCTTCCATAGGAGCCTTCTTTGATTCCCCACAAGACACATACTTTCTCCAAATACGGTGGTAATGTTTTGACGTTACTCCTTTTCTGCCTGAAGAAGAGTAGGGATGACTTCACTGGGAATACCCTTTCGGGCTAGGATCCGGCGTGCAACCTCCAAGCCGTCAAATGAAGCCACGGTCATTCTTGGTACACGCACGGCCCCTGCTGTAACAGATCCTCTCATAGAGGAAGAGGCCAGGGATCTCCTATGAGTAATTCCTGAAGATTCGGATACCAGCCCTCCTTGACCAGTCTGGAACAATGAGGATCACCTGGACCTTTGTTCTTCTTATGATCTTTAGCATCTTTGGAAAGAGTGGAAGTGGGGGGAACACATAGGCCGACTGAAAAAAAACCCACTAGGGCATCCACCGCTATTGCTTGAGGGTCCCTCGATCTGGAACAATATCTCTGAAGTTTCTTATTGAGGCGAGACGCCATCATGTCTATTTGAGGAATTCCCCAATGACTTGTCACTTCTGTAAAAACCTCTTGATGAAGACTCCATTCTCCTGGATGGAGAACGTGTCTGCCGGGGAAGTCTGCTACCCAGTTATTTACACTTGGAACGAACATCGCTGACAGAGCGCGTATATGTTTTGTCGCGCAGCGGAAAATCTTTCTGGCTTCTGCCATTCCTGCTCCGTTTTTCGATTGTAGAAAACCATTATAAACGTCCCTTAACTCTAGACCGTTTAATGTGGTGACAAGTATCCTAACTTGACCCTCTTCCTTGGAAAGTGTTCCCCCTGTGTGACAGCTCCCACGACTCGGAGGCATGGATCCGTGGTCACTAGAATCCAGTCCTGGAACCCGAACCTGCGCTTAAGAAATGAGAACTGCGCCGCCACCACAGGAGCGAGATTCTGGTCTTGAAAAACAGGATTATCCCAGGTGGGAACCGGACTACTTGTCCAACTGACACTGTTGCAGGGCTGATCAGACTCTGGATCCTCAGAGCCTCTTTCCACTGGAAGAAAACAACCACTTGGTTACTTGACCTTGCCGTAATCAGGCGAGCGTCCCTATACAGAATAATAATAACTCCTTACTATCAAAGGACAACCATCATACCGCCCTCACCTTGGTGAAATTGGTAATGACAATCCGAACTTGAAAACCTCAAGTAAGCCTAATGAGAAAGAAACCGTAATTAGACCTCCTTTCTCCTTTTTAGATTGGAGATCCTTGCCATGAGAGATTCCATCTTGGATTTTAACTTCTTTAAGCAGAAATTTTGGGATTTCAGATATAGGATTGGTCTAACCGAGCCGTCCGGCCTCGGGAGCACGAAAAAGCTTGGATAATAGCCACTTTTTTTTTCTTTTTTGTGTGACCGGGACACCAGGACAATGGCCTGATCCTAACACAACTCTCGTATTGCGTCGCATACTACCTCCCCGTCCGGAGGAGAATCGGTAAAGTCGATTTGAAAAATCGGTGAGAGGAAACTCCAGTATGTCCCCCTAGGGACTCTATTCTTAAAACTCACTGGTCCATGTCCTTTCCAGGACTGGCTGAGAAGTTTTAGACGTGGTCCCACCGGTGTGGGCTCCCGCAAGATAGACCCAACGTCATGCGGTGGATCTTACCTTCCTCTACCTGCAAAGAGAAGGGAAATCCGTATCAATTCGTACAAAATAACTGCATCCTACAATAATGCGTAACCAACCGTTGTGAGGGAACATAGGGCACGATGGTAGACTTACCAGTGGAATCTGCCGAGATCAACTTAACAAGGCCAACACCAAACCAGGCTTCACCGTCATAGGGAAGAGACTCCATTTCTTCTCTGAGTCAGCATCAGCATTCCATTGGTGAACCCACAACGCCCTCCTAGCTGAGACCACCATGGAATTCGCCCGCGAACCCAAGAGTCCCATACCTCTTGTAGTCGCACGGCAGTATGCTGCAATGTTCTAGCTATGACCCAACTTAAGGAGTATCCCATCTCTCCCCAGGGTAATTATATCGGATGACAAGGTAACCGACCATTTCTGAATACAAGCACTCCCCCATGCGCATGTAATGCAAGTATAATCAAAGCATATAATTAAAATATCACTTAGCTTCCTGTATACGATCCTTTGTGACAGGGCCCCGTGCAGAAACAGGGGTTGACTCTCACTTTATTCTATCCATGGCGGGAAAAGAATAAACACTCGGACTCCTCGTGAGGATTTGAAACCATCTGGTCACGGCTGACCTAGAGCTTTTTTAACAGAGCGACCAGCACATGAGAAGGAATAAGTTTACCTCAGCATTCATTCTAAAATTTTATATGAATATACACATTTAAATACACACATATATATTATATATATATATATATATATATATACATACACACACACACACACACAACGCCGGCACTCGGTCTGCCCCTAGAGCGGACTTGCTCTGGTGCCCTCCACTAGGGTGTGACCCCCATATCCAAGCATCAACAAATGAGGCGGCACTCAGAGTCTTTTAAACAAAGCAAAGTGATTTTAGTGCATAAAGTGCAAAATCAACGTTTCGGGGTGCTAGACCCCTTCGTCTAGCACCCCGAAACGTTGATTTTGCACTTTATATATATATATATTTTTTTTTTTTTTGTGTCAGGAACAGCAGGGTCTCTAGTGACGTAAATACGTTCTTAATGTGTATGAAACATGTACTGAATGCCGATGTTGTGGATCTAATCAGACAACATCATGGTCGACATAAGAAATAGTATTCGTATCGATATCAGGGAGTAGAAACCAGGCAAAATAAAATTTTTGCGACCCCGAGGGGTCTGAGGTAAATATATTATCAATATTACGCCCTCCACAAAAATTACTACGTCTGTGTTCGAGCAACATATACAGTGCCGTTTCTAGCGGCGGGCGAGCCGTGCAACCGCACGGGCCGCGGCACTTCGTGGGTCTTTTTCTCCTCTCCTCCCTCTTCCCGAGCGCTCCTGCTCGGGGGGCGGAGTTTCGCGGAATGACGCGTTTGCGTCGTGACGTCACGACGCAAACGCGTCATTCCTCGAAACTCCGCCCCCCGAGCAGGAGCGCTCGGGAAGAGGGAGGAGAGAAGATAAGCGTGGAAGGAGGAGGCGGCCGGACCTGAAGAGCGGGAACATGTAAGTATAATCTCTCTCCCTCTTCCTTCCCCCCCACTTGACACCTGCATGCCGCACTGTGAAAAATCGGGATACCTGTCTGCCGCACTATATAAAATGGGGATACCTGTCTGCCGCAGTATATAAAATGGGGATACCTGTCTGCCGCACTATATAAAATGGGGATACCTGCCTGCCGCACTATATAAAATGGGGATACCTGTCTGCCGCACTATATAAAATGGGGATACTTGTCTGCCGCACTGTGTAAAATGGGGATACCTGTCTGCCGCACTGTGTAAAATGGGGATACCTGTCTGCCGCACTGTGTAAAATGGGGACACCTGTCTGCCGCACTGTGTAAAATGGGGACACCTGTCTGCCGCACTGTGAAAAATGGGGGCACCTGCCTGCCGTACTGTGTAAAATGGGGACACCTGCCTGCCGCACTATGTAAAATGGGGGCACCTGCCTGCCGTACTGTGTAAAATGGGGGCACCTGCCTGCCGCACTATGTAAAATGGGGGCACCTGCCTGCCGTACTGTGTAAAATGGGGGCACCTGCCTGCCGTACTGTGTAAAATGGGGACACCTGCCTGCCGCACTATGTAAAATGGGGACACCTGCCTGCCGCACTATGTAAAATGGGGATACCTGTCTGCCGCACTATGTAAAAATAAGAATTTACTTACCGATAATTCTATTTCTCGGAGTCCGTAGTGGATGCTGGGGTTCCTGAAAGGACCATGGGGAATAGCGGCTCCGCAGGAGACAGGGCACAAAAAAGTAAAGCTTTACTAGGTCAGGTGGTGTGCACTGGCTCCTCCCCCTATGACCCTCCTCCAGACTCCAGTTAGGTACTGTGCCCGGACGAGCATACACAATAAGGGAGGCATTTTGAATCCCGGGTAAGACTCATACCAGCCACACCAATCACACCGTACAACTTGTGATCTAAACCCAGTTAACAGTATGACAACAGAAAGGGCCTCTTAAAGATGGCTCCTTAACAATAACCCGAATTAGTTAACAATAACTATGTACAAGTATTGCAGATAATCCGCACTTGGGATGGGCGCCCAGCATCCACTACGGACTCCGAGAAATAGAATTATCGGTAAGTAAATTCTTATTTTCTCTATCGTCCTAAGTGGATGCTGGGGTTCCTGAAAGGACCATGGGGATTATACCAAAGCTCCCAAACGGGCGGGAGAGTGCGGATGACTCTGCAGCACCGAATGAGAGAACTCCAGGTCCTCCTTTGCCAGGGTATCAAATTTGTAAAATTTTACAAACGTGTTCTCCCCCGACCACGTAGCTGCTCGGCAGAGTTGTAATGCCGAGACCCCTCGGGCAGCCGCCCAAGATGAGCCCACCTTCCTTGTGGAGTGGACTTTTACAGTTTTAGGCTGTGGCAGGCCTGCCACAGAATGTGCAAGTTGAATTGTGTTACAAATCCAACGAGCAATCGACTGCTTAGAAGCAGGTACGCCCAACTTGTTGGGTGCATACAATATAAACAGCGAGTCAGATTTTCTGACTCCAGCCGTCCTTGCAATGTATATTTTTAAGGCTCTGACAACGTCCAACAACTTGGAGTCCTCCAAGTCGCTAGTGGCCGCAGGCACCACAATAGGTTGGTTCAGATGAAATGCTGATACCACTTTAGGGAGAAAATGCGGACGAGTCCGCAGTTCTGCCCTATCCGAATGGAAGATTAGATAAGGACTTTTATAAGATAAAGCCGCCAATTCAGATACTCTCCTGGCAGAGGCCAGGGCTAGTAACATAGTCACTTTCAATGTGAGATATTTCAAATCCACCTTTTTCAATGGTTCAAACCAATGGGATTTGAGGAAATCTAAAACTACATTTAGATCCCACGGTGCCACCGGAGGCACCACAGGAGGCTGTATATGCAGTACTCCCTTGACAAAGGTCTGGACCTCAGGGACAGAGGCCAATTCTTTTTGGAAGAATATTGACAGGGCCGAAATTTGAACCTTAATGGATCCCAATTTGAGACCCATAGATAATCCTGATTGCAGGAAATGTAGGAAACGACCCAGTTGGAATTCCTCCGTCGGAACCCTCCGATCCTCGCACCACGCTACATATTTTCGCCAAATGCGGTGATAATGTTTCACGGTGACTTCCTTCCGTGCCTTAATCAAGGTAGGAATGACTTCTTCTGGAATGCCTTTCCCTTTTAGGATCTGGCGTTCAACCGCCATGCCGTCAAACGCAGCCGCGGTAAGTCTTGAAAAAGACAGGGACCCTGCTGTAGCAGGTCCCTTCTCAGAGGTAGAGGCCACGGTTCGTCCGTGAGCATCTCTTGAAGTTCCGGATACCAAGTCCTTCTCGGCCAATCCGGAACCACTAGTATTGTTCTTACTCTTCTTTGCCGTATGATCTTCAATACCTTTGGTATGAGCGGCAGAGGAGGAAACACATACACTGACTGGTACACCCAAGGAGTTACCAGTGCGTCCACAGCTATTGCCTGTGGATCTCTTGACCTGGCGCAATATTTGTCCAGTTTCTTGTTGAGGCGAGACGCCATCATGTCTACAATTGGTCTTTCCCAACGGTCTATTAACATGTTG
Source organism: Pseudophryne corroboree (assembly GCF_028390025.1). NCBI lineage: Eukaryota > Metazoa > Chordata > Amphibia > Anura > Myobatrachidae > Pseudophryne > Pseudophryne corroboree. The sequence continues at coordinate 399,581,431 of NC_086448.1, forward strand.
AAGACTTCTGGATGTAGACCCCACTCTCCCGGATGAAGATCGTGTCTGCTGAGGAAGTCTGCTTCCCAGTTGTCCACGCCCGGGATGAACACTGCTGACAGTGCTATCACGTGATTCTCCGCCCAGCGAAGAATCTTGGCAGCTTCTGCCATTGCACTCCTGCTTCTTGTGCCGCCCTGCCTGTTTACATGGGCGACCGCCGTGATGTTGTCCGACTGAATCAACACCGGCTTTCCTTGCAGGAGAAGTTCCGCCTGGCTTAGAGCATTGTAGATTGCTCTTAGTTCCAGAATGTTTATGTGAAGAGACTTTTCCAGACTCGTCCATACTCCCTGGAAGTTTCTTCCTTGTGTGACTGCTCCCCAGCCTCTCAGGCTGGCGTCCGTGGTCACCAGGATCCAATCCTGAATGCCGAATCTGCGGCCTTCTAATAGGTGAGCCTTCTGCAACCACCACAGAAGTGACACCCTTGTCTTTGGTGACAGGGTTATTCGCAGGTGCATCTGCAGATGCGACCCTGACCATTTGTCCAACAGATCCCTTTGGAATATTCTTGCATGGAATCTGCCGAATGGAATTGCTTCGTAAGAAGCCACCATTTTTCCCAGGACTCTTGTGCATTGATGTACTGACACTTTTCCTGGTTTTAGGAGGTTCCTGACCAGATCGGATAACTCCTTGGCTTTTTCCTCTGGAAGGAAAACCTTTTTCTGAACCGTGTCCAGAATCATTCCTAGGAACAGCAGACGAGTTGTCGGGATTAAATGGGATTTTGGAATATTCAGAATCCACCCGTGTTGTCTTAGCACCTCTTGAGATAGTGCTAAAGCTGTCTCCAGCTGTTCTCTGGACCTTGCCCTTATTAGGAGATCGTCCAAGTATGGGATAACTAATATGCCTTTTCTTCGAAGAAGAATCATCATCTCGGCCATTACCTTGGTAAAGACCCGAGGCGCCGTGGACAATCCGAACGGCAGCGTCTGAAACTGATAGTGACAGTTTTGAACAATGAACCTGAGGTACCCCTGGTGTGCGGGGTAAATCGGAACGTGTAGATACGCATCCTTGATGTCCAAGGATACCATAAAGTCCCCTTCTTCCAGGTTCGCTATCACTGCTCTGAGTGACTCCATCTTGAACTTGAACTTTTTTATGTAGAGGTTCAAGGACTTCAGATTTAGAATAGGCCTTACCGAGCCATCCGGCTTCGGTACCACAAATAGAGTGGAATAATACCCCTTTCCTTGTTGTAATAGGGGTACTTTGACTATCACCTGCTGAGCGTACAGCTTGTGAATGGCTTCCAACACCCTCTCCCTTTCGGAAGAGACGGTTGGTAAGGCAGACTTCAGGAAACGATGAGGAGGATCCGTCTCTAATTCCAACCTGTACCCCTGAGATATCTGCAGGATCCAGGGGTCTACCTGCGAGTGAGCCCACTGCGCGCTGTAATTTTTGAGACGGCCCCCCACTGTCCCCGAGTCCGCTTGAGAGGCCCCAGCGTCATGCTGAGGTTTTTGCAGGAGCCGGGGAGGGCTTCTGTTCCTGGGAAGGAGCTGCCTGTTGGTGTCTCTTCCCTCTTCCTCTGCCTCGTGGCAGGTACGACAAGCCCTTTGCTCTCTTATTTTTGTAGGAGCGAAAAGGCTGCGGTTGAAAGGTCGGTGCCTTTCTCTGTTGGGGAGTGACTTGAGGTAAAAAAGTGGATTTCCCGGCAGTAGCCGTGGCCACCAAGTCTGATAGACCAACTCCAAATAACTCCTCCCCTTTATACGGCAAAACCTCCATGTGACGTTTTGAATCCGCATCGCCTGTCCACTGTCGTGTCCATAAGGCTCTTCTGGCTGAAATGGACATAGCACTCACCCGAGATGCCAGTGTGCAAATATCCCTCTGTGCATCACGCATATAGATAAATGCATCCTTTATTTGTTCTAACGACAGTAAAACATTGTCCCTATCTAGGGTATCAATATTTTCAATCAGGGATTCTGACCAAACTACTCCAGCACTGCACATCCAGGCAGTTGCTATAGCTGGTCGTAGTATAACACCTGCATGTGTGTATATATTCTTTTGAATAACTTCCATCTTTCTATCTGATGGATCCTTAAGTGCGGCCGTCTCAGGAGAGGGTAACGCCACTTGTTTGGATAAGCGTGTGAGCGCCTTGTCCACCTTAGGGGGTGTTTCCCAGCGCGCCCTAACCTCTGGCGGGAAAGGGTATAATGCCAATAACTTTTTTGAAATTATCAACTTTTTATCAGGAGCAACCCACGCTTCATCACACACGTCATTTAATTCTTCTGATTCAGGAAAAACTGTTTGTAGTTTTTTCACACCATACATAATACCCTGTTTTACGGTATCTGTAGTATCAGCTAAATGTAACGTCTCCTTCATTGCCAAAATCATATAACGTGTGGCCCTACTGGAAAATACGTTTGAATTTTTACCGTCGTCACTGGAATCAGTGCCCGTGTCTGGGTCTGTGTCGACCGACTGAGGCAAAGGGCGTTTTACAGCCCCTGACGGTGTTTGAGGCGCCTGGACAGGCATTAATTGATTGTCCGGCCGCCTCATGTCCTCAACTGACTGTTTAAGGGAAGATAAACCATCACGTAATTCCACAAATAAAGGCATCCATTCTGGTGTCGACCCCCTGGGGGGTGACATCTGCATATTTGGCAATTGCTCCGCCTCCACACCAATATCGTCCTCATACATGTCGACACCACGTACCGACACACACCGCAAACTCACAGGGAATGCTCTAATGAAGACAGGACCCACTAGCCCTTTTGGGGAGACAGAGGGAGAGTCTGCCAGCACACACCACAAAGCGCTATATATACAAGGGATATCCTTATATTAAGTGCTCCCTTATAGCTGCTTTAATATATATATATATATAGCCATTAATGTGCCCCCCCTCTCTGTTTTACCCTGTTTCTGTAGTGCAGTGCAGGGGAGAGACCTGGGAGCCGTTCTGACCAGCGGAGCTGTGACAGAAAATGGCGCCGTGTGCTGAGGAGATAGGCCCCGCCCCTTTTTCGGCGGGTTCTTCTCCCGCTATTTTTCCAGTCAGGCAGGGGTTAAATATCTCCATATAGCCCCTATGGGCTATATGTGAGGTATTTTTAGCCTTGTATAAGGTTTATATTTGCCTCTCAGAGCGCCCCCCCCCAGCGCTCTGCACCCTCAGTGACTGCCCAGTGAAGTGTGCTGAGAGGAAAATGGCGCACAGCTGCAGTGCTGTGCGCTACCTTATGAAGACTGAGGAGTCTTCAGCCGCCGGTTTCCGGACCTCTTCACGCTTCAGCATCTGCAAGGGGGTCGGCGGCGCGGCTCCGGGACCGGACTCCACGGCTGGGCCTGTGTTCGATCCCTCTGGAGCTAATGGTGTCCAGTAGCCAAGCAGCAAATCCACTCTGCATGCAGGTGAGTTTACTACTTTCCCCCTAAGTCCCACGTTGCAGTGATCCTGTTGCCAGCAGGACTCACTGTAAAGAAAAAAACCTAAACTAAACTTTCTCTAAGCAGCTCTTTAGGAGAGCCACCTAGATTGCACCCTTCTCGTTCGGGCACAAAATCTAACTGGAGTCTGGAGGAGGGTCATAGGGGGAGGAGCCAGTGCACACCACCTGACCTAGTAAAGCTTTACTTTTTTGTGCCCTGTCTCCTGCGGAGCCGCTATTCCCCATGGTCCTTTCAGGAACCCCAGCATCCACTTAGGACGATAGAGAAATGGGGATACCTGTCTGCCGCACTGTGAAAAATGGGGCACCTGCCTGCCGCACTGTGAAAAATGGGGCACCTGCCTGCGTACTGGGTAAAATGGGGGCACCTGCCTGCGTACTGGGTAAAATGGGGGCACCTGCCTGCGTACTGGGTAAAATGGGGGCACCTGCCTGCGTACTGTGTAAAATGGGGGCACCTGCCTGCGTACTGTGTAAAATGGGGGCACCTGCCTGCCGTACTGTGTAAAATGGGGACACCTGCCTGCCGCGCTGTGTAAAATGGGGACGCCTGCCTGCCGCACTGTGTTTAAATTGGGACACTTGCCTGCTGTAATGTGTAAAATGGGGACTTTTTATTTTTATTTTTTTCCCCCTGTGGTGGGCGTGATGATATCAGATGAGGCCATGCCCACTTTAATGAGACCACACCCATTTTAATCAGGCCACACACCCTTGTCGGGAGCGCGCGCGCCTTCGGCGAGCGCATGCATTTTCTTTTTATAGCTATATGGGGGGAGGGGGACGCAGTTTTTGTTTGTTTTTTTTATAGCAAAGGGGGGGGGGGCGCATTTTCAAATCTCGCACTGGGAGCCAAATTGTCTAGAAACAGATATATATATATATATATATATATATATATATATATATATATATATATATATACATACATACATACACACATACACAAACACAGCTTTCTGAATGCATCACATTATCATGTCAATTTTTACCCAGTCAGATTTGTTGGTGCCGACAGGGTCACCCACACACGTCTGTGTCTCCCATATAGTTTTCTCTTTGGAAAAGCATACATCTACTGACATGTTGACTCTTATTTACATGAACCAAGCACTATCAGGAGTCGGCGCTGCCGACAGACATTCCCATAGCCGTTTGTGGCAGAGCACTCAGCCTCAGACATGCCGACTACAAGGGATAAACCCCAGTACTTTCTGTCAGGGAAACACAGAAGACGTTTATCAGCTCTTTTACACCACGCTCATATATTATGCTTTATTTTTAACCTATATTGCACTAAACAACTGTGCCCCCCCCCCCCCCCCCCCCCCGTTTTTTACTGTGATCTGTTCAGCAGTGCTTTGGCAGGGCCAGCGTCTTCGAGGAGAAAATGGCGCTGGTTAGAGCTGTGAGGGCTAAGCCATGCCCCCTTAATGGCGCGCTTCAGCCCTGCTATTTTCTATATATTTATACTGGCGGGGGTCTGTATTTAGTGCCCAGGCACTTAATATCTCTCTTGCCAGTCTCTATTTGAGGTATACATGCTGCCCAGGGCGCCTCCCCTGCGCCCTGCACCCTTGTAGAGTCGCTTGTGTGTGGGAGCAATGGCTACCACAGAGACACTAAAGTCTTCTGCCGTCACTGAAGTCTTCTGTTCTTCTTTTACTCACCCGGCTTCTTTCTTCTGGCTCTGCAAGGGGAGTGACGGCGCCGCTCCGGGAACGAGATGCTAGGCATTCCAAGTGATCAGACCCTCTAGAGCTAATGGTGTCCAGTAGCCTAAGAAGCAGAGCCTTTAAACTCACAGAAGTAGGTCCACTTCTCTCCCCTCAGCCCCACGATGCAGGGAGACTGTTGCCAGCAGTGCTCCATGAAAATAATAAACCTAACAAAGTCTTTTCCGAGAAACTCAGTAGAGCTCCTCAGTGTGTGACCAGTCTCTCTGGGCACAGAATCTAACTGGAGTCTGGAGGAGCCAGTTCACACCCATTCAAAGTCTTAAAGTGCCCATGTCTCCTGCGGATCCCGTCTATACCCCACGGTTCTTGATGCATCCCCAGGATCCTCTAGGACCCATGAGAAAAAAATATTAACATAAAATAAGTTATGTTTTTATGTCATCTTTAGGGTCAGTTATATGGTGAGGCGCAGGATTCACTTCCATTTGTCCACATGTTTTACGATTGGAAACCACAAGCACTGGCTTTGCCTGTTATATTGACCATAAATAATTTGAATTGGTCCTGGACCACCAACTAAGGGCATCCCTGCAAGTGCCCCGAAACATCCAGATTGGGAGCCACCGCAGTAACCAATCCGCTCCTAACTCATTATATCAAATACAGCCAGTACAAAATAAGATTTTACTCACCGGTAAATCTATTTCTCGTAGTCCGTAGTGGATGCTGGGGACTCCGTAAGGACCATGGGGAATAGACGGCTCCGCAGGAGACTGGGCACACTAAAAGAAAGATTTGGTACTACCTGGTGTGCACTGGCTCCTCCCTCTATGCCCCTCCTCCAGACCTCAGTTAGGATACTGTGCACGGAAGAGCTGACACAATAAGGAAGGATTTTGAATCCCGGGTAAGACTCATACCAGCCACACCAATCACACCGTATAACTCGTGATATTTAACCCAGTTAACAGTATGAAATACAACTGAGCCTCTCAACAGATGGCTCAACAATAACCCTTTAGTTAGGCAATAACTATATAGAAGTATTGCAGACAATCCGCACTTGGGATGGGCGCCCAGCATCCACTACGGACTACGAGAAATAGATTTACCGGTGAGTAAAATCTTATTTTCTCTGACGTCCTAGTGGATGCTGGGGACTCCGTAAGGACCATGGGGATTATACCAAAGCACCCAAACGGGCGGGAGAGTGCGGATGACTCTGCAGCACCGAATGAGAGAACTCAAGGTCCTCCTCAGCCAGGGTATCAAATTTGTAGAATTTAGCAAAACGTGTTTGCCCCTGACCAAGTAGCAGCTCGGCAAAGTTGTAAAGCCGAGACCCCTCGGGCAGCCGCCCAAGATGAGCCCACCTTCCTCGTGGAATGGGCTTTCACTGATTTAGGATGCGGCAATCCAGCCGCAGAATGCGCCAGCTGAATTGTGCTACAAATCCAGCGAGCAATAGTCTGCTTCGAAGCAGGAGCACCTATTTTGTTGGGTGCATACAGGATAAAAAGCGAGTCAGTTTTCCTGACTCCAGCCGTCCTGGAAACATAAATTTTCAAGGCCCTGACTACGTCCAGTAACTTGGAATCCTCCAAGTCCTTAGTAGCCGCAGGCACTACAATAGGTTGGTTCAAGTGAAAAGCTGATACCACCTTAGGGAGAAAACTGGGGACGAGTCCTCAATTCTGCCCTATTCATATGGAAAATCAGATAAGGGCTTTTACACGACAAAGCCGCCAATTCTGACACACGCCTGGCCGAAGCCAAGGCCAATAACATGACCACTTTCCACGTGAGATATTTGAGATCCACGGTTTTAAGTGGTTCAAACCAATGTGATTTTAGGAAACTCAACACCACATTGAGATCCCAAGGTGCCACAGGAGGCACAAAAGGGGGCTGAATATGAAGCACTCCCTTTACAAAAGTCTGAACTTCAGGCAGTGAAGCCAGTTCTTTCTGGAAGAAAATCGACAGAGCCGAAATCTGGACCTTAATGGAACCCAATTTTAGGCCCATAGTCACTCCTGACTGTAGGAAGTGCAGAAAACGACCCAGCTGAAATTCCTCTGTAGGGGCCTTCCTGGCCTCACACCACGCAACATATTTTCGCCAAATGCGGTGATAATGGTTTGCGGTTACTTCTTTCCTGGCTTTTATCAGCGTAGGAATGACTTCCTCCGGAATGCCCTTTTCCTGTAGGATCCGGAATTCAACCGCCATGCCGTCAAACGCAGCCGCGGGAAGTCTTGGAACAGACAGGGCCCCTGCTGTAGCAGATCCTATCTGAGCGGTAGAGGCCATGGGTCCTCTGATATCATTTCTTGAAGCTCTGGGTACCAAGCTCTTCTTGGCCAATCCGGAACCACGAGTATCGTTCTTACTCCTCGCCTTCTTATTATTCTCAGTACCTTTGGTATGAGAGGCAGAGAAGGGAACACATAAACCGACTGGTACACCCACGGTGTCACTAGAGCGTCCACAGCTATCGCCTGAGGGTCCCTTGACCTGGCGCAATATCTCTTTAGCTTTTTGTTGAGGCGGGATGCCATCATGTCCACCTGTGGCCTTTCCCAACTGTTTACCAACAGTTTGAAGACTTCTGGATGAAGTCCCCACTCTCCCGGGTGTAGGTCGTGTCTGCTGAGGAAGTCTGCTTCTCAGTTATCCACTCCCGGAATGAACACTGCTGACAGTGCTAAGACGTGATTTTCCGCCCATCGGAGAATCCTTGTGGCTTCTGCCACGCCATCCTGCTTCTTGTGCCGCCCTGTCGGTTTACATGGGCGACTGCCGTGATGTTGTCTGATTGGATCAGTACCGGCTGGTTTTGAAGCAGGGGTCTTGCCTGACTTAGGGCATTGTAAATGGCCCTCAGTTCCAGAATATTTATGTGTAGGGACGACTCCTGACTTGACCAAAGTCCTTGGAAATTTCTTCCCTGTGTGACTGCCCCCCAGCCTCGAAGGCTGGCATCCGTGGTCACCAGGACCCAGTCCTGTATGCCGAATCTGCGGCCCTCTAGAAGATGAGCACTCTGCAGCCACCACAGCAGAGACACCCTGGTCCTTGGAGACAGGGTTATTAGCCGATGCATCTGAAGATGCGATCCCGTCCAAGAGGTCCCACTGAAAAGTTCTTGCATGGAACCTGCCGAACGGAATTGCTTCGTAGGAAGCTACCAATTTTCCCAGGACTCGCGTGCAGTGATGCACCGACACCTGTTTTGGTTTCAGGAGGCCTCTGACTAGAGATGACAGCTCCTTGGCTTTCTCCTGCGGGAGAAACACTTTTTTCTGTTCTGTGTCCAGAACCATCCCCAGGAACAGTAGATGCGTCGTAGGAACCAGCTGCGACTTTGGAATATTCAGAATCCAGCCGTGCTGTTGTAGTACTTCCCGAGATAGTGCTACTCTGACAAACAACTGCTCCCTGGACCTCGCCTTTATAAGGAGATTGTCCAATTACTGGATAATTCTTTCGGCCATTACCTTGGTAAATACCCTCGGTGCCGGGGACAGACCAACGGCAACGTATGGAATTGGTAATGACAATCCTGTACCACAATTTTGAGGTACTCCTGGTGAGGAGGGTAAATAGGGACATGCAGGTAAGCATCCTTGATGTCCAGTGATACCCTGAAATTCTCCAGGCTTGCAATAATCGCCCTGAGCGATTCCATTTTGAACTTGAACCTTCGTATATAAGTGTTCAAGGATTTCAATTGTAGAATGGGTCTCACCGAACCGTCTGGTTTCGGTACCACAACATTTTTGGAATAGTAACCCCGGCCTTGTTGAAGAAGGGGTACCTTGATTTCACCTGCTGGAAGTACAGCGTGTGAATTGCCGCCAGTACTAACTCCCTATATCCGAGAGCAGCAGGCAAGGCTGATGTGAGGTAACGGCGAGGGGGGAGTCGCCTCGAACTCCAGGTTGTATCCCTGTGATACTACTTGCAGAACCCAGTGATTCACCTGTGGGCAAGCCCACTGGTCCCTGAAGTTCCCGAGACGCGCCCCCACCGCACCTGTCTGTGGAGCCCCAGCGTCATGCTGTGGACTCAGAGGAAGCGGGGGAAGATTTTTGATCCTGGGAACTGGCTGTCTGTGCAGCTTTTTCCTTCTTCCCTTGTGCAGAAAAGAAGCGCCTTTGGCCCCCTTGCTTTTCTGAAGCCGAAAGAACTGTACCCGATAATACAGTGCTTCCTTAGGGTGTGAGGAAACCTGAGGTAGAAATTTTTCTTCCCAGCTGTTGCTGTGGATACGAGGTCCCAGAGACCATCCCCAAACAATTCCTCACCCTTATAAGGCAGAATCTCCATGTGCCTTTTAAAGTCAGCATCACCTGTCCACTGCCGGGTCTCTAATACCCTCCTGGCAGAATGGACCTTGCATTAATTCTGGACGCCAGCCGGCAAATATCCCTCTGTGCATCCCTCATATATAAGACTACGTCTTTAATATGCTCTATGTGAGCACCATATTCTCCCTGTCTAGGGTATTAATATTATCTGACAGGGTATCAGACCCTGCTGCAGCAGCACTATTCATGCTGAGGCAATTGCAGGTCTCAGTATAATACCTGAGTGTGTATATACAGACTTCAGGATAGCCTCCTGCTTTTTATCAGCAGGCTCCTTCAAAGTGGCCGTATCCTAAGACGGCAGTGCCACCTGTTATGACAAACGTGTGAGCGCCTTATCCACCCTAGGGGATATCTCCCAACGTGACCTATCCTCTGGCGGGAAAGGGTACGCCAGCAGTAATTTTTTATCGGGGGAACCCACGCTTCTTCACACACTTCATTCACTCATCTGATGGGGGAACAAAACACCGGCTGCTTTTTCTCCCCAAACATAAAACCCCTTTTATGTGGTATTTGGGTTAATGTCAGAAATGCGTAACACAATTTTTATTGCCGAGATCATGCAATGGATGTTCCTAGTGGATTGTGTATATGTCTCAACCTCGTCGACACTGGAGTCAGACTCCGTGTCGACATCTGTGTCTGCCATCTGAGGTAACGGGCGTTTTTTGAGCCCCTGATGGCCTTTGAGACGCCTGGGCAGGCGCGGGCTGAGAAGCCGGCTGTCCCACAGCTGTTACGTCATCCAACCGTTTATGTAAGGAGTTGACACTGTCGGTTAATACCTTCCACCTATCCATCCACTCTGGTGTCGGCCCCACAGGGGGCGACATCACATTTATCGGCATCTGCTCCGCCTCCACATAAGTCTCCTCATCAAACATGTCGACACAGCCGTACCGACACACCGCACACACACAGGGAATGCTCTGACTGAGGACAGGACCCCACACAGCCCTTTGGGGAGACAGAGAGAGAGTATGCCAGCACACACCAGAGCGCTATATAATGTAGGGATTAACACTATCACTGAGTGAATTTTCCCCAATAGCTGCTTGTATAAACAATATTGCGCCTAAATTTAGTGCCCCCCCCTCTCTTTTTAACCCTTTGAGCCTGAAAACTACAGGGGAGAGCCTGGGGAGCTGTCTTCCAGCTGCACTGTGAAGAGAAAATGGCGCCCAGTGTGCTGAGGGAGATAGCTCCGCCCCTTTTTCGCTGACTTTTCTCCCGCTTTTTTATGGATTCTGGCAGGGGTAATTATCACATATATAGCCTCTGGGGCTATATATTGTGATTATTTTGCTAGCCAAGGTGTTTTTATTGCTGCTCAGGGCGCCCCCCCCCCCCAGCGCCCTGCACCCTCAGTGACCGGAGTGTGAAGTGTGTATGAGGAGCAATGGCGCACAGCTGCAGTGCTGTGCGCTACCTTGGTGAAGACTGATGTCTTCTGCCGCCGATTTTCCGGACCATCTTCATGCTTCTGGCTCTGTAAGGGGGACGGCGGCGCGGCTCCGGGAACGAACACCAAGGACGGGTCCTGCGGTCGATCCCTCTGGAGCTAATGGTGTCCAGTAGCCTAAGAAGCCCAAGCTAGCTGCAAGCAGGTAGGTTCGCTTCTTCTCCCCTTAGTCCCTCGTTGCAGTGAGCCTGTTGCCAGCAGGTCTCACTGTAAAATAAAAAACCTAACATATACTTTCTTTCTAGGAGCTCAGGAGAGCCCCTAGTGTGCATTCAGCTCGGCCGGGCACAGAAATCTAACTGAGGTCTGGAGGAGGGGCATAGAGGGAGGAGCCAGTGCACACCAGGTAGTACCAAATCTTTCTTTTAGTGTGCCCAGTCTCCTGCGGAGCCGTCTATTCCCCATGGTCCTTACGGAGTCCCCAGCATCCACTAGGACGTCAGAGAAATGAGAGTTGCAAGCTGATTGGATAAAGCTTAATATATTTCTACTTTTATCCCTCTCAGTGCTTTGATAATTACCCCTCTGACAAATTCAAATGATGTATGTCCCTACGTGCAAAATAGTTTATTTCCACAGCAATTTCATTAACCATGTGCTTACTAAATAGTCTTAGTCAAGATAAAGCTTGAATAGTAATTCTACAGAGGACAATTGGACTGTGTACACAGTACAATCTGGCACCCCGAATAAAATACTGGTACACACAAAAATAACATAATATGTATTAAATCACACACAACAGTAGAACTTTGAAGACACAGTTACTGGATTACTGAAATTGGATAATTCCAGTGGCAGCTCCCTTCCCCCTTTCACACACATTACACAGTAAGAAACTCCCCAGGCTCAGGGTAAATATTGATGTTAGTTGTAACATTGCAGAAAAAAAATTGTGTAGAGGAAAGCCAAGCCAGAGCCAACAGCGTACACTATGTTAGCATACCCAAACCCACCCACTTGCATTAGGTTAAAGGGCCAAGTCCATTCTGAGGAAACTAATATAAACTCGAAATGGGAACAGTCACAGATAGTTTTGTTGGAAAAGACTGAGATAGAGAAATCTAAGATCTAACAACACCGCTCATGAAATTTGTCTACATTTCCTAAGCATTTAATAAATCTTACAAGACACATAATACATTAGGTAATAGCTTTCAAAAAGTAAATGTAACTCATAGAAATATTAATTTTACTTCATGATACACTAATCTTTGTTGAAACTTCAGCAAGTATATTTAAACCCAGGAGAAAGGATAAATGAGTTGAGCTGCAATCCTGAGGGTGATCTGGCTGGAATCAATTTGTTCCTCTAGTATAGAAGGTTCTGAGACCTGACAGGCCTGCACATAGCCTACCTGTCAATTTCATTTGGGTGGCCTCGACCAATCCTGCCCTTTTATTCCCTCCCCCATGCATTATCTGAGAAAGTTATAATTCAATAAATTATCTCCTTCACTGACATATGTGCACATTGTACTGCACACTGCTGCATTACACAAGCGAATGCCTTCTTTACCATGCAATCCTAGCAAGAACATACCGTCCTGTGTGCGTAGCTAAGCTTTCATCTCTCTCCTATATAATCAGGGCATGTGTAACATTACAGTGTAGGATGGGGGATAGCCTGTTTCCTGACATTATCAGCCAGGTAGCCTGCTTCAGAGTAAACATATCGCTAATATCAAACTACAATAATCGGAAGAAAGATCGAAAGCCCCTGAAATGTGATGAGACAGTGTAAACATTGCTGGTCGGGACAGTCTGCTCTCGCTGCTTCCTTCAGAAATGAGTAACAGCTCCGGCACTCCCCACTGCAGTCATTTACCTGCACCATCCAGATCCTCCTCCGGTGCTGTCCCCCTCACACGCTGCCCAGTCCTGCCCTCCACTCCAGTAACACCCCACAGACACGGACTGCAGCAATAGTGTATCTTCTCCTCCGGGGTCCAGGGTCCAGAGATTTTCCTGACAAAGGGAGGCAGGTGGTGCTGTTCTGCGGATTCCAGGAAGCAGATCCCTAGTACTGCACTGTCCCACTCCCAGCAGCAGCAGCCTCCTCCTTGTCCTTCTTTACCTCCCCCATTCCACCTCCTGTGAGTCCACACTTTACACCAGCACTGAAGCAGAGCTCCACCTCTCACACTGCATATGTATATTTTATTACAATTGATCAGTACAACAGCAGGCAGAGCATACAAATGAATATTCAGAAAAATCTACCCTCAAAGCGTGTGATGGCTTCTGTTTTCCTTTTCTCAGCCTTCCACTGTGTGTGACATCAGCTGGTTCCTCCCCTGAGTCAGTCGCATTGCTTCCAAAAGCAAATATGTCAACTGTTTCTATATTGCACTCCTCCAGATTCATTCTCCTGCCCTAACACGCATCTGAGTTTGTGCTCTTGTCTTTGGATTTGTTGCAGAGGAAGGAGTGCCAGGAGAGGGTTCTGCTACTCTATCTGAGGCTATAGGTGACCTGTGTGCTAACTAAGTACAGCAACCATCATTACTGGGAGCTCATTATACATGAACCCATATAAACTTCAATGTATGTAATATAGCAGATATAAACTACAGTATAGAAAAATAAATCAGCCTAGTCAAACCTAAGATACCGCATCATAAGAATCTAAGTGCTGCAAGCTGTTAGAATGCATTACCTCAGTGACTATGCATTTACAGTACACATGCCTTTTTCTCTTAAGTCCTAGAAGATGCTGGGGTCCATATTAGTACCATGGGGTATAGACGGGTCCACCAGGAGCCATTGGCACTTTAAGAGTTTAATAGTGTGGGCTAACTCCTCCCACTATGCCCCTCCTACCAGACTCAGTTTAGAAAATGTGCCCGGAGGAGCCGGTCACAGCTAGGGGAGCTCTACAGAGTTCTCTTGGTAAAGAGTATTTTTCTTCCTTTTCAGATTTTTTTATTTTACAGGGAGGCTGTTGGCGACAGCCTCCCTGCAGCGTGGGACTGGGGGGGAGCAGTGTCCGCCCTGCGTGGTCTTGAGCCACTGCTCCCGCTGTCTGGACGCTGGCTCCAGAGGGGTCTGATCGCACCCCGCCGCAGGGGAACGCTCGCCCCGGCAGCCAGCCACACCCCCTCAGGAGCTGAAGAGTGGCGAGTGAGTCACTGTCCCCCCTTGCAAGCAGGGGGACAGTGTGAAGAGGGCGGCTACAGGGTCAGGAGCGCGGTCTTACCATCGCTCCTGGAAGGCTCAGCGGTACCTTGGTGCGGCGCTAGGAGGGAGCGCCCTGGGCCAGCTCCGGACCCTACACTGGTCGTTTCAGGCATGTCGGGGTCTGCGGATCCAGGTCAGCACAATCCTCCGGGCCAGTATAATCCTCATATGAGCGGGAAGACAGAGCCATTGAAGGGGGCGGAGCTTCTCCTCAGAGTGGACCCAGCAGCGTTCACCGAAATTTTTCCTGCCTGCAGTCACAGTTCACTTGATCCAGTTCCCTCCAGAGCTTTCTCCAGCAGTCTGTACAGCTTCAGGGGGCTGTAGAAGGGAGGGGAGGCTGCTTAAAGGCTGTGTCACCTATTAAGGGACACAGTCAGCGCTGGGAAGGGACTCCCTTTACCTGAAAAGCGCTGTGTGTGGGTTGGCTCCAATCTCTGTGTCTCTCTGCCATGCTTGGGGGGGGGAACTCTGTTTACATAATACCCTGTGTGTTTGTGGGATGTTTGAGTGTATAGGACAACATGTCTAGGGACACTGTTTCATATGCTGCAGAGGATTTGTCTTCCCAGGAAGACTCCATTCCATGTAATCAGGATTGCACTGTTTTAGCGCAGATCCCTGCCAGAGAGCCAGAATGGTTAGTCTCTCTGAGGGGGACTATTTCTCAGATTTCTGATAGGGTTGCTAGGAGTGAGTATACCACTCAGGTCCTCCAGTCCTCTATGGTGGTATGGTCTGTTTCTGTCTCCTCGGGGTCCCTTGCGGTACATTCTCATAAACGTGCGCTTGCAATTATGCAGGATGCCACGGACACCGACTATGATGCTGCAGACGGTGATGGGGATGTGTTGAGGGGGACGGCATCACTTGCCAAGGGGGTGCAGTTGATGATTGAGGCTGTTAGGGATGTTTTACACATTTCAGACACAGCTCCAGAACAGGTGGAGGAGGCCTTCTCCACGGATAATAAGAAGCCCCCCCTCACCTTCCCGGCATCCAAAGAATTTAATGCTATCTTTGAAAAGGCATGGGAAACTCCGGAAAATAAATTCCAGATTCCCAAGAGGGTCTTGGTGGCTTTTCCCTTCCCAGAGGAAGATAGGAAGAGATGGGAGTCCACGCCGATAGTCGACGCCTCTGTATCTAGGCTGTCCAAGCAGGTGGTATTACCGGTCCCGGGATTTACTGCGTTAAAGGACCCGGCAGATTGCAAGGTGGATACTATGCTAAAATCCATTTACACGGCTTCAAGGGCTATATTGCAGCCTACTATAGCCTGTGCTTGGATTGCTAAAGCTATTGCCAGGTGGTCAATCACTCTGAAGGAGAAATCGACTACGCTGGACAAAGGTGACGTTGATTTATTTTTACATAATATTCAGGATTCTGCAGGGTTCCTGGTTGATTCCATGAAGGACCTGGGTTCCATGGCTGCGGGGATCTCCTCCATGTCCGTCTCTGGCTGCGCAACTGGTCTGCGGACGAATCCAGGAAGTGTGTGGAGGGCCTACCATACAAGGGTCAGGCTCTCTATGGGGAGGCGTTGGATGCATGGATTGCCACGGCTACCGCGGGTAAGTCTCCTTTTCTCCCCTCAGCTGCACCGGCTACGAAGAAGCCTTTTTCATCTACCACGTCACAGTCCTTTCGGCCTGCGAAGCCAAGAAAGAATAAGCCTTCGAACACCTTCTTCAGAGGTGGTCGTGCCAAAGGAAAGAAACCTGCTCCCGCAGGTTCCCAGGCCCAGAAGCCCGCTTCTGATACCCCTAAGTCCTCCGCATGACGGTGGACAGCTAGGCCTGAAGGAAGGTCAGGTGGGGGCAAGACTCCGGCAGTTCAGCCATGTCTGGATGTCGTGGGGTCTGGACCCCTGGGTTCTGGATATAGTGTCCAGAGGGTACAGACTGGAGTTTCAAGATCCCCTGCCTCACCGTTTCTTCAAGTCAGGCTTGCCAGCCCTGCTGGCAGACAGGGCAATTCTTCTGGAGGGCATCAGAAAATTGGTGATGTCAGAGGTCATTGTTCCGGTCCCACTTCAGCAGTGGAACAAGGGTTATTATTCAAACCTTTTCGTGGTACCGAAACCGGATGGTTCGGTACGGCCTATTCTAAACTTAAAATCTTTGAATCCTTATCTCAGGGAGTTCAAAATCAAGATGGAATCTCGGAGAGCTGTCATCTCAGGTCTGTCGGAGGGGAAGTTCCTGGTGTCCCTGGACATCAAGGATGCTTACCTCCACATTCCCATTTGGGCGCCGCATCAAGCATATCTCCGGTTTATGCTGTTGGACGATCACTATCAGTTTCAGGCTCTACCGTTTGGCCTCTCCACAGCACCGAGGATTTTCACCAAGGTGATGGCGGAGATGATGGTTCTCCTCCGCAAACAGGAGGTGAACATAATTCCATATCTGGACGATCTCCTAATCAAGGCGTCGTCCAGGGAGAGGTTGTAGCTTTCCATCGCGCTCAAGACGCGGCTCCTCAGGAGGCACGGTTGGACCCTTAACCTTCCAAAGTCTCATCTGGAGATGACAAGGCAGCTGTCTTTCCTGGGAATAATCCTCGACACGGAACTGCAGAGGATATTTCTCCCGGTGGAGAAAGCGTTGGTTATTCAAGCAATGGTCCGAGAGGTCCTAAAGACTGCCAGGGTATCGGTTCATCAATGCATACGCCTTCTGGGGAAGATGGTTGCTGCCTACGAGGCTCTGCAGTACGGCAGGTTTCATGGCCGACCCTTTCAGCTGGACCTATTGGACCAGTGGTCGGGCTCTCACCTACACATGCACAAGAGGATACGTCTGTCTCAGAAAGCCAGGATTTCACTCCTCTGGTGGCTACAACTTCCACACCTTCTGGAAGGGAGAAGGTTCGTATTTCAAGACTGGATCCTTTTGACCACAGATGCAAGTCTAAGAGGTTGGGGAGCAGTCGCTTTGGGACAAACCTTTCAGGGATGATGGTCGGATCAAGAGTCGCTTCTCCCAATAAACAATCTGGAACTCAGGGCCATTTACAACACCCTTCTGCAAGCAGCACACCTTTTACAGGATCGGGCTGTTCAGGTGCAGTCGGACAATGTGACCACAGTGGCCTACATAAACCGACAAGGCGGAACGAAGAGCAGAGCTGCCATAGCAGAGGTGTCGAAAATCCTCATCTGGGCAGAAAGGCACGCGGTGGCGATGTCGTCAATCTTCATTCCGGGTGTAGACAACTGGGAAGCAGACTTCCTCAGCAGACACGATCTCCATCCAGGGGAGTGGGGCCTCCATCCGGAGGTGTTTGAGGAGGTAACCAGTTGGTGGGGGGTTCCTCACATAGACATGATGGCCTCCCACCTCAACAAGAAGCTACGGAGGTACTGTTCCAGGTCAAGAGACCCGCAGGCAGTGGCGGTGGACGCACTGGTAACACTGTGGGTGTTCAAGTCAGTGTATGTGTTCCCTCCACTTCCACTGATACCAAAGGTTCTTCAGCTCGTGAGAAGAACTAAGGTTCTGGCAATCCTCATTGCTCTGGACAGGCCAAGGAGGGCTTGGTACGCGGATCTGCTAGATCTTCTGCTGGAAGATCCACAGCCTTTACCTCTTTGGGAGGATCTGCTTCTGCAGGGGCCGTTCGCTATCAAGACTTACCGCGGCTTTGTTTGATGGCATGCCGGTTGAACGCCAGATCTTAGCTCAGAAGGGTATCCCGAGTGAGGTCATTCCTACCCTAATAGAGGCCAGGAAGGGGGTAACGTCTAAGCATTACGATCGCATTTGGAAGAAATATGTTTCTTGGTGTGAGGCCAAGAAGTTTCTGGCGGTGGAGTTTCAACTTGGACGTTCTCTCCTTTTCCTGCAAGCAGGGGTGGATATGGGACTGAGACTGGGCTCCATCAAGGTCCAGATCTCTGCCTTGCCCATCTTCTTCCAAAAACAATTGGCTGTTCTTCCTGAGGTTCAGACCTTTTTGAAAGGGGTTCTGCACATCCAGCCTCCCTTTGTGGCACCTACGGCTCCATGGAATCTTGATGTGGTGTTGCAGTTCCTGCATTCTGCTTGGTTTGAGCCTCTACAGGAGGCTGATCTCAAGTTTCTCACGTGGAAGGCGGTTACCTTGTTGGCCTTGTCTTCTGCATGACGCATGTCTGAATTGGGGGATTTATCTTGTAAAAGCCCCTACAGTATCTGATCTTCCATGAAGACAGGGCAGAACTTAAGACTCGTCCACAGTTCCTACCTAAGGTTGTGTCGGCTTTCCTCATCAACCAACCTATTGCGGTGCCAGTGGCTACTGACTCCTCAATTGCTTCAAATGCCTTGGATGTAGTGAAGACTTTGAAGATTTACGTGAAGAGGACGGCTCATCATAGGAAAAGTCACTCTATATTTGTCCTCTATGATCCAAAGAAAATTGGATGTCCTGCTTCTAAACAGTCGATTTCACACTGGATCAGATTCACGATCCAGCATGCTTTTTCCACGGCAGGATTACTGTGTCCAAATTCCGTAAAGGCCCACTCTACTCGTAAAGTGGGCTCTTCCTGGGCGGCTGCCCGGGGTGTCTCGGTGGTGCAACTCTGCCGAGCAGCTACTTGGTCTGGGTCGAACACGTTTGCCAAGTTTTGCAAGTTCGATACTTTGGCCTCTGATTACCTCAAGTTTGGTCAAGCAGTGTTGCAGGAGGCTCCGCGCCCCCCCTCCCATTCTGGGAGCTTTGGTACATCCCCATGGTACTAATATGGACCCCAGCATCCTTTAGGACGTAAGAGAAAATAGGATTTTGGTTACCTACCGGTAAATCCTTTTCTCGTAGTCCGTAGAGGATGCTGGGTGCCCGCCCAGCGTTTCGTTTTCTTGCATTGGTTTTCTGGTTCAGTGTTACCTGGTTCCTAGGTAAGTTCTGCGTTATTTACTGTTTCAGCTGTTGCTGAAGTTATTCCGGCATGTTGGCCGGATTTTCATGTTTGTGTGAGCTGGTATGAATCTCGCCACTATGTGTGTAATTCCTTCTCTCGGAGTATGTTGTCTCCTCGGGCACAGTTTCTAGACTGAGTCTGGTAGGAGGGGCATAGAGGGAGGTGTCAGCCCACACTATTAAACTCTTAAAGTGCCAATGGCTCCTGGTGGACCCGTCTATACCCCATGGTACTAATATGGACTCCAGCATCCTCTACGGACTACGAGAAAAGGATTTACCGGTAGGTAACCAAAATCCTTTTTCACATTCAATTATAAGACCTTATTATTATATTATTTAATTTGTTTGTCTGTAAACATTTATCTTGAACATTGACACTGTTACTTATTTGTGTTATTTATTCTTTTTATATATATATATATATATATAGGGCCCAATTCAAGCTTGATTGCAAAACAACTTTTTCCTCTAATGGGCAATACCAAGTGCAGGTGTGATATTGGTGTGTAGCCCTGCCGTGTAATGTAGGTGTGATGTCGGTGTGTAGCCCTGCTGTGTAATGTTGCTGTGATATTGGTGTGTAGGCTTGCCGTGCAATGTTGGTGTGATGTCGGTGTGTAACCCTGCCAAGTAATGTAGATGTGACGTTAGTATGTAGCCCTGCTGTGTAATGTAGCTGTGATGTCAGTGTGTAGCCACTACTGCACTTTAGGCCTAATTCAGACCTGATCGTAGCAGCAAATTTGTTAGCTAATGGGCAAAACCATGTGTACTGCAGGTGGGGAAGATATAACATGTGCAGATAGAGTTAGATTTGGGTGGGTTATATTATTTCTGTGCAGGGTAAATACTGGCTGCTTTATTTTTACACTGCAATTTAGATTTCAGTTTGAACACACCCCACCCAAATCTAACTCTCTCTGCACATGGTTTTGCATAGTTCTGGCCACCTGCAGTGCACATGTTTTTGCCCATTAGAGGAAAATGTTGTTTTGCAATCAACCTTGCATTAGGCTTATAGAACAGATTATTCATTAACCCTCCTTACTTAACAATTCCTTATTTAAATTGGTGCTCGTGCACCAATTTAAATAAAGACCCTTAGAGAACCCTGGTTATTTTCCTTGTTTTTAATTTTTATACACATAACATAATGGAGGAAGTAGCTTTCAGTGTTTTTTATAGTATGTAGGCATTATTAGGCTTACCATCAGGCTCAGATTTCCCACAAGGCAACCAATGCGCCTGCCTAGGGCCCAGCGGTCCCAGGGGACACATAGCCAAGCCCCACTTAATCCGGCCTGTCCATAATCCATTACAAAGGCTGGCTTCTACTTAAATGTTTTAAAGAAGCTCTGTAATAGGCTCAAACTAGTATTAATATAATTATTACTGGCACTGAGCTCCATTACTGTGCCTCTGCAAAACATTCCCAAATGAACACTGTGCATCACGTGACATCATGGCACTGTGATATAACGCAACTGGACGTCGACAGGTAAATAAACTCTCCTTGCAACTGTCGTTTGGAGAGTTTCCGTGACAGTGTACCTTCTATTTAGTCGCCAACCTTTTGTCCTGCTTTGCCTGCAAGCTCAGTCTCTGACTCCCCTAGAATGAGCATGAAGAGCTTTTATAAACTTCTTCCTTGTGTCTGCTTTCCCATATTGTCCTAGAAGCTGTAATGTGTTGGTTATCTCTGTTGGTATCAAAATCTATATAACATGATGAGTATCTTTTTATGATTCATTTTTATTAGGAACCATGTTGGTGTAAAATAATGGGCATCTTTGCTGCTTGCAAGTGGCACCATTACTGGTGTAAAGTGAAGGGATACACAGCCAATATAATATGATGTTCTACCCGAACAAAGGGGGTAATTCTGAGTTGATCGCAGCAGGAAATTTTTTAGCAGTTGGGCAAAACCATGGCCCTCATTCCGAGTTGTTCGCTCGCAAGCGGATTTTAGCAGATTTGCTCATGCTAAGCCGCCGCCTACTGGGAGTGAATCTTAGCATCTTAAAATTGCGAACGATGTATTCGCAATATTGCGATTACACACCTCGTAGCAGTTTCTGAGTAGCTTCAGACTTACTCGGCATCTGCGATCATTTCACTGCTTGTCGTTCCTGGTTTGACGTCACAAACACACCCAGCGTTCGCCCAGACACTCCCCCGTTTCTCCGGCCACTCCTGCGTTTTTTCCGGAAACGGTAGCGTTTTTTCCCACACGCCCATAAAACGGCCTGTTTCCGCCCAGTAACACCCATTTCCTGTCAATCACATTACGATCGCCAGAACGATGAAAAAGCCGTGAGTAAAAATCCTAACTGCATAGCAAATTTACTTGGCGCAGTCGCATTGCGGACATTGCGCATGCGCATTAAGCGGAAAATCGTTGCGATGCGAAGATTTTTACCGAGCGAACAACTCGGAATGAGGGCCCATGTGCACTGCAGGAGAGGCAGATATAACATTTGCAGAGAGAGTTAGATTTGGGTGTGGTGAGTTCAATCTGCAATCTAAATTGCAGTGTAAAAATAAAGCAGCCAGTATTTACCCTGCACAGAAACAAAATAAACCACCCAAATCTAACTCTCTCTCTGCAAATGTTATATATGCCTCCCCTGCAGTGCACATGGTTTTGCCCAACTGCTAAAATATTTACTCCTGCGATCAACTTGGAATTACCCCCAATGTAATGTGATGGGCACTTTTACTGGTTTTATATGTAGTTCATTACAGCGGATTTGGTATGTGATCGTCGGGATGCCGGCAGTCACATGACCAGAACCGGCATCCCGACATTGAATATCCTAACGTCGGAGGGGCTAAGTGGTTTCCAAACTTTTTTGAATCACGGCGTCCTAGAATATCAGCATTTTTTTCACGGCACCCCTAGGCCAAAAATTTCTTATTGAGAAATTTAGAAAGAAATATTACATTAAGTAGATTGCGTTTATATGTCATCCTTAGGGTCAGTTGTGTGGTGAGGGACAAGATTTGCTTCTGTTTGGCCACATATTTTATGACTGGCAACCACCAGCACTGGTTTTGCCTATTATATTGACCATGAATAATTTGAATTGGTCCTGGACCACCAACACAGGGCACCCCTGCAAGTGTCCCGAGGCACCCCAGGGAGCCACGGCACACAGTTTGGGAACCTCTAGGCTAAGTATTTTTAACCCCCAACCCTAACCTTCCAGGGGTGGTGCGAAGGGCTAACTCTCAGGGGATGGCAGATAGGGCTAACCCCCCCTAGTTCCAAACCCTAACCCTCCCACCGGTCCTAACTTTATCAGTGATCCTGATACTTACCTTTGGGATGTTGGCTGTCAGTGTTATGGCGCCGGTCTCCTGAGTGGTGTCGGGATTCTGGTGTTTGTCACATGACTACCGGCATCCCGCCCATCAGGATGCTAAACGCATCCCGTCATAGCAGCTGGTATACTGTAATATATAGGGTGTTTGGGTTTTTTCCTGTCGTGGGCAAGGGTATTTTATTTATTCCTGTAGGGGCCAATGCGTACCTGTCGAGGGCAAAAGTGTTTTTTTTTCCCTTTATGGCAGTGACGTGCGGTGAGGTCATAGGCTGGGGAGGCACTGACATATACACTGCTCAAAAAAATAAAGGGAACACTAAAATAACACATCCTAGATCTGAATGACTGAAATATTCTTATTAAATACTTTATTCTTTACATAGTTGAATGTGCTGACAACAAAATCACACAAAAATTATCAATGGAAATCAAATTTATTAACCCATGGAGGTCTGGATTTGGAGTCACACTCAAAATTAAAGTGGAAAAACATACTACAGGCTGATCCAACTTTGATGTAATGTCCTTAAAACAAGTCAAAATGAGGCTCAGTAGTGTGTGTGGCCTCCACGTGCCTGTATGACCTCCCTACAACGCCTGGGCATGCTCCTGATGAGGTGGCGGATCATCTCCTGAGGGATCTCCTCCCAGGCCCGGACTAAAGCATCCGCCAACTCCTGGACAGTCTGTGGTGCAAGACATGATGTCCCAGATGTGCTCAATTGGATTCAGGTCTGGGGAACGGGCGGGCCAGTCCATAGCATCAATGGCTTCGTCTTACAGGAACTGCTGACACACTCCAGCCACATGAGGTCTAGCATTGTCTTGTATTAGGAGGAACCCAGGGCCAACTGCACCAGCATATGGTCTCACAAGGGGTCTGAGGATCTCATCTCAGGACCTAATGGCAGTCAGGCTACCTCTGGCGAGCACACGGAGGGCTGTGTGGCCCCCCAAAGAAATGCCACCCCACACCATTACTGACTCACTGCCAAACCAGTCATGCTGGAGGATGTTGCAGGCAACAGAACGTTCTCCTTGGCGTCTCCAGACTCTGTCACGTCTGTCACATGTGCTCAGTGAGAACCTGCTTTCATCTGTGAAGAGCACAGGGCACCAGTGGCAAATTTGCCAATCTTGGTGTTCTCTGGCAAATGCCAAACGTCCTGCACGCTGTTGGGCTGTAAGCACAACCCCCACCTGTGGACGTCGGGCCCTCATACCACCCTCATGGAGTCTGTTTCTGATCGTTTGAGTAGACACATGCACATTTGTGGCTTGCTGGAGGTTATTTTGCAGGGCTCTGGCAGTGCTCCTCCTGTTCTTCCTTGCACAAAGGCGGAGGTAGCGGTCCTGCTGCTGGGTTGTTGCCCTCCTACGGCCTCCTCCACGTCTCCTGATGTACTGGCCTGTCTCCTGGTAGCGCCTCCATGCTCTGGACACTACGCTGACAGACACAGCAAACCTTCTTGCCACAGCTCGCATTGATGTGCCATCCTGGATGAGTTGCACTACCTGAGCCACTTGTGTGGGTTGTAGACTCCGTCTCATGCTACCACTAGAGTGAAAGCACCGCCAGCTTTCAAAAGTGACCAAAACATCAGCCAGAAAGCATAGGAGCTGAGAAGTGGTCTGTGGTCACCACCTGCAGAACAACTCCTTTATTGGGGGTGTCTTGCTAATTGCCTATAATTTCCACCTGTTGTCTATTCCATTTGCACAACAGCATGCGAAATTGATTGTCAATCAGTGTTGCTTGATAAGTGGACAGTTTGATTTCACAGAAGTGTGATTGACTTGGAGTTACATTGTAATACCCAGCCCAGCGGCCCTCTGTCCCACCTGGGTGTCTGGGATTGTGCCGCCGCTGTTGCTGGCTGGGAGGGAGAGGGAAGTGCGCTGTCCACTGCTGCACGCATCACTGCCTTCAGGACCACTGCTTCCGCCATCCAGTCACCGCCGGGTCCCGCCTCTTCTGCCCACCAGCCACCGCCAGGTCCCACCGCTTCCGCCCGCCAGTCACCGCCATGTCCCGCCGCATATAGAGGTGATAGGACAGCGGATTCAGCACTGGATCCACTGTCCAATCACAGCTGCCTCGTTGACATGGGCATGGTGTCCCTGTCAAAAGGCACTTACAGAAGTGTTGCTTACGCCATAGTTTTTAATGGGCTTTTACAGCCCAAGTGTTTGGCCCCGCCCCCCGCTTAATCCCGTTCTATTTGCCAATGGGAGGCACTGCTATCGGTGCCTCCCAAACCAATTAAAAGTACTAAAATGATTACCATAATATAAAGATGATACTCATAACACAAACTATGTGTCATAAGTAACTTCTTTGTATTACTTTAATCATTAATGACAGGGGAGGCACTGTCTCCCCTGACTGCACGTCCCTGCTTTATGGAGCAACTGTGGTTTACTTTTTTTTTGTAATACAAGGCAGTCCTGTCCACTCCCTACCCACCACAAAAAATAAATACTACAGTGTATCTAAAAAAAAAGGCGGAGGGAGGGGCGCAAACTAGTAACCTGAATAGAGCCCCATGAGGTCTGATTCAGACCCGATCGCTGCAACGGTCTCCCTCAGGGGAGTGCGCACGCATAGTGTGAAGCCCAGAGTGATGCAAAAGCATTTCAGGGCTGTGATCGCCTCTGCCTGTCAATCAGGTCGCATGGCGGGAGGCGGTGTGCCAATGGCATTAGAACGCCGTTGGTGGGGCGGACTGTTGCGGGGGTGGGCCGCTGCGGCTGCGTAACGTCACACGCAGCCGATGTGACCCAGAATGCAAAGCAGCTAGGCTTTACTGGCAGGGAGCTACTTAGTGGGTACAAAAGCATTGTCACCGTGCAATGAATTACATAGGTTCTGTGGGTGGCTAAATTAAAGCCTGCAATTCACCTGGTTTTAATTAGATGTAGAACCTGTGTAATTCATCCCAGTCCCAGTTTAAAGTAATAGTATGGTAAGCCTAGACATTATGGTACCCTGGGGCAGATGTATTAACCTTGAGAAGGCATAAGGAAGTGATAAACCAGTGATATGTGCAAGGTGATAAATGCACCAGCCAATCAGCTCCTAACTGTTAATTTACATATTGGAGCTGATTGGCTGGTGTGTTTATCATTTTGCACATATCACTGGTCTATTACTTTCTTATGCCTTCTACAGGTTAATACATCTGCCCCCCCTGTCTGTTACACATTCACATGATGATAATGTCCTTGCCAGGAGCAACAAACTCTCCAAGCCATAGCATAGCTATACCAATCGGGGCCCCACAGCACAATCCCCATGGGGTTCCCCTGGCTGGCTGCTCAGACCGTCCCCCCGTGGACTGCTCACAAACACTGAAGTTCTCCCCTTACCCCCCCCCCCCCCCCCAACCCACCCCATGTCCCCATGGATTACCCATGAAGACACCATCGGTGACACGTTGCCTGCTTTTCATTTATCGGCCAGCTCCGTCTCGTCTGTCCTTACTGATGCTGGGGGGGAGGCATGGCTGCGGTCCGGGGATGTCCCTGCAGGCTCATCAGTTAGGACTGAGGAGACGGAGATGGCCGCCAGAGCAGCTGCACACTGCTGAGAAATAAAAGCAATAGGGCTCAGCAACTAGGTGCAGGAGGAGGGCCAGGCCACTGAGGGGGCCTGGTCCCTGTAGCAGCCACACACCCTGCACCTATTGTAGCTACGCCCTTGCTCCTAGCGTTCTAAGGATATGATCACATCTTTAAAATCTTCCAGCAGAACTTTACTCTGGGTGCAATCCTCCGATGTCAAAACAGTGATACAAGATATCATTGCATGATTAATGTAACCAAACCGCGTCAAATGGTGCATCATCCCATCTGATGTACAGCGTATCTGATGGACATTGTGGCCACACAATTCATCAAATGATGAATTCTGTATAGATACTACACAATGGTCGCCTTGTATTACAATGTGTCACAAATCGTGTATTGCGTATCCAGCTGTAGTTGTTCCCGTGGCACTATCCAAAAAAAACAATTTATGCTGTTACTTCAAAGATAGGAGAAAATAAGAATTTAAGCAAGTCTTTTCTTATTCTCTCAAGTATACTAACAACTAAATGTAATAAAAGTATCAAGGGAAAAATCTTATGTTTATTGCATAACAGCAATAATAATGTATTTTGGGCCTAATTCATGATTGTACTCAAATGCCGATAACCACTCAACGGAGTGATAATCTGCAGACTGTGCATGTGCCAAGGTGTCACTGTAATCAGGGCCGGTTCAAGGGCGCTCGGCGCCCTGGGCAGGAAAAGGGGTGTGGCCTAATACAGGGGGCGTGGTCAGTTACGCCCCCTGTACATTGCTAGCGCCGCTTGAATGCTGAGCGGTGCGCGATGACGTCATCGCGCCCCACACAAAAGGTCCTCTCCACGAAGGGAAACTAGACGCTATGCGTCTAGTTCCCTTCGTGGAGAGGACCTTTGCTGTGCGGTGCGCGATGACGTCATCGCGCACCGCTCAGCAAAGTTACTCTCCACGAAGGAAACTTCCCTTCACAGGAGGCGGACGGGGACGGCAGCGGGCAGCGGAGGCGGACGGGGGACACAGCGGGCAGCAGTGGCGGATCTTGCCACGGTGCGGCGCCCACCGGATGGCGCCAGCGCCCTCCGGAAGGCGGCGCCCCGGGCAAAAGTCCTGCTTGCCTGTGGCAAGATCCGCTACTGACTGTAATGTCACTCACAATGAGAACTTCATGGAAAAGTTATTGACAGGAAGTGGCCGCTTGGAGGTTTTAATGGGGTGGTTGGAAAAATACAGGTGTACCATGGACATTTTTGGGGCATTTACAGTATCTGCCGTCAGCTGCGATCATATAAGCAAAGATACATGGTGCCAGCATCGTTACTGCCGCTGCCAGTATGCATAGCCCTAAAGCTATCCTTAACATCGATGTTCTCCATATTTGCTTATAGACTGTGAATGTGTACGCAGTTGCGAATGATTTTGCAATGGCTCTGGTGGGCATCACTTTTCATTCCTGGGTTGCAGCTTCACTTGCTAACATTAGCAGCTCCGTAGCTTAGAAAAAAGTAATTACAATTGCATTTGCGTACAAACATGAATTACAAATGTAGCCATGGTCATTGTGGCTGCGAAGCACTCCTGGCGGTCCTAGTCGCACCATCAATGGGCCACAGTAGACTGCTACTTCTGCTGCTTAATGCAATGTTAATCGCCACAGGTGTGACTAAGACACGTGCACATTGGCGTGCACACGCATCGCGACAAACAAATCACACTCATGCCTAGTCGTAGCAACGATGAGCATGGCTACATCTGTAGCCCCCTTGTCAATTTACGTGTGTGAGTGTGTGTATAATATACACAAATATGAGTTTTATACTTATCTACTGTATGTGGAAAGGATCCGCCATGGAGCTGCACATACAGAAGTATTCATTTTGATTGCTAACCTACAGTGATCAGGTAACCAGAAGCCACACTTAACCCAGTGCCGTTTCTAGCCACCCACCGCAGCACTTACTAGTTGCACTTACTAGTTGCACTCCTGCTCCTCCTCCTTCCTCCCATGGTTCTACACTTTGGGGGCGGAGTTTCACGAAATTAAGTCGTTGCATCATGACGTCATTTTGCGAAACGTCGTCCCCCTGAGCGAAGTACTACGGGTGGGTGGAGGGAGAGCAGAATAGCAGTGCTGGTGGCCTGGTGCCAGCGACTGTACACACCCCAAGCAATGAGCATTAACCCTGGCAATGAGCATTACCGCTAGCAATGAGCATTACACATCCCTCGGAATGAGCATGACACTCAGAGCAAGAGCATGAAACCCCTGGCAATGAGCATAGAACCCATGACAATGAGCATTACACACACATGGGGATAAGCATGACACCCAGAGCCAGAGCATGAAACCCCTGGCAATAAGCATGGAACCCCAGGCAATAAGTATTACAAACCCCTGGCAACGAGCATAACACCCAGAACACGAAACTCCTGGCAATGAGCATGAATCCCAAAGCATGAAACCCCTGGCAATGAGCGCGGAACCCAGAGCATGAAACCCCTGGAAATGAGCAGGTAATTTAAAAGTAATTAGAAGTTTTACTGATAGGCATAATGAATCATGGGTATTACAGTGTGTTGCATAAGATGGTGCATGGGGCATAACTGTGTTTGGGGCTTAATATGGTGGAATATTTTTCTTTCCTTTGTGGGCCGAGGTCTGTTAGTGCAGGGTCAAAAACTGGGGTGTAAGGTTGTCTTTTCCTGTAAGGCCATGCCCATTTTAATAAGGCCACACACCCTCATTGGGAGCACATGCAGAATAGTTTTTAATGTATGTGGGAAGGGACAGGCACATTTTAGAATGTCTATTGGGGGAGGCACATTTTTTTTTTTTAAATTGTTTATTTTAATTTTCAGGTTATAGACATTACAATAACTTCCCCCCACATGTGGGGTGATCCGTTACGTTTTAACAATATACTACTCAAAGCAGTGATATAACCTTAAGACAAAGGATATGCGGTTCCCATAATGTAAAACAGAAAAAGAAATTAAAAATGTTGTTGGTACGAGAAACAGTGATGGGTATACAGAGGTTATTCAATTGGGCGGGAACCGAAACTTAAACTCATAA
This sequence comes from Pseudophryne corroboree, assembly GCF_028390025.1. Taxonomy (NCBI): domain Eukaryota; kingdom Metazoa; phylum Chordata; class Amphibia; order Anura; family Myobatrachidae; genus Pseudophryne; species Pseudophryne corroboree. The sequence continues at coordinate 399,610,487 of NC_086448.1, forward strand.
TTATATCAATAAAAAGAAAAAGATTAAAGAGAAAGAGCAAGAAGAGCGAGAAGAAGAGACGGGTAAGACGGGAAGGGAGTAGAATGGGAGGGGGGGGGGGGGAAGAAGAAACAGGGTTAGTGGGGCCGCTGATGCGCCCCCAGATTCCGCCAACTGCGCTCATGGCGTTAGTACAGATTGAAGAGTACTACCTGAGGGACACGAAAAGGGCATGCTAAAGGTAAACCCAAATCTACTTGACCGATTAGAAGATTACAGAGATCATAGTAGGAGAGCCATCGAGCCCCCAGGGGATCGTGATCTACGTGCAGGTGCCTGAGAGTCGAACCATAATTCCCATATCAGGAGGTACTGGAAAGATCTATTATGAAGGTATGCAGTGATTTTTTCCATGCTTGCGAAGTACCATACTTTATTGATGACCTGTTGTATAGGGGGGGGGGCTCCCTCTGTTTCCAGTGGAGAGCAATTGAGCACCGGGCTGCGTTTAGGATTTGTGTCAGTAGTTTACCGGAGTTTGGAGGTGCGTTAGCAATGGGGAGGCCTAGCAGAAAAGACCAAGGGTCTTTGTATATCTGGGTCTGGAGCACAACTCTCATCAGGTGTGCGACTGAGTCCCAAAATAGAATGATTTTAGGGCATGTCCACCATATGTGGAGGAAAGAGCCATGTCCGCCGCATCCTCTCCAGCACATGGGCGATGAGGAGGGAAACATTTTGTGAAGTCTAGAGGTGACAAAATACCACCTATATAAGATTTTATATGCGTTTTCCTTTACTAGGGTTGAGATAGAGGACTTCGCGACCGCAGTGAAGACGTCCGACCAATCATAGTCAGTCGGCATCGGGCCTAAGTCCCGTTCCCACTGGAGTATAAAAGCCGGGGTCAACGTCTGGTCCCATGTCTGGAGAAGGGAATACAGTAGGGAGATGATTCCTCGGGTGAGCGGTTTGTGGTAGCAGTGGGACTCCAAAGTGGAGAGAGATTGGAACGGGGACGGGTTCGATAAAGAAGAGACAAAGTGTCTCACCTGGAGATAGATAAAAGGATTCGCATCCGGAAAGTCATATCTTGACATGATCTCCGGTAGAGGTGCACAGGCACCCTTGGACAGCACGTCTAGAACAAATCGGATGTTATGTTCCACCCATGGCCGCGAACGGGCCAGAGAATGACCCGGGGCGAAAGAAGGGTCGTCCCACAGGGGGGTAAGCGCCGAGGGGGATGACCGCAGGTGAAAATGGCGCGTGCAATAGTCCCAAGTCTGGCAAGTGAATTCCAACACAGGGTGCAGTTGTAAATGGGGAGATCTGGCTCTAGGAGGAGATAAGAGTAGAGACGACAGAGATGGAGTGTGGCTAAGCGCCGTTTCCAGCTGAAGCCAACGTAAAGACTGCGTAGGGGCGAACCAGGCCACCGCCTGGCTGAGGTGGGTAGCCAGATAGTAAAGACGGATGTCTGGAAAACCTCTACCCCCATCCTGCACTGGTTTGCGTAGGGTAGAGAATCCTATCCTAGGGGTCTTGTTTCTCCATACAAAGCGGAGCAACCATGAGTGTATTTGTGCTAAAACCGAGTCCGGGACTTTCACTGGTAGTGTCTGAAACAAATAAAGGAGACGGGGGATAATATTCATCTTCAGAGCAACAATACGGCCCAGCCAGGAAATGATCAATGATTGCCATTTATGGAGGTCGGCCTTAAGGCTTTTAAGCAATGGTGAGAAGTTTTCTTTATATAAGTCTCCGTAGCGGCACGTAATAAAGATCCCTAAGTATCGGATCTTAGAGGCGCACCAGGAAAATTTAAAGTTGTTTTGCATGTGGGACAGTCGGGGAGGGGGAATGTGGAAGGGGAGAGCCTCCGTTTTGGACCAGTTAACCTTGTAACCCGAGACACGTCCGTATTCAGACAGGAGTTTAAGAAGGTTCGGCAGAGAAGTGTGCGGTGACGAGAGCGATAGGAGGACGTCATCTGCGAACAGAGAGATCTTGTAGACAGAGCCCCCCACCTCCAGCCCTCCAATATCGGGCGAGGTTCGTATACGGGCTGCTAATGGCTCTATTACTAGGGCAAAGATCAGAGGCGAGAGTGGGCAGCCCTGTCTGGTACCGTTGGAGATGTCCAAAGGGTCTGACTGCACTCCATTCACGGAAACCCTGGCGGAGGGATTCGTGTACAAGGCCTGAATCCCTGTAAGAAATTCCCCCTGAAAACCAAAGTGAGCAAGGGTTTCGAACATAAAGGGCCACTCTATCCTGTCAAATGCTTTCTCCGCGTCCAGAGAGAGCAAGAGAGCAGGAGTACGTGTTAGGTTGATGTAGTGAGCCAGACTAACAACACGTCTCGTGTTGTCTCGGGCTTGACGGCCGGGAATAAATCCCACCTGGTCATTATGGACAAGGTGGGGTAAGACATTATTCAGTCGGAGGGCTAGGATTTTTGCGTAGATCTTGATATCCGTATTAAGTAGCGAGATAGGTCTGTAGTTCGCACAGTTGGATGTGTCTTTGCCATCTTTGGGAATGACTATAATCTTAGCCTCCAGAGCCGATTTGGAAAAAGAGGCTCCCTGTAAGACGGCATTGAAGAGGGTCGAGAGGTGGGGCGCCAGTTGGGGGAGAAAAGATTTGTAATAGGCGGCCGTGAAGCCGTCTGGGCCAGGGACCTTGTTAAGTTTTAGGGATTTGACAACGGTGGCAATTTCTTCGTCGGATATCTTTGAGTTCAGTTCGACGGAGACCGATGAGCTCAGACTAGGCAGGTGGCAGTGGGACAGGAAGGTGCGAATGGCCCCAAGAAAGTCCGGGCTTGATTGAGTGGTCCCATGGGCATTATACAACTTCTCGTAGAAGCGGGAAAAAGTGTCAGTGATATGTTTGGGGTCACTTGTTTTCTTACCAGGGGATGACTGGATAGACATTACGTTGTTCCTTGCGAGTTTAGCCCGAAGCCTAGAGGCTAAAAGCCGATCCGCCTTATCCCCTTTTTCATAAAAGGATTGGTTGAGCCATTTCAAGCTGGTTTCCACCTTTGCCGTCAGGAACATATTCAGTTCACCCCTGGCCGCGGACAAGGAAGAAAGGTCTGCTTCGGACCCTGTTTGTTTGTGTGTCAGTGAGAGGGAAGTGACCAGGTCCGAAAGCTCTCGAATGCGTCCGGATCTGGCCTTCTTATTATAAGATGAGGCATTGATCAGGCATCCCCGTATTACCGCCTTGTGAGCGTCCCATAATAACATCGGGGGAACCGACGGAGATATGTTTGTCTCAAAATAATGGGAGATTTCGGTGGCTATATGGGCTTCGTTTGGGGGTTAAGAAGGAGTCTATCGTTTAACCTCCACACACGGTGGCGGGCGGGAGGATGCGGACCTGGGACGTCCACAGTGACCGGGCCGTGGTCTGACCACGTGCTAGGGTGAATGGAGGTGTCAAGGATACATTGAGCGGGCTCTGAGCTCAGAAAAATCATGTCCAATCTTGTGTAGACATCATATATGGGGGAATAGTATGTGTAATCCTTAGCATTCGGTTCCTTCACTCTCCATGCGTCGAAAAGAAGGTGATGTGATAGTAGGAGGTTCAAAGCAGCTGCATTACGCGTATGAGAGGGGCGCATAGATCTGGGCAGGGGTTTCGATCTGTCTAGGGCACTGTCCAGAGTCACATTAAAGTCCCCCCCCCAGTACCACGTTACCACGTCTGTGCAGGGCTAAGAGGTTATTTAGGGGGTGGAAGAAAGGGGCCTGAAGCTGGTTTGGGGCATAAATATTCAGGAATGTGTAGGGGGACCCATTTAACAGCCCCACTAGAAGCAGGTATCTACCTTCAGGGTCCCTCAGTATTTCAGAGGGGATGAAATCCAGGTGTCTAGCAAAGAGTACTGAGACCCCCTTCTTCTTGCGTATGGGGTCGCAAGCATGGAAAGTGTTTGGGAAGGATTTTGACCTAAGTTCTGGATGTGACTTACCAGTAAAGTGGGTCTCCTGTAGAAATACGATGTCGCCTCTCAGTTGTTTAAGGGACTGAAATAAGAGAGAACGCTTACTTGGGCTGTTTAAGCCTTTCGTGTTCAGAGTAACTATTCTAAGAACCATGGTATAGGAGCGGAGCTCTCTTCATGTGGCAGCGCACCAGCGGAACCCTGAAAGAGACTGAGGAAAGAGAGGGGGAGAAGGACAGAAAAAGATGGGGAGAAAGAGTAGGAGAACAGATGAGGAAAAGGCATAAATTAGTACCAGTAACTAGAAGACAAATCAAATCCATTCTCACTGGTCGGACCCAAGGAGGAAATAGACCCGCAGGTCCAGTTCGTCCGACGTCGACCTTGAGGGTCGAGCGGGGGGTGGATGGACCCAGCAGCTCAAAGAGGGGACCGGGTCCCGTGTGTGATCAAACTCGGTTAAAGTTTACATATTGCAATTAGTATGCTAAGGGAGCTAAAGGGGGAGGGAAGAGGGAGGGGGGAAGGGAGGGGAGCAGAGGCGATGGAGCTGGGGGTAAAACATGGCATGGTGATCACATAACAACTGTAGTAACAGTAAAACTCGGTTGAAATAGATAAAGAGGGCCCGAACCAGTCGGGCCACCCGGGACCGGAGCCCACGCGGCCGCCCGCATAGAACCCCGGCCCCGAGGGCCAAACCCGGCCCCCACACAATAAACTTAATAAGGCAATAAACGGTAAACATTAACTAGACCGAGGGCCCTACACCATACGGGGATCTCAGCATAGTGTAAAGTGATTCCCTAAGGACCGTTAGAAGGCTTATGCAATTGTCAGGTCCTTGTAGGAAGAACCACTAATGTTGGATCATGTATCTAGAGAGGCATGAGAAGTAGTTCCGACGGTGGTCCAATTTGGGGATGGGGCTGTGAGGGAAGGGGAGGTGTTGACTGGTAGAAAGCTTTGAGGAGTGGTCGGGGGGCCGGAGATGTTCAATCGATGGAGAAGCTGAAGGGCCTCGTCGGGGGATCTGGCGGAGAGGAATTTGCCATCTGCCTTGACTTGGAGGGCAAAAGGGAAGCCCCACCTATATCTGATGTTGTTGTCTCTCAGGGTTTTGGTTATGTCCTTTAGCTCCCTCCTTCTATTTAACGTGACTGGCGACAGGTTCTGGAAGATCGCGAGATCAGAGCCTTCAAAAGGGATAGTCGAGGACCTCCGAGCTTTGGCGTAAACTTGGTCTTTGACCACAAAGTAGTGAAAACGTAGGATTACGTCTCTCGGTGTTTTAGCATCTTGGGATCTAGGACGTAGAGCCCTGTGAGCCCTGTCAAGGAGTAGCATGTCATCCGGAATGGAGGAAGCAAGTGAGCGGAAGAGGCGGAGTAGATAATCCGTGAGGTGGTTTTGTTCCACCGTCTCGGGGACGTTACGGATTCTAAGATTGTTCCGACGGCCTCTGTTGTCCAAATCTTCTTGTTTATCCGCTAATAGCATAACGTCTGTACGCATTTGGGTTATCTCCTGTTCTGATTCTTGTTGGAAAGCGATAAGCTCCTCTTGTTTCCGTTCGATAGCATCAACCCTGGAGCCCAGATTGTCCACGTCCGTTTTCAGACCTGAGATAGCCTCTTGTACCTACGCACGTATTGATTTTTTAATATTGCGCATTTCGGACAGGAGAAGGGCGACGTCCGCTTTTGTAGCGGGAGTGGAGGAAGAGTCTTCATCTGAGTCTCGATCAGACGTCGCTGAAGCAGGAGGAGGCGAGGAAGTTTTCCTGGTGGACGATGGAGCAGAATTCTTGAAGTAGCCCACCAGATTGTGGGCGTTCGATTTTTTCCCCCCTTTAGGCATAGTGGCAGAGAGAAGTGAGGTAATTTGGTAGTCAACACCTGGGCGGGGTAGCTCCTATAGCATTAGAGTCACACACGGAATCGGGTGCATTACGTATCGAGATCACATGATAGGTGCTTCACAGATGATGATCAGGAAGGTCCAGTCGGGTGCACTATGATGTGTAGGTATTGATCAGGCCCCAACGCAGTGGGTGTATGCTCCCGGCCCACAAAAGAGTTGGTATCCTCTGAAGGCAGAGATGTCCATTAGGGTCACCCAAAGCCCCGTAGCTGTTATATGTGAGGGTGCAAGGGAGGACCCCCGCGGTGAGCTTTAAGAGGTCCTGTCTTGCAGAGTATTATAGCCCCTCCGAGGTGTGTTTGAGCGTAGCGGCTCCAGCCCATGGGAGCTCAATTTGGCCTTGATAAGGTATATTAAAGGAGAGAGGGCAATTGCAGGGTGAGGTGATCACTGCGCAACAGATTTTCCCCCCACAGTTTGGTGTGGTGTGCGGCGGTGCAGAGATACTGGGCACGGGGGTCTAGGCAGGGGTTCTGAGGAGTACTGTGAACCCAATCCCCTACACCCTGGAAATCAGCGGGGCATCCAGGTGTAATATGCGTTGTTTTCAAGATGGCCGCCGGGCTTCCCGCACTCTTGTGCGGCACGATTTTGGGCTCGGTGTAATGGAGAGGTAGAGGCAATAGGCAATAGGGAGGGCCTCTTCTGGGTATGTAGCCGCCAGCCAAACGGTCAGGAGCGGTGTCAGAGGCCGTAAAATCTATCCGCGGCTATCGCGGGTCCGGCCCCGCAATCGAGGCCCCGGTCTGAGGCCCGCCGCTAGGCCGCGTCTCGCGGGAGCTCCGGGGACCGCTTCCCGGGTCCGCGGCACGGAGCAGGCTACTGCAGGTGAAGCGGTAGAGGCAAGGGCTGCGGGGAGAGGGAGGGAAGAGCCCCGATGCTGCACTGGTGTGCACCAGCAAGGGGGGGACTCACCCACCGTACGGAGCCGCCTCCGCCGCCAACCGCACACGGTCCCAATGGCTGTCACAGGGCGGGGTCCTCGATTCTGGGGATATCTTCTCCCGTCGGTCCGACGTATGGGCTCGTCCTCCTGGTCTCCCCGGACAGTTGTCCCGGTCAGCCCCACTTCCGGTGGGGTGGGAGGTCGCACCACAGACCCCGGCTTCTTATGGAGGGGAAGGCCGCAACCTGCAGGAGCCCTTACAAGGGCTCCCCGGCTCCGCAACCGTCACCCTCCGGTACTAGCTGGGGCAGGGAGCAGGTGCACTTGTTTAAAAGTGTGTGGTGACCTGTGAGGTATTTTTTATAGCAGGTAGAAGGCCAAAACCAACAGGAGCACACACAGATCACCTCCTCTCGTCTTGCTAGCCAGGCCACGCCCCCCGGGGAGGCACATTTTTGACTGTTTGAACTGAGAGCCAGATTGTTTAGAAACAGCCCTGACACAACCATACTGTAAGTACTTTGCCACTTCACTATAAAATTAAATTACGTAACTGGGCCTGGATTTAATTGATCTGCACTGCCTCATTCTCAAGTCATAGTTCCCCAACAAAGTCACCACGTTATATTAGTCAGTCAGGTACTGGGGTACAACACCGGGCACACCTCCACCGCACCAAATTCTCACTTCACAAGACTCACATCCAAGGGTGGGCTGAGTTTGGGGACAGAGTGACATCTATGAGGTACTGGGAGGGAGGCAGGCGTAACTCCCAGAGACAATGGAGCCATTTGCCGCCAGGCTCCAGCTGTTAGAGGGGCCCTAAGAAAGCAATACCAAGGGGGCTTTTGAACTAGAAAAGATCTCTCTTCTCCCATTTCATAGTGACTTGCATAGTCACTGCTGACTGCCGTCCAAGCTCAGAAACCTCAGCTGAAGAGTCTGTAATGTGTCTGATAACAGATCAAAGTATGTACAATGATATTTGACTGTATTTTTTGCCCACTCGGATTAAGCTGTAGATAGTTAGTGTTGTTACTGAAGGAAGAGGGGGGTACTTTTTCTTTTGGTGTTAATGGGGATTAATAATGCCAAAGTTTGGGGAGGTATACAGGGTAGGAGCTTGGGTGGGGGGGGGGGGGGATTGGGCGGTTGTTATTCACTGTGTTGTATTTTCACTGCATCGTTTGTATGTTTATATGGTTATATCTATTGGGTGGTTGGGTACGACTTTCTAAGATTTCCAGGATGCTTGAGATGACAGTTGTTATTCTTCATGTCACTAAAAAAGCAAGTCAACCAACATAGTTAAGTTCCTTTCCTGGAACGTGCCGGGCTTAAACGACAAGATTAAAAGGGCACTAGTCCTTAGGCAGTTCAAAGTGCCTAAGGATGTTAGTCGGATGTTATTGTCTTCTAGAGACTCATCTCATGGGGGTTAAAGGGTTGTCCCTAAAAAGGCCTTGGGTAGGGTGGGCATATCATTCAACCCATACCTCCTCCTCTAGGAGAGTTTCGATTATGGTTGGGAAATCAGTCCCTTTTACTGTGGAGCAACTTCAAGTTGATATGTGGGGTAGATCCGTGTTTATTAAATGTCATATACATTCTGTATCCTTAATACAGCTGGCTGTTTATATACCTCCACCATAGTTCCATGATGTCCTTAAAAAAGCTGCTGAATTTATTGCTTACAGTATGGAATTGCTAAATTCCCTGATACTCCTGTGGTTAGCATGGGAGATTATAATAATACTCTAAACCCAGTTATGGAGCGGCTCACTGGTTCTAGAGAGGCTTCCAGACAGGATGGTCTTCAGTTTGCTGGCTGTCGGGATCCCGACACCCTGCATACTGACAACTTTTCTACCTCTTGGGGGTCCACGACCCCCATGGAGGGAGAATAGATAGCATGGTGCGAGTAACGCGCCACCGTGCCCGAGCCTGCATGGGGCTCATTTGCACTCGCCCAGCTGTCGGTATGCCGGTGGTCAGGATTCCGGCGCCGGTATGCTGGCCGCTGGGAGCCTGCCCGCTGGCATACCATACTTCACCCTCCAGACAGAGTGGTGGTTAGTTTAGAGCAATTGTTGAGGGAGTAGATTTGGCTGATGTGTGGCGAGTTAAGCATCCGGATGCTTTACAATATTCCTGTTTTTCACTTACACATTCTGTTTTTTCTAGGATAGATTTAGCCTGAGCTATTGCCGAGAGTGCGATCTGTACAATATGAAACTAGGGCTATTTCAGATCACTCCCCAATCTCACTGGCTCTGGATATGGGAGGACTGTGGGGACAGGCCTTTTGAAAGTTAAACCAATTCTGGCTCACCCGAGTGGGCTCAGGTGTGGAGCTGGAGGGTCTTTGGAAAGAGTTTATGCAATTTAATGAAGGTACAGCTTCCCTTTCAGTACTTTGGGATGCATTTAAAAAAATGTTTTACAGGGTACTCTTATTCAGGCGGTGGCGACTCTGAAGAGGTCCTCTAGGAAGGTCAAGTTGGAGTTGGATGCCTCTTGTAGATCCCTTGAACTTGTTTATTTGTCTGATAATCTGGATTCCTCTAGGGAAGCATGGGTACTTGCACAAAAGGAGTGGAATGATTGTTTGGTGGATAAGGCAAAACATAAGTTACTCTTTGCTACAGTACGCTACAGGGTATAGGCTGGGTAGTTTCTAGGCTAGACTAGCGCGTTCTGAACATTCAGCTAATACTATTGTTGAACTACATGATGGGAATGTGTATAATGAAACCCTTGATATTGCTAAACAATTTCTTGACTCCTATAGCCGGTTTTATGACACTAAGTTAGTTTGCGCTGAGAGTGAGCTGCAGGCTTTTCTTAGTGCAATTCCTAAGCCGACATTGGAGGCCCGTGACTTTCTTGACTCTCCACTGACACCGGATGAAATAGGAACGGCCATGCAAACATTCCCCGGTAGTAAATCGCCAGGACTAGAATACCTTCTAGAATACCTTTTGTCACAACTGAGGGCCTGAGCTGACGGGAGGCAGCCTCAGTTGTAGGGGCTGAGATGTACCGGAACCTGGGAGGTTGTATCAGACCCCTGGACATGTAAGTAACATGAATAATAACTGCCCGAAGGCGTGACCACGACAACTTGGATAAAAGTCAATGATGTTTATTATGACAACTCCGCAACACAGCAGCAGTAAAAGAAAACTTAAAAGTCAGCAAAGAATAAATACAGTTCCTGGGTACTACAGGATGGCAGGAGCAACAGGGCACTGGTAGTGTGAGATAGTTCTTATGATCTTCTAGATGGAAAGTCCTTACCAGGCCCGACTGTAGCAATGGAGATAACCCAGGATTGTGCCAGCTGGTGTTCCAGGAAAAGCTGGGTTGCTGAAGATAAAACAGCTGCTGTGGATACTGGCTGGAACCAGACTGTTGTTAGCACGGAGTGGATACTGGCTGGAACCAGTTAAATAATAAATGAACTTGGGAGCGATGAAATATGAACTGAAATGTAGAACTTGAGAGCGGAGAAATAATAATACCGGTGGAGAGTGGTAAAGTGTAGAAAGGACACCGGCCCTTTAAGGGAAGCTGTACTCTGCTGGAAGCTGAGCTGGAAGCAGGTAATGTTGTAGCTGGAAACAGATGAATCCACAATGGATTGGAGAGTCAGGTTACACCGCAGGTGGAATGCTGGTGTGGGTCTCTATGGTGGAAGTCTTGAGACAGGAGCTGGAACCTGGAAGACAATCACAAGAGAGAGACAAACAGGAACTAGGTTTGACAACCAAAGCACTGACGCCTTCCTTGCTCAGGCACAGTGTATTTATACCTGCAGCAAGGAAGGGATTGGCTAGGCAATTATGCAGATTATCAATACTGAGAACAGATTGGTGGAAATGATCAGCTGACAGAATCCAAGATGGCTGCGCCCATGCAGACACTTGGAGGGAAATTTGGTTTGTAATCCATGTGGTAATGAAAACAGTAATGGCGGCGCCGGCCACCGGAGACAGGAGGCGCCAGGCTGACAGATGCACATCCAACCACGCGGACACAGCGGAGGCCGCGGCTGACGTAATCGCCACTCAGACACTCTGCATGCAGAAGTTCAGGGACGGCGGCGGAGGCCGCGGGAGACGCCATGCCAGGTGTAATATGGCGTTTACTGTGACAGCGTCCCAGAGTGACAGGAGAGGATACAGGAATGTACACATCAGGATAACAGATGGAATCCGGTCCTGGAGCGCTGAGCCAGCCTTAGGAGGCATCTGATGGGTAAGAAATGGCGTCCAGATACCCGGATCGTGACAGCACCCCCCCCTTTAGGAGTGGCCCCAGGACACTTCTTTGGCTTTTGAGGAAACTTGAAATGGAATCTCCGGACCAAGGCAGAAGCATGGACATCAGAAGCATTGGTCCATGAACGTTCCTCAGGACCATAACCTTTCCAGTCAATAAGATATTGTAGTTGACCGTAACGGTGACATGAGTCCAGGATCTTGGCCACTTCATACTCAACGCCTCGTTGAGTTTGGACTTTCGGAGTTGGAGGAAGTGAGGAATGAAACCGATTCAAGATCAGCGGTTTCAACAGGGAAACATGGAATGTCCTGGGTATTTTTAAGAAGGGAGGCAACTGGAGTCTGTAAGCAACAGGATTGATGACTTGTTCAATCTTGAAAGGACCGATATAGCGAGGTGCAAACTTCATACTGGGAACTCTTAACCTCAAATTCTTCGTGGATAACCATACCCGATCACCCACCTTGAGAGCAGGAACTGCTCGACGCTTCTTATCCGCAAACTTCTTGTACCTGAACGATGCCTTGAGCAGAGCTGATCGTACGCTCTTCCAGATATTGGCAAACTGATGCAAGGTGATATCCACTGCGGGAACAGAAGTTGCTGGAAGCGGTTGGAACTCAGGGACTTTAGGGTGGAATCCAAAGTTAGTGAAGAATGGTGTTAAAGCAGATGAAGAATGATACTGGTTGTTATGACAGAACTCGGCCCAGGGAAGTAATTGAACCCAGTCATCTTGAGAGGAGGACACATAGATGCGGAGGAAGGCCTCCAAGTCCTGATTCACCCTCTCGGTTTGACCATTGGTCTGAGGATGGTAAGCCGTGGAAAACTTTAGCTTGACTTGGAGGACTTGACATAAACTTCGCCAGAATTTGGCTGTGAATTGAACTCCTCGATCTGAGATAATTTCTTCAGGAAGACCGTGGAGTCGGAAGATCTCTTGTATGAATACTTGAGCCAACTTGGAAGCTGACGGAAGACCGGTGAGAGGAATGAAGTGTGCCATCTTGGTGAACCGGTCAACTACCACCCAGATGGTATTGAACTTGTTGCACATGGGTAAGTCTGTAATGAAATCCATCGACAAGTGGGTCCATGGTCGACGGGGAACGGATAGTGGAACCAGTTGCCCCGCAGGCGACTGGCGGGATACTTTATGTTGGGCACACTTTGGGCAAGATGCAATAAACTCCAAGACGTCCTTTTTCAGAGTTGGCCACCAATAGGACCTAGAGATAAACTCCAGGGTTTTTTGGATACCTGTATGTCCGGCAAAACGGGAAGCATGGGCCCAATGCATGAGCTTCTTCCTTAGCATCGGCTTCACAAAACTTTTCCCTGATGGGGGCGTAGAGTCCATCCCTACCGTGGAGAATGCCAACGGATTTATAATAGGATGCTTGTCTGAAGACTCTGACTCATTTTCTTGCTCCCATGAGCGGGAAAGGGCATCGGCCTTGCGATTCTGAGAGCCCGGACAGAACTGGAGTTTAAAGTCGAACCTGGAAAAGAAAAGTGCCCATCTGGCCTGACGAGGGTTGAGACATTGTGCGCCCTTCAGGTATAAAAGGTTCTTGTGGTCTGTAAGTATGGTGATTGAATGAGAAGCTCCCTCCAACAGATACCTCCACTCTTCTAGAGCGAGCTTGATGGCTAGCAACTCCTGGTCGCCAATGGCATAGTTGCGCTCAGCTGGGGAGAACTTCCGGGAGAAGAAACTGCAAGGGTGTAAATGGCCATCTTTAGCCCTCTGAGATAACACCGCTCCTACTCCAACGGAGGAGGCATCCACCTCTAAGATGAAAGGAGAGTCGATGTCAGGCTGTTTCAGAACAGGCGCAGAGATGAACCTTTGTTTTAAAAGATGAAATGCTTGCATGGCTTCTTCAGACCACTTGGACGGGTTAGCACCCTTCTTAGTGAAAGCAGTAATAGGCGCCACAATGGTGGAAAAGTCTCGTATAAACTTTCGGTAATAGTTGGCGAACCCTAAGAACCTCTGGACCCCTTTGAGGGTTAAGGGTACCGGCCAATTTTGGATTGCTTGTAGTTTCTCAGGATCCATCTCTAGTCCGGAACCGGACACAATGTACCCTAGAAACGGAATGGACTTGACTTCAAAGACGCATTTTTCTAATTTGCAATAGAGATGATTGACACGGAGACGGGACAGAACCTCTTTAACCCAAAAACGATGTTCCTCTAAATCGTTGGCAAAAATGAGGATATCGTCTAGATAGACCACGACATGACGGTATAGAATGTCTCTGAAGATCTCATTGACAAAATGCTGGAAGACAGCTGGAGCATTGCTCAATCCGAAGGGCATGACGAGGTACTCATAATGTCCGTCACGGGTGTTAAAGGCGGTCTTCCACTCGTCACCCTCACGGATCCGGATGAGATTGTATGCACCTCGCAAGTCCAGCTTTGTAAAAATGGTAGCTCCGCTAACTCTGTCAAAGAGCTCAGTAATCAGGGGTAAAGGATAACGGTTCTTGATGGTAATGTCGTTCAAACCTCTGTAGTCGATGCACGGCCGCAGACCACCATCTTTCTTTTTTACAAAAAAGAAGCCTGCGCCGGCTGGAGAAGAAGAAGGTCGAATGAACCCCTTTGCTAGGTTCTCTTTAATATATTCCTCCATAGAATGCGTCTCAGGCAGAGACAACGGATAAGTTCGGCCTCGAGGTGGAACCTTCCCTGGAACGAGATCAATCGGACAGTCCCATTCTCTATGAGGAGGAAGGATATCAGCAGAAGCTTTACTGAACACATCCGTGAAATCTTGATATGGAGGAGGTGGAACATCAGACGACCTGGGGGAGGAAAAACAGACAGGCAATACTTTAAACAAACATGTCTCAGCACAGGAGGAACCCCATGCCAGGATTTGCGTAGTCGTCCAATCAATTGTAGGATTGTGAAGACGGAGCCATGGAAGGCCCAGGACCACAGGATGTGTGGCTCTTGGAATCACTAAAAAAGAAATAAGTTCGGAATGAAGAACTCCCACTCTCAGACGAACTGGTAGAGTCCTTAAAGAAATAACTGCATCAAAAATTTTGCTGCCATCCACGGCAGTTAAAGAAATGGACGAAGGAAGTCTCTCGGTGGGTAGGGACCACCGTTTAACATAGGCTTCGGTAATAAAGTTCCCAGCTGCTCCGGAATCAAGGAGGGCAATGACGTTCCGATAACGTTGAGCAACTTGAAGCGAGACTGGGAGATTACAATCTTGAGGAGATGGAGAGGAGATCATTACTCCTAGCCGGCCCTCTCCTTGGCGAGCTAGGATTTGGAGTTTCCCGGACGTTTGGGACAGGCATTAATGGTGTGAGACGGAGCTGCACAATAGAGACAGAGAAACTCGGAGAGACGTCTTCGGCGCTCAGCAGGAGTTAAACGGGAACGGCCAAGTTGCATGGGCTCATCTTTAGATGGTGACAGTTGACGAGGAGGAGGAGCAGAAGATTTTGGAGCAGATGATCTTCCACGCTCAGTTGCTCTCTCTCTGAAACGTAAATCAACTTTCGTGCAGAGTGAGATTAGCTCATCTAACTTAGAAGGTAAGTCTCTGGTAGCTAACTCATCTTTAATACGCTCAGATAAGCCATGCCAGAATGCAGCATACAGGGCCTCGTCGTTCCATGCCAGTTCGGATGCCAGGATCTGGAACTGTATCAGATATTGTCCTACAGTACGTGACCCCTGGCGTAAACGGAGAATCTCGGATGAAGCTGAGGTTACCCGGCCTGGCTCGTCGAAGATGCGCCTGAATGTTGACACGAAGGCAGTGTAGGAAGATAGCAGGGTGTCGGACCTCTCCCATAACGGTGATGCCCAATCAAGGGCTGAGCCACTGAGAAGAGAAATAATGTAGGCAATTTTTGTACGGTCACTGGGAAAATTGCCAGGTTGTAGCTCAAACTGAATCTCACACTGGTTGAGAAATCCCCTGCAGAATCTTGGAGATCCGTCAAATTTTGCTGGCGTTGGAAGATGAAGACGTGGAGCAGAAATGGGTAAGGTGGGTGGGGTTATAGCTGGAGTCACTGTGGTTGACGCACCAGACGCGCCTGATCCACGGAGAGTTGTCTGAATCCCATCCAGCCGAGTAGAGAGATCCTGGAGACAGCGGATGATGTGGCCCTGTGCAGCCTCCTGATGTTCTAGTCGGGCTGCCAGTTCTTGCATCGGCCTGGCCGCTTGATCCTGGTCTCCGGCTGGATTCATTAGGTCAGTGCTTACTGTCACAACTGAGGGCCTGAGCTGACGGGAGGCAGCCTCAGTTGTAGGGGCTGAGATGTACCGGAACCTGGGAGGTTGTATCAGACCCCTGGACATGTAAGTAACATGAATAATAACTGCCCGAAGGCGTGACCACGACAACTTGGATAAAAGTCAATGATGTTTATTATGACAACTCCGCAACACAGCAGCAGTAAAAGAAAACGTAAAAGTCAGCAAAGAATAAATACAGTTCCTGGGTACTACAGGATGGCAGGAGCCACAGGGCACTGGTAGTGTGAGATAGTTCTTATGATCTTCTAGATGGAAAGTCCTTACCAGGCCCGACTGTAGCAATGGAGATAACCCAGGATTGTGCCAGCTGGTGTTCCAGGAAAAGCTGGGTTGCTGAAGATAAAACAGCTGCTGTGGATACTGGCTGGAACCAGACTGTTGTTAGCACGGAGTGGATACTGGCTGGAACCAGTTAAATAATAAATGAACTTGGGAGCGATGAAATATGAACTGAAATGTAGAACTTGAGAGCGGAGAAATAATAATACCGGTGGAGAGTGGTAAAGTGTAGAAAGGACACCGGCCCTTTAAGGGAAGCTGTACTCTGCTGGAAGCTGAGCTGGAAGCAGGTAATGTTGTAGCTGGAAACAGATGAATCCACAATGGATTGGAGAGTCAGGTTACACCGCAGGTGGAATGCTGGTGCGGGTCTCTATGGTGGAAGTCTTGAGACAGGAGCTGGAACCTGGAAGACAATCACAAGAGAGAGACAAACAGGAACTAGGTTTGACAACCAAAGCACTGACGCCTTCCTTGCTCAGGCACAGTGTATTTATACCTGCAGCAAGGAAGGGATTGGCTAGGCAATTATGCAGATTATCAATACTGAGAACAGATTGGTGGAAATGATCAGCTGACAGAATCCAAGATGGCTGCGCCCATGCAGACACTTGGAGGGAAATTTGGTTTGTAATCCATGTGGTAATGAAAACAGTAATGGCGGCGCCGGCCACCGGAGACAGGAGGCGCCAGGCTGACAGATGCACATCCAACCACGCGGACACAGCGGAGGCCGCGGCTGACGTAATCGCCACTCAGACACTCTGCATGCAGAAGTTCAGGGACGGCGGCGGAGGCCGCGGGAGACGCCATGCCAGGTGTAATATGGCGTTTACTGTGACAGCGTCCCAGAGTGACAGGAGAGGATACAGGAATGTACACATCAGGATAACAGATGGAATCCGGTCCTGGAGCGCTGAGCCAGCCTTAGGAGGCATCTGATGGGTAAGAAATGGCGTCCAGATACCCGGATCGTGACACCTTTAGAACTATACAAGAAGCACAGTGATTTCTACGTGCCCAGACTGTTGGCACTCTTTACTGGGATGTTTGAATCAGAGTCGCTGCCTAGATCCATGTCTGAAGCACTGATTATTGAACTGCTAAAACAGACCCATATCGCTGTTGCCAACAGATATAAACATTTTAGCCAAAAAGTTGGCAATTAGACTTAACTCTGTCATTTCTCAACTAAAACATGACAACCAGACAGGCTTTAAGCGTGGTAAGTCCACCAAGAACAACCTAAGGATACTATTTACACTCCTTCAGGTCCCCTGCAGGGATGCCCATACTTCTGTTATTGTTTCACTAGATGCCGCCAAGGCGTTCGAATCAGTGGAGTGGGCGTTCCTGTGGAGGACCATGCAGAAATTTGGGATAGGGCGCAGATCTATTAGGTGGGTCAAATTGTATATTATTGGTATGGGTCCTAGAGAGAACAAAATAGCGCTATTTGCGGATGACATATTGGGGGTCATTCTGACCCGATTGCTTGCTGCAGTTTGTCGCAGCGCAGCGAACAGGTCGGAACTGCCCATGCACTGGTGCATGGCAGCCGTCGTTGCCTAGCGATCGACTCTGAGACAGAGGCGGTCGCTGGGCGGGAGGGGGCTGGACGACAGCGTTAAGCCGCCGTTTAGGGGGAGCGGTCCGGCCAACGCAGGCGTGGCCGGACCATTCGGGGGGTCGTGACGTCACACTCAGCCGCTGCGGGCCAGGTAGCGAAGCGGCTCCCGGTCAACGCGCTAAAGCTGCGCTGTCCGGGAGCTACCCTTGAAGTGCAAAGGCATCGCCGCTGTGCGATGCCTTTGCACTTCTGTGGGGGGTGGGGCCGGCACTGACATGCGGGGCAGACTAGCCCTGTGCTGGGCGTCCCCCCGCATGTCAGTGTGAATAATCGTAGCTGTGCTAAATTTAGCACAGCTACGATCAACTCGGAATGACCCCCATTATATCTAACTATGCAGCTACCACACCTATAATACTGAATATCATTACTGAATTTGGGAAATTCTCTGGGTTATTAATTGACTGGGATAAAGCCTGTTCAGGGTAACTACTGGCTGCTTTATTTTTACACTGCAATTTAGATTTCAGTTTGAATACACCCCACCCAAATCTAACTCTCTCTGCACATGTTATATCTGTCCCCCCTGCAGTGCACATGGTTTTGCCCAACTGCTAACAAATTTGCTGCTGCGATCAACTCAGAATTAGGCCCTATGAGTACTTATAGTCCAGCTGTATGTTTAAATGCAAAAATCAATAACAATTATTGAATAAAAAAAAGAGTATGTACAATGATCTACAGCTCTGCTGCTGTGTCTTATATGAAGAAAGAAAAGCAGAAGTTGGTTTTAAGAAAATGAACTAATTATTAATATAATACTTTTAAAGGGAGTATTTATCAAAGCTTGGAGAGAGATAAAATTGTGAGACATAAAGTACCAACCAATCCGCTACTGTTATCTTTCAAACACAGCTTGTAAAATGTAAGGCAGAAGCTGATTTTCTGGTACTTTATCTCTCACAATTTTATCTCTCTCCGAGCTTTGATAAACCCCCCTCATGGATCTAGCTACACTGTGCAAGGAGGAACAGGAGGAGAGCTGCCAGAGCCCTGCAAAATGACCTCCAGCAAGCTACAAATGTGCATGTGTCTACTCAAACGATCAGAAACAGACTCCATGATGGTGGTATGAGGGCCCGACATCCACAGGTGGGGGTTGTGCTTACAGCCCAACACCATGCAGGACGTTTGGCAAATTGGCAAATTCGCCACTGGCGCCCTGTGCTCTTCACAGATGAAAGCAGGTTCTCACTGAGCACATAAGACAGACGTGACAGAGTCTGGAGAAGCCAAGGAGAACATTCTGCTGCCTGCAACATCCTCCATCATGACCGGTTTGGCATTGGGTCAGTAATGGTGTGGGGTGGCATTTCTTTGGGGGGCCGCACAGCCCTCCATGTGCTCACCAGAGGTAGACTGACTGCCATTAGGTACCAAGATAAGATCCTCAGACCCCTTGTGAGACCACATGCTGGTGCAGTTGGCCCTGGGTTCCTCCTAATGCAAGACAATGCTAGACCTCATGTGGCTGGAGTGTGTCAGCAGTTCCTGCAAGATGAAGGCATTGATGCTATGGACTGGCCCGCCCGTTCCCCAGACCTGAATCCAATTGAGCACATCTGGGACATCATGTCTCGCTCCATCCACCAACACCACGTTGCACCACAGACTGTCCAGGAGTTGGCGGATGCTTTAGTCCAGGTCTGGGAGGAGATCCCTCAGGAGACCATCCGCCACCTCATCAGGAGCATGCCCGGGCGTTGTAGGGAGGTCATACAGGAACGTGGAGGCCACACACACTACTGAGCCTTATTTTGACTTGTTTTAAGGACATTACATCAAAGTTGGATCATCCTGTAGTGTGTTTTTCCACTTTAATTTTCAGTGTGACTCCAAATCCAGACCTCCATGGGTTAATAAATTTGATTTCCATTGATAATTTTTGTGTGATTTTGCTGTCAGCACATTCAACTATGTAAAGAACAAAGTATTTAATAAGAATATTTCATTCATTCAGATCGAGGATGTGTTATTTTAGTGTTCCCTTTATTTTTTTGAGCAGTGTATTATCATTTGCAGCCAGCACCTAAAAAATAGGATTTTAATACCTACCGGTAAATCCTTTTCTCTTAGTCCGTAGAGGATGCTGGGGATGCTTCAAGAACCATGGGGTATAGACGGGATCCGCAGGAGACATGGGCACTTTAAGACTTTCAAAGGGGTGTGACCTGGCTCCTCCCTCTATGCCCCTCCTCCAGACTCCAGTTATAGAAACTGTGCCCAGGGAGATGGACATTTCGAGGAAATAATTTATTGTTAAACCACGGTGAGCATTTTACCAGCTCACACCTCCAGTATGCCGCAGAACGTGGCACTCAATAGAACACCAGCCGACGGCATGAAGAATATGCAGCAATACGCTGACATAAAACGTAACACAATCTATGTGTGTAAACACAACCAGTAACAGCATAACGCATGTTATGGCCTGAATAACGTCAGCAACAGGCCGACTTAACCACAACACACCATGTGTGTAAACATACCCAATGACTGCAGATACAGTACGCACTGGGACGGGCGCCCAGCATCCTCTACGGACTAAGAGAAAAGGATTTACCGGTAGGTATTAAAATCTTATTTTCTCATACGTCCTAGAGGATGCTGGGGATGCTTCAAGAACCATGGGGTTTATACCAAAGCTCTAGAACGGGCGTGAGAGTGCGGATGACTCTGCAGCACCGACTGACCCAACAAGAGGTCCTCAACAACCAGGGTATCAAACTTGTAAAACTTCGCAAAGGTGTTTGAACCCGACCAAGTAGCTACTCGGCAGAGTTGTAATGCCGAGATCCCCCAGGCAGCCGCCCAGGATGAGCCCACTTTTCTGGTAGAATGGGCCTTCACCGATTTTGGCAACGGCAAACCTGCAGTAGAATGAGCCTGCTGAATCGTATTACAGATCCAGCGTGCAATAGTCTGCTTGGAAGCAGGAGCCCCAATCTTGTTGGGCTCCCACAGGACAAACAGAGCCTCTGCTTTCCTAATCGGAGACGTTCTGGTGACATAGATTTTCAAAGCTCTGACCACATCGAGAGACTTCGATTCCGCCCATACGTCAGTAGCCTCTGGCACCAAAACGATGAAACCACTTTTGGCAGAAACTGCTGACGAGTTCTCAACTCCGCTCTATCTGCATGGAAGATTAAATAGGGGCTTTTGTGAGACAAAGCCGCCAATTCAGACACCCGCCTTGCGGATGCCAAGGTCAACAGCATGACCACTTTCCAAGTAAGGAATTTCGGCTCAACCTTACGTAAAGGTTCGAACCAATGAGAATTGCAGGAACTGCAACACCACATTAAGATCCCATGGTGCCACCGGGGGCACAAAGGGAGGTCGGATGTGCAGCACGCCCTTCACGAAGGTCTGAACTTCTGTAAGGGAGGCCAATTCTTTCTGAAAAAAAAAAATAGATAATGCCGAAATTTGTACTTTACAGGAGCCTAAATTTAGGCCCGCATCCACACCGGCTTGCAAAAAATGGAGCAAACGCCCCAGCTGAAATTCTTCCGTAGGAGCCTTCTTGGATTCACACCATGACACATACTTCCTCCAAATACGGTGGTAAAGCTTCGCCGTTACTTCTTTCCTAGCCTGAAGCAGTGTGGGAATGACTTCACTGGGAATACCCTTTCAGGCTAGGATATGGCGTTCAACCGCTATGCCGTCAAACACAGCCGCGGTAAGACTTGATACACGCACGGTCCTTGCTGTAACAGGTCCTCTCGTAGAGGAAGAGGCCAGGGATCTTCTATGAATAATTTTTGAAGATCTGGATACCAAGCCCTCCTTGGCTAAACCGGAACAATGAGGATCGCCTGAACCTTTGTTCTTCTTATGACCTTTATCACCTTCGGAAAGAGTGGAAGTGGAGGGAACACATAAACCGACTGAAAACACCCATGGTGTCACGAGGGCGTCCACCGCTATTGATTGAGGGTCCCTCGACCTGGAACAATATCCCTGAAGGTTCTTGTTGAGTCGAGACGCCATCATGTCTATTTGAGGAATTCCCCAAAGACTTGTCACTTCTGTGAAAACCTCTTGATGAAGACCCCACTCTCCTGGATGGAGATCGTGTCTGTTGAGGAAGTCTGTTTCTCAGTTGTCTACACCCAGAATGAAGACCGCTAACCGAACGTTTTACATGCCTTTACGCGCAGCGGAAAACCTTTGTGGCTTCTGCCATTGCCGCTATGCTCTTCATTTCGCCCTAGCGGTTTACTTACGCCACTGCTGTTAAGTTGTCCAACTGAATTAAGATGGGCAGATCGCGAAGAAGATGTTCCGTTGTAAATAGCTCTTAATTCCAGAATGCTTATTGCAGACAAGCTTCCCGGCTTGACCTTTTATCCTGGAAATCCTTCCCCTGGAAAGACAGCTTTCCAGCCTTGGAGACTTGTATCCATGGACACCAGGATCTAATCCTGGATCCCGAACCTTCGTCCCTCTAGGAGGTGAGAACTGTGAAGCCACCACAGGAGAGATATCCTGGTCCTGGAAAATAGGATTATTTCCCGGTGCATGTGCAGGTGAGACCCGGACCACATGTCCAACTGGTCCCGCTAAAACCACTCTGGCATTTAACCTGCTCACCGAATGGCCTCGTAGGCCGCAACCATCTTCTTCATCAACGGAACATATTGTTGGGTTTACACGTTTGCAAATCTGATCCAACTCTGGATCCTCAGATCTCTTTCCACTGGAAAAAACAAACTCTCAACAGTTCTGTATCAAACCTTATTCCCAACTCCGACATCCGCGTCGTTGGGATCAACAGTGATTCTGGCAAGTTCAGGAGCCAACCACTGTGTTGAAGAACTGTCAGAGAGAAACAACGACTTGCACCACTTGTTTCTTGACCTTGCCGTAGTCAGGAGAGCGTCCCAGTACAGAATAATAATGGCTTTTACTATCGAAGGAAAACCATCATACTGCCATCACTCCAGTGAACAGGCAATGACAGTCCTGAATAGCAAACCCAGGTAAGCCTAACGCGGAAGAAACCGCACTTAAAAACTCTCTTTCTCCTTTAACAGATTGGAGATCCCTGCCCTGAGAGATTCCATCTTGTAGTTCAACTTCTTAAGCAGAAATTTTGTGGAATTGTTCTAACTGAGCTGTCCGGGCTTAGAAGCACGAAAAAGCTTGAATAACAGCTTTTTTTTTTTTTTTTTTTTTTTGATGACAGGGACAGCAGGCTAATGTCCTGACCCAACTCTTGTATGTCATCGCATACTATCTCCCCGTCCAGAGGAGAATCGGTAAGCTCTATTTGAAAAATCAGATAGGGGAATTATCTGGACACTCCAGTATGTTCCCCTTGGGACTCTATTCTTAACTCACTGGTCCATGTCCATTCCAGGACTGACTGAAGAATATTAGACGTGATCCGACCGGTGTGGGCTCCCGCAAGATAGACCCAGCGACATGCGGTGGATGTAGTAGAAACAGAGGATGATTTCTGCTTCTGCGAACTTGAAAAGGCTGCTGACCTTTTACCTTTTCACCTTCCTCTACTTGCACAGAAGGGGAAAAACCGTATCCATCCGGTCGAAATGACTGCATCCTACAAAAATGCGTCACCAAACGTTGTGAGGGAACATAGCTCAAGAAAGTAGCTCAGTTCATAGGAAAGATACTCCAGTTCTTCTCAGAGTCACCCTCAGCATTCCATTGGTGAATCCACAACGCCCTCCTAGCCGAGACCGCCATGGAATTGGCCTGCGAACCCAAGAGTCCCATACCTCTTGTAGTCGCATGGCAGTATGCTGCAATGTTTTAGATATGACCCAACTTAAGGAGTATCCCATCTCTCCCCAGGGTAATTATATCGGATGACAAGGTAACCGACCATTTCTGAATACAAGCACTCCCCCATGCATATGTAATGCAAATATAATCAAAGCATAAGATTAAAATATCACTTAGCTTCCTGTATAGGATCCTTTGTGACAGGGCCCCGTGCAGACCAGGGGTTGACTCTCACTTTATTCTATCCACGGCAGGAAAAGAATAAACACTCGGACTCCTCTTAAGGATTCCAAACCATCTTGTCACGGCTGACCTAGACTTTTTCAACAGAGTGACCAGCACATGAGAAGGAATAACTTTACTTCAGCATTCATTATAAATTTTAATATGAATATACACATTTAAATACACATATACACACATATATCTATATATATATTTCATATATATATATTTTTTTGTCAGGAACAGCAGGGTCCCTAGTGACGTTAATATGTTCTTAATGTGTATGAAACATGTACTGAATGCCGATGTTGAGGATCTAATCAGGAAACATCATGGTCGACATAAAAAATAGTATTCGTGTCGATATCAGGGAGTAGTAACTGTGCCAAATAACATTTTTGCGACGCCGAGGGGTCTGAGGGAAATATATTATTAATATTACGCCCTCCACAAAATTACTACATCTGTGTTCGAGCCACAGATCTATGCAATCGTAACATACATACATATATACATACAGGTATAGCTTTCTGAAATGCATCACATTATCATGTCAATTTTTTTACCCAGTCAGATTAGTTGGTGACGACAGGGTCACCCACACACGTCTGTGTCTCCCATATAGTTTTCTCTTTGGAAAAGCAAACATCTACTGACATTATTTACATGAGCCAAGTACCCTCAGGAGTCGGCAGTGCCGACAGAGACATTCCTATAGCCATTTGTGGCAGAGCCCTCTGCCTCAGACATGCCGACTGTAAGGAATAGACCCAGTACTTTCTATCAGGGAAACATAGCAGATGTTTACTAGCTCTATTTACACCATACTCATTATACATTGTGCTTTATTTCTAACATATATTGCACTAAACAACTGTGCCCCCCCGTTTTTCACTGTGATCTGCTCAGCAGTGCTGTTTGGCAGGGCCAGCGTTTTTGAGGAGAAAATGGCGCTGGATAGAGCTGTGAGGACTAAGCCACACCCCCTTAATGGCACGCTTCAGCCCCGCTATTTTCTAGATATTTATACTGGCGGGGGTCTGTATTAATAATAATAATAATAATAATAATAATTTTATTTATATAGCGCTCTTTCTCCAATAGGACCCAAGGCGCTTAACAGATACATAGCATAATATAGTACAGAAAATTACGAAGTACATTTTCATAAAATATAGAAGCATGAAGATACTAAAAGGGACATTATGGAAATGCTTGAGTAAACAGAAAAGTCTTGAGTCTACTTTTGAAGGATTCTATAGTTGGGGCCTCTCGCACTGTGCGGGGAAGTGAGTTCCATAGAGTCGGAGCCGCATGACTAAAAGCTCGACCCCCAGATGAATTACGGTAGATTCTAGGTACTGCTAAAAGTCCTTCATCTACAGATCGCAGTAATCGAGTGGGGCATGATAGAGTCAATTTTCTACCTTTTAACACAAGCTATTTATGTCAGGTTCGGTCTGGTTTGTGTCCCCGGAGGGGGTGCTAGTGGGTCAGTGGAGGTAGGATGGAAGAAGTGAGGAGACTGGATTGGATTCCCGCGCATGTGCGCAATGTTATTTATTAACATAAAAAAGTTCACACAATAAGGCAGCAGAATAACGTGCAGGAATAAACAATAAAAAGTATGTAATGGAAATGGTGCAGCTTGGAAGCTGAGAGTCTATGGAAGGAATGGTAATATGACAGTATGATGGATAAGTCCACTGGTGTGGAAACCAGAGTGGTTTAAAACGTGGAGCCAGCAGAGATGGTAATAAATGTATAGCAACCTGGTAGCAGATGCAGGAGACTCACGTGAATGTTCACAGTGCAGTTCGTTAAGCACAGGCAGCTAGCAAGCTGCTTCACAGGTGAGGTGATGGAATGCACCTGGAGAGAGTCTCTACTGCTGAGGCTGAAGCACACTGTGGTTGTACATAGGTGTGGAGCCAAATACAGATGCAGGGGTTGCTGATGCTTGTAGTTCCACGGAGATGTAGGAAGGTAACCAGGAACACGGAGGAACAGGAAGGTAACCAGGAACACGGAGGATCCAGGAAGGTAACCAGGAACACGGAGGATCCAGGAAGGTAACCAGGAACACAGGGGAACTGGAGACTGGAACACAGGAACTTGCACACTGAATGTCGCAGGAGAGCTGGAGTGGTTGCTGGAACTTGTAGTTCCACAGGAACACTGGAACAGCTGGAAACTGGAACGGAACTGGAACAGCTGGGACCTGTAGTTCCACAGGTCCAATACACAAGGATATCTCTGTAGACAGATGATTGCAAACAGGAGCCGCCTGTTCACAGAATGTGACGTGTTGTCCAAGGCGATGAGACTGAGCCAGGAACTGGAGTTTAAACACCTTGGTCTGTGATGATTGGATGATCTCTGTGAGAACACACCCTGCTGGATTGGGTGTTCAGATCAGCTGTGAGTTAACTGGAGCTGGTGCTTAACCGGGAGAATAACACTGTAGACAGTTAATGCCATGCACTGCTGGTTGCTGGCTGGGATCAGTAGTGCACCGGGAGTTAATGCTGTCTAACTAGAAACACTGTGTACCCCAGGCTGCTGGCTGAAACCTGTAAAAGCCTAATATATATCCTATATTAAACACTCTAAAAGGTTAATGAACACAGTACGCAATTGGCGTATGGAATACCGTAAGAGTACGCAAGTAGCGTACAAACGCGTGGCCGTGGACGAGACGCACGAGCGGCACGTTCGCTCACGGCTTAAAGCGTAAAGGCAAGCATGCTATAGGCTGCCGACTAACGTAATGATACGCTAGCAGCGTAGCGGACGCTCGAGACCACGAGGAGATCACGAGCGGCGCTGACGCTCACAGAGTTAAACCTTTGTAACAATATCATAAACAATGTACTTCAATTGTAAACCTTTGTGCAGTGATAAGGTGTAAATGCAACACAGTGTAACCTTGTTAGTTTAAAGCTGTATGAGCGATTCTTACACTCTGAGAACCCTTTAGCAATAATAAACACCCAAATACCGGTCTAAGACCTTTTAAGGGAATGAATGAACGTTCAATCGCAAAAGGATACACAATACAAGTTATACACTACCAAACTAACATAAAATACCTAACCAAGTTACTACACGTTAAAATACAACAAAGACACAATTACATTTAAGGGGAAGGAGAGAGAGAATGGCTTACAACAAAATAGGAGATAAATATGGTTGCAGAGAACTTACGCACAAGGGGAACAATCGCAAGCGCCTTTCTGGATATCCAGCTCCCGATTATCAGTGATGAGAACCGTTGAGAAGAGTAGGGAGCTGGCCCAGATCGGCTTGTCTTTATATACACTTACACACAGTACAGTACAATGGTCCCTACATTCTTATTGTTCATTGGACACAGGAATTCGTCTCTGCATTATAACAAAAGGTCATAGGTTGGTTCATACAGGTGGGCTGTGACTATTTCAAACTGCTCAGGTGGGAGGGAAACTGGGTTTCCCGCTGCATGGGTAATAAAGTGCAAATATAATAAATGTCCATAAACTTCTTATGTCCATAACTATACGCACGAGCGAGTAATCCGCTTCAAACCAACACCGGAATATTGCTAATTATATTCTCTTCCGATGGATACTAAACACCACTGTGTAACCCCTGTCTGACCCTTCGTATCAAACAAAGAGGAATCTCTCTGTCCCCGAACATGCTATATTAACCAAACTTTCAGATTCTATCAAAGGGACCATAATCTACAAAATACATTATATGACTAAAATATGTTACGATTGAGTCGCCCGCTAGACGCACACAAACTCTACCGTAAATGCGCATACCGCGCGCCTGCGAGTGCACGCGACCGCGAGTATACGCACGCACGGGAGAGCTCATGCTCGTGCAGCGGGCACACGCATGAGGTGCATATATGGCAATGTGCAGCGTGATATTTTTCTGACTTTGACAGTCCACCCTTTGACAGTCACCAATAACTGCCACTTCCTAAAACAGTTCAAAAAGAGAAAAATATATGTCATGTATAATACATTTCTATGATTGGGTAGGGGAGAAGATGAGAAGGTGGGAAAACGGTATGACCTAGTGAGATAGTAGAAGTATGTGTGTATGAATCCATGTTTGAGGGGTCATGTATCATCGTGCCGTACGTGTTTTAAATCAAGCTTTGAGGTATTGCGAAGTATACATTTGAATTCCTTCTTATCCCGTGGTACGGGTCTGTGGATGGGCTGTCAAACTTTACCGAGCTCTTTTCGGCTTTTGGTTGCAACAAAATGGGGGAGCACATTTTAGTTGATGATACATGAATAGGGGGATATGTGAGTGCTGATATCTGTGCCTATATTCCCTATCGACTATGTGTGTTATTACCTGAAGGTTGTAGAGATGAAGATAAGGAGCAATTATGATAAATGCAGTCATAAACTATGTGAGTTTAATATACATTTGCCGATTAAGGTCTTGTCTTGTGTCTTGTCTTGTGTCGATGTACATGTTGACTGTAGTCTCCCGATGCTTTTGCTATAAACGGTGTGCAAAAAGCTTTTTCATTGTCCATAGACTTACAAAAAGTGTTGGGCTAGCGTAAAATTAAAGGTACTAGGGATATGGGGGGTCTATGGCATAGTCCATCAGTTGTCTGTGTAAAAGGTTGTCAAATTCTTCTTCCAAGCGGATGTCTTTGTACCTTGGAGGAAAACAAAGGAGAAACGGGTGAAAGAAACGGACCGTGGAATCACATTTTCATCACAACATTGTCTCTATCGTTGGGTCATAAACCAAATCAGTCGTTGTTATTACAGTATCTTCACTTCTTAAACTCATCACTCGGGCGCTACGTTTACACTTTGTTAAAACCCGAACGCATCTAAATATCAGACCGACCAATATGATGACACCCAGAATACACAAAAGAAATTTCCCTACATCCATGATAATACCTTGGGTCCATTATCCTAAACCTGAGAACCAATTTCGTGGGTTCAACCATGACACCCAACCGGTCAGCTCATTACCCACAGCGGCAAGGGTGAGATTGTGTTTCCTTCGGAACTCCCATTTTAATTGCAAAATGTCATCCATCTTTTGGTCTATGACCTCGGCCGGGTCCTCGGTGCTGTTTGTAATATATGTGCAGCACTTTATTCCATACTGAGTCGCTAGGGTAACACAATACCCGCCTGTCACAGCTGTGAGATAATTGAGAATCATCCTATGCTGAACCAGTTCTGTTTTATAAGCTTGGAGCTCCCTTCCGGTATACCTGAATGTGTCATCATACATTTCAGTGATATTGTCTAATAAATTTGCAAGCGCAGATATATATTTACAATTTATCACTCCTCTGGCGGTGCGAGTGATATCTAACGCGATTAGGAATTGAATCCCGGTGGATTCATGGATCAGGTCAGAGGCCGGATGCTCTGTTCTTTCTATCAGGTGCCGTTTAACGATGTGCTCGTAATGAGTGTGAGTATAAGGAGCTTGGGCACTGCGGTGAATATCCTTCATTTTAGTGTGGGATACGGTCATTACCTCAGGCAGTACTTTTCCAATATAACATAACCCTTCTGAGTTTGGGGCAAGCCACTTATACGCCTTCCTCCCGCATATGAAATATGCATCATCGGGGAGAACATATGGGACGGAGTAGGACATAACCATATTACACATTTTCCATATGAAATCTCCAAACCCTAATTCTCCCATCTGTTTAGTACACGTATCAGTTTGTACGATATGTGCACAGTATCCTGGTGATACTTCTCCAACTCTCATGATCCTACTTCCTAGGGTATACCTATATCGGAAATATTTTCCACTACCGGCTATGTGGCGTATAAGTTCTGTATCTGTAGGCATTCTATCGGCTCTGTATGAAAAGGTCATGGTTTGGTTATTCCATGACACTTCCCAATTTCCCGGCTTTCGGGGATTGGAAATGTTAAAACATACTAGGGATCTATCCACATGATATTGGTGGAGCTTCAAACTAGGAGGACTGGAGATATTAAACCTCCTGTCCACCGGCCTCCCACCACTTAGCTCAAGTACCTCCCCTATAGTTAAAGGGAAGGGCACTAATCCTGATTTGCTATGGCCTTGAGGTACTTGAGAGCATACCCAACAATCTGTCTGATTTAACACTTTACCCACTAAGGAGTGATAGTCACTCAATGGATGCCGGTCCATGTGGATATTAAAACTGGATTGGCATTTCTTGATACACCCATCCTCAACTACACTGTCACAGAGTTTACAGATACAGTTCTCTTCAGCAATCAATCCTTCACAATTTCTTCTATTGTCAATGCTACCAGATCGTTTTCTGATACTCGCCATTATTCGGTGATTATGTTGTTCTTGGAAATCTACGCCTCCATCTCTGTCATCAGAACCCATTCCAGAACCTCTCTCGAACTCCATGGTACTCTCGCCGGAACAGACTGCTCTGGTCAACATCATGGTCAACAGGAAAATCCGGATCACAGTCTCTTGGGGCAAGTCCATCTTATAGGAGGAAATGGAGAAGAATGAGAAGGGGGAAAGAAATAATTGAGGGAGATGGGATGGGAAGTGGAGAAAAACAATAAAAGGGAACAGGGAATCGACAACTGCCTCCGATCTTATTATTCTCAATGCTCAGGTGCCGTCTCAGTCCTCCTGAAACAGACACTCCAGTGATACAACTTCCTCTACCGTCTGTTCTTTATCACGGGACCTCTCTGGATCAGCAACTTTCTTACAATGGGACGAATGAACCCGAGTCTCTCTCTCGGCAACCTTCAATGCTGTCGTGCTAATCAATAAGACTTGGTATGGTCCTTCCCATCTGTCAATAAGGCAACCTGAGCGTAGAAAATTCCGTATCATTACATAATCCCCAGGTTCAATGTCATGACAATTACTATCTGGCAGATCAGGAATCACTAACTTCAAATTATCATTCTGATTCCTTAGTTGTTTACTCATCTTAACCAAATATTTTACAGTCACTTCATTGCTATACTTCAAATCATCCTGAGGGTTAATCATAACATGCGGTTGTCGACCGAACAGAATTTCAAAGGGGGACAGATTAAGAGGGGACCTGGGAGTGGTTCTGATGCTGTATAATACAATGGGCAAAGCTTCTGGCCATGTCAATCCTGTTTCTGCCATAACTTTGCTCAATTTATTTTTAATAGTGCTGTTCACTCTTTCTACCTTCGCACTCGCCTGGGGGCGGTACGGAGTGTGCAGCTTACTATCAATTCCCATCAACTTACACATTCCTTGAAAGACATCACCTGTAAAATGGGTACCCCTATCACTTTCAATTATTCTAGGGATACCATATCTACACACAAATTCCTGTACAATTTTCTTAGCAGTAAACATTGCGGTATTTGTGGCCGCAGGAAATGCTTCGACCCAATTTGAAAACACATCTATACAAACTAGTACATACTTCAAATTTCGACAAGGAGGTAATTGTATGAAATCAATCTGTACTACCTGAAAAGGGCCGCCTGTAGGTGGGATATGAGATGGTTCTGTTGGTATTGCCTTTCCGATATTCTTCCTCAAGCAGGTGAGGCAAGTCATTGCCCTCTTTCCCGCATGGGAAGAAAATCCTGGGGCGCACCAATATGCTCTTACCAACTTGCACATCCCTTCCTTGCCTAGATGAGTCAGCCCATGTGCTGCTTCCGCTAAACTTGGAAGGTATGCTCTGGGTGCCACTGGTTTACCCTGCCCATCTGTCCAGAGTCCTGAGGACTCCTGGCCATATCCTTTTGCCCTCCAAACTGCCTTTTCCTGTGTGGAACACAAATTTTGCATTTCACACAATTTCTGTGTGTTGACGGTATTAAATACCATCAGTTGTGTGGTGTCTGTCTGTCTGGGGGTACCAGCTGCTAACTTAGCAGCTTCGTCTGCTCGGCTGTTACCAAGTGATACCGGGTCTTGGCTATATGTATGTGCTTTACACTTGATGATAGCCACTCTGTCGGGTTCCTGTATCGCTGTTAGAAGCCTTTTGATGTGGGCTGCATGCGCTACCGGTGTACCAGCTGCCGTCATGAAGTTTCTGAGGCGCCATAGGGCTCCGAAATCATGGACTACCCCGAAGGCGTATCTAGAGTCGGTATAGATATTGGCTGTTTTGCCCTTAGCCAATTCACATGCTCTGGTTAGGGCAACCAGTTCAGCAACCTGGGCTGAGTGAGGTGGGCCTAGCGGTTCTGCTTCTATGGTGCCTTGGTCATCTAAGACTGCGTATCCAGTACACAAGTCTCCCGAGTCCGTCTGTCTGTGACAACTACCGTCAGTGTAGAAAGTAAGATCTACATCTTCCAGTGGGTTGTCACTGATGTCAGGCCTTGCCGTGAAATTTTGGGTCAAATATTCCATACAATCATGTGAGTCAGTGTCTGTATCAAATCCTCCTTCACCATCACTCTCATCCCCCACCCTTTGTGCCTGTCCAGGCACACCTGGGAGATACGTTGCTGGATTTAGTGCACTGCATCTCTTTATGGTGATGTTTACAGGGGCCATTAGTGCTAATTCCCACCTTGTAAACCGTGCGGATGAGACATGTCGGGTTTGGGCAGAATTTAGTAAGGCTGACACTGCATGAGGTGTATGGATTGTGAGGTTGTGTCCTAGCACTACATCTTCGCTTTTTGTTACTAGCAATGCTATCGCAGCGACACTTCGCAACCATGTGGGGAGGGATCGCGCTACCGTATCTAGCTGAGCGCTGTAGTATGCTACCGGCCTGCTGGCATCACCGTGCTTTTGGGTTAGGACGCCTGCCGCGCAACCAGCACTTTCTGTTCCGTACAGCTCAAAGGGTTTCCCATAGTCTGGCATACCTAATGCTGGTGCCTGCGTTAGGCACTGTTTAAGTCTCTCAAATGCCGTCTCGGATTCGTCTGTATGCGAAATCCGATCAGGTTTGTTTGATGAGACCATCTCCTGCAAAGATAATGCTAGAATGGAAAAACCTGGGATCCAGTTACGGCAATACCCACACATTCCTAAAAATGTTCTGATCTGTTGCTGAGTTTGTGGCAGGGTCATGTCTCGAATTGCTTGAATTCTATCAGCGGTCAGGTGTCTCAGTCCTTGTGTCAGACAGTGTCCCAGATATTTTACTTTAGTCTGGCATAATTGCAACTTGTCTTTGGAAACCTTGTGTCCTGTGTCTGAAAGACAGCAAAAAGGAATGCTTGGTATGCAAGGGCCCTATTGTAATCTCTGCTGGTTTGCTAACAGGGTAGTGCTGTACTACTCCCGTTACTCCCATGGCTGGAATTGTCTTACCAGTGGTTCTCATGCCCACTGTCGAATTTATCACTGATTTGGACGCCCCCGTATCTACAAGGAAATTTA